>NW_027507748.1:24840435-25290435 GCF_037356315.1 Lithobates pipiens | reverse complement strand
AAGTACATAAGTACTTAATGAAGTGTGTTAGCGTTAGACACTCACGCAAGTAGACGCAATGGCGTTCAAAATCTTTACAATGGCCGAACTGTCAGCTTGTACTAATTCCTGCCTGTGGAAAACCAATGTGATCTTTTCTTAATGTGATCTTTTCTTAATGTTATACTATTGATTTACACAAACTGATTTTTTATTTATTTTTCCTGCGTGCGTTGTGATGTAACATCGGAATAAATCTTTCCTAACCTGCAACAGTGAACTTTGAATTTTGAGCTTTACCGCTCGGCTATGTTACATAATAACAAAACAGTTGTTGCAGCCAAAGGCTTAGCATGGACTCCATTCATGAAGATTTAACAAAAGGATAATCATCTTTATTTTCCATTATGCGGCTGTAATTTTTACATTAAATTGGACTGAAAATAACTGTCGTTTTATTTATTTTTTATTTTAAGAAACGCTGTCACCTTGCCCACTGAGGGAATGCGGAAAGCCCTCTCGGGCCTACTGACAATCACCGTGCCAGAGCTCCTCTGCCGATCCTTTCCGCTACCGCAGCTGGCAGTACGCGGTTGGAGTGGAAGGATGACTGCCATTGTCATGTGACATAGCTTGACCTTATTGGCTGCTAGACCCAAAGCACTGTCACGTGGGAGGAGGTCACATGCTTCCCCATTTCAGCGTTGCTGGGTCTACAAAAGATCTGGGGCTAGAGCCCATAGCAGCGTAGTAAAGAAAGCCATACGCTGGAGCGGGCATGCACATGTATGTATATACAGTAATATGCGCGTGTGTGTGTGTATCAGGATCCCCAGAGAGCCCCACCCCTTACATTAGGGTCTCCAGAGAGCCCCCCCTTACATTAGGGTCTCCAGAGAGCCCCCCCCTTACATTAGGGTCTCCAGAGAGCCCTCCCCTTACATTAGGGTCTCCAGAGAGCCCCCCTTACATCAGGGTCCCCAGAGAGCCCCCCCCTTACATCAGGGTCCCCAGAAAGCCCCCCTTACATCAGGGTCTCCAGAGAGCCCCCCCTTACATCAGGGTCTCCAGAGAGCCTCCCCTTACATTAGGGTCCCCAGGGAGCCTCCCCCTTAAAATTAGGGTCCCCAGGGAGCCTCCCCCTTAAAATCAGGGTCCCCAGAGAGCCCCCCCCCACTTACATCAGGGTCCCCATAAAGACTCCCCTCCCCTTGGGGACCCCTGCAGCGACTCGGGGCTATGGGCCCCAGATTCGGGGCTATAGCCCCAAAAGCTACCCCTTAGCGACGCCACTGGGTACGGGGATTGCTGGTGAGGGAACACAGGCATCGGAAGTGTGTGGGGGCCTCTACAACCACGCCATTATTTTGGCATGAATGGGCAACATGATGAAGTCCCTTTTAGTTATAGATCCTCATCTTGGTGTGTTTGCTCCAAGCATGTAGTCAGTTATATTTTGCATTGGAGAAATATAATAGGGACTTTTTTTCTATTTTTCTTCCTAATTTAAACCATGGAAATAGAGCTTTATTATATTTATTTTTCTAGTGCTGGCAATTTACTCTGCCCTTTACATATGGTGCCTTCACATCAGTCGCTGCCGCCCAACAAGCTTACAGTCTATGGTAGCCTTTTTCAGCTTTTTTACCCTAGAGGAGCCCCTTACTGTCAGGGGAACACACGCTAAGTTTAGTCTATTGGAGGTCATTAAGATAATGCTCCTTACATTGCTGGTCAGTGGGAAGAATGTTCCTTACATTGATGATCAGTGGGAAGAATGTTCCTTACATTGGTGATCAGTGAGAAGAATGTTCCTTACATTGGTGATCAGTGAGAAGAATGTTCCTTACATTGGTGATTAGTGAGAAGAATGTTCCTTACATTGGTGATCAGTGGGAAGAATGTTCCTTACATTGGTGATCAGTGAGAAGAATGCTCCTTACATTGGTGATCAGTGAGAAGAATGTTCCTTACATTGGTGATCAGTGAGAAGAATGTTCCTTACATTGGTGATCAGTGGGAAGAATGTTCCTTACATTGGTGATCAGTGGGAAGAATGTTCCTTACATTGGTGATCAGTAGGAAAATGGCTTCTTACATTGCTGGTCAGTGAGAAGAATGTTCCTTACATTGGTGATCAGTGGGAAGAATGTTCCTTACATTGGTGATCAGTGGGAAGGAGGAGGAGGACACACCCAAAGAGCTCTCTGTGAGAACCACCCATTTTTCAAGCCTGGGCCTTGCCTGCTAGCTTGGCCCAGGAATAATGCCTGATCCTGGGGGAGGCCCTGAGATGGATCCCCCTGATGACACGGGGCCCAGTGAGGAGGAGGTGGAGGATCTGTCTGTGGGTCCGGGCCCTGGTATGGATGCCAGCGTTTTCAGCCTTAAGGTTGTTAATCGCTTTAGGGCGATTGGGAGAGCGGAGGAGAAACTTAAAGTTTTGAGAGTGGAGCTTAAAAACTTCAAAGCCAAATACTTCCAGGCCTGGAGTAAGAATCGCACCGCCATGAAGCCTGAGCTACAGGAATTAGAGGAAAAAGTAAAGCAGCAAACTTTATTGTTGGGAAAACTAAAAGAAAAAAGTGGAGCATTTAAAGAAAAGTTTGAAAACGAGAGAAGGTTTGTCAGCCAGTCCTCAGCATGTTCTGTGGATCAGCCTCAGCATATGGATGACCCGGGTCCATCTGCCTCTGCTCCTCTCCCCCCATGTAAGGCCTTGGAGTCGCCGGCGGCAACCAGCCAGGGGGTTGAGAGTGAGAATGGCACCCTGACCTTCATCCAGAGGATGGAATCCCCCCTGAGAGGAGACAAGTTTGTAATGTCTGATAATCCATCAGAGGTCCCGGAGGATGTTCAGAAGAATCAGCCAGGGAATGAGGATGAACCTGCACCAAATCCCCTGAACATGGATGTTGCTGCACCTGCATGTGCTGAGACCTGTAGTTCCACTACCACGTTTGCTGCATGTGTTTCACACACTGTGGCTGACACCTGCAATGTGATTGCTTCACCTGAGCCTCTCTGTGTTCCAGCAGAGCTGATTGATGCTGGTGGGGGAGGGGGTCAGAATACTGCACCATGTGCAGTGGAAGCCATGGATGTGTCAGTCCAGCCTGCACTGTCCTCTGCAGAAAGTCCTGTCCTGATGGAAGAGAACAGGCCAGCTGAAGATTCCACCAGCACAGCAGTGGGAACTGACACTGCTGGGAAGACTGCAGGACATGTGAATATACCAGCAAGTATCAACAATGACAGTCATGATAAAACAATGAATGTGGTGGGTGGTGGTGGTGATGGTGAAGGGGTTAATACTGCTGGGAAAAACAAAAATGACATTTCTCTCTCTGCTCAGAGGAAAGACTCATCGATTGTACAGACCAAATCTGTACAATCGATATCTGCTAAAGATGTCTCAGACAGTTCAAAACACACAAATATCTCTTCTGCTGGGAGGAATATGGGGAGTTATGCATCTGTTGTGGGGAGTCGCACCAAGGAGGGTGGGGGGAATACTGTAAATATTGGTGGTCACAATATAGGGGGTTTTGGTGGTGGGTATAGGAGGAGGAATGTGGTTCAGTTCAAGTGGGAGGGGGAGGGGACCCCACCAGTGAGGGGGAGGGTGGCAGAGTTGATTTTGGAAATGGGGTTTAAAGCTGTGGATATTTTTGCTTTGATTTGCCCAGTGGGGAGTTATGAATTTGATTTGTCTTTTGTAAAACCTGAGGGGTTGGATTTATTTTGGGAGCGACATAGGAGGTGCCAGGGCCTTTCGCAGTGGAGTGGTTTGGTGCCAAAGGTGATTTCCAGGCAGCCTCTGATAAAATCGGTGACCATCCTGGTGCGTAACGAATCCATACCAGAGGCTGATTTGATAGTATGGCTACGCCGATATGGTGAGGTCCTCACTCCACTGCGGAAGGTCCTGGATGAGCATGGGATATGGACAGGGGCCTGGACGGTGTCACTAAAACTGGGGGTGCTGGGCAATGTAGTCCAACATCTGCCCTGCTCAGCTTTTCTGGGAAGAGATCGGCTGACTATTTTCTACCAGGGACAGCCCAAAGTCTGCAATAAATGTGGTGAAAAGGGCCATTTTGCCTCTACCTGCACCCGTAAAAAGTGTTCGCTATGCCAGGGTCTGGACCACTTGGCGAAAGATTGTACCCAAATTCGGTGCAATCTGTGCCAACAGCTTGGCCATCCTTACAGTAAGTGTCCAGAGGCTTTACATAACCTGCAAGGATTGGAGGCTGAGCTGCAGAGGCTGGATAAGGAGGATCAGGCCGCTGTAACTGTTGTTGTCCCTCCTGTGTCAGTTCCATCTGTTTCCCCTGGTAATGTTGTCCCTGAGTCTGTCCCTCCTGTGTCTGTTCCATCTGTTTCAGGTTCTGTTTCCCCTGGTAATGTGGTCCCTGAGTCTGTCCCTCCTGTGTCAGTTCCTTCTGTTTCAGATTCTGTTCCCTCTAGTGATGTGGTCCCTAAGTCTGTCCCCCATGTGGTTGTCCCTATTCCTGCTGTACGTAGGTCCTCCAGACTAGCGGAGGCTGCTGGGGGGGCAGGTTTAGCGGATCTTCCTTCTCAGCCTCCAGTCCCTGTCCCTCGGCAGCGCAAACGTGGTCAGGGGAATGTGGGGGTGCTGGATGGGGGTGGGGCGGATGGAAGGGTGTCCATATCCCATGTCTCACCCTCTGTTGAGGGGGATTCAGATGATGAGGGGTGGGAGACGTTTAGGAGGAAGAAAAAGAAGAAGAGGAAGACAAATAAAGTAGTTATTTCTTCCTCAGAGTCGGACCCAGGAGGGGTACCTCCTGGTAACCCTTTTTCAGTTTTGTCAGGTGATGGGATGTCTGATGTATCTTTTTCTTTATCATCCATGGATGAGGGGGAGTCACATAGTCTGAAGAGAGCTGTTTCTGGTGATGAGAGTGTGGCAAAGGTTAAGAAACGACTACCCCAATCATCCTGATGGCAGTTCCCACTCCGATAAAGGTGGCGACCATTAATGTCGCCAGCATGAAATCTGCAAGAGCTCGTGATATTGCCTTATTTTTGCTCAGCGAGTTTGATGCCGAGATTTTATTTTTGCAAGAGACCTGGCTCAATACTTTGGCCGATGTCCATCTAGCAAAAAGGGAGTGGAGATGCGGTCCCTCCTTTTGGTCTCTTGCGGCAGAGCCCTGCAGCGGAGTTGCGGTCCTTTTTAAAACCGATATGGTAACGTGCCGGCGGGTAATTGAGGTAGAGATTGGGAGATGCATGGTCTTGGACGTCTCTGTTAGGGGGCAGGACTTGCGCCTGATTAATATCTATGGACCGCAGTCAAGATGGGGCGGGAAATGCCTCCTCACAGAGATCAAGCCCTTCCTTTTTACATCCCAGCAGGTTGTCTTTGGAGGTGATTTTAACACCATAATTAGGCCTGAAGACAGGAGAGGCTCCATAGACAGGCTGGCGTATGATAGCGTTTTTCTTAGAGATATGGTGAGACAAGCAGGCCTGGTAGATGTGCATATTAAGCACTGCCCTGGCAGCACGGGATTCACATTTCAGAGAGGGAATAGTCAGAGTAGGATAGATAGGTTTTTTTTAAAGGAGAACTCTGCTTTCTCGGCTCCTGAGTTGAGGGCGGTGGAGTTCTCTGACCACTGTATGCTGTCTGTGACTCTGAATGCCTCGGACACTCCACCCAGGGGAAGGGGTACCTGGAAACTGAATTCGGCTCTCCTGGAAGACGTAGAGGTAAGACAATCCTTTGAGGATTTTTTTCAGGCACAGGTTTCTATTCTGGACTTTTGCAGCACTAAGTCAGAGTGGTGGGAGCTTGTGAAACAAAGGGCGATTGGACTTTTCAAGGCCATAAGTAAGAAGAAGCAGCTTGGTATGTACATTGCCTACCAGCATTTGCGGAGGAAGCTTGATCGTCTTGTCTCGTATAGAGGAGATCCAGGGGAGATCTCTGAGGTGAAGTTTCTTCTTAGAAAGTGTCAATACGACCGGCATGCCTCCTTGGTTCTGGAGAGGGATTATGGAAAATATCACTCGCCTGATCCTTACCAGAACTGTAAGCAAGGCATAGCAGTTAAGACGGTCATAGGCCTGAGGGATAGTACGGGTTCCCTGGTGAAGTCCAGATCAGGGATCCTGGAGATCTTCAGATCATATTATGCAGACCTTCTGGGAAGAAAGGACCTTTGTCGGGACAAGATGGAAAGCTTTCTGGATTCTACTCCAGGATTGGGAAATGGTACATTGCCTTTGATGGATTTGACAGAACCAATTTCAGTGGATGAGGTAGTTCATGCTATAGAGAAGCTGGCTACCAAAAAATCGCCTGGGCCAGATGGGTTGACAGCTGAATTCTACAAGTGTTTTAAGTCCATTCTGGCTCCCTTTTTAGCGGAGGTTTATAACAGCTGTCTAGAAGAGGGTTCGCTCCCTCCCTCCATGAGGCAATCCGCTGTGATTCTTCTGTCAAAAGGTAAAGACCCCTCAATGATTGAGAACTGGCGCCCCATCAGTCTTCTCAATGTTGATAGAAAGATCTTGGCGAAGATTCTTTTTTGGCGCTTGTCGTCAGTGGCAGGCGATTTGTTGTCCAGTCATCAGCACTGCTCGGTCCAAGGTAGAAGTACCTTTTCAGCGGTTTTAGCTGTCCGGGAGGCTTTGGAACGATGCAGGGCTGCTGGATGGAGAAAGTACTTGCTGGCATTGGATCAGGCGAAGGCTTTTGATAGAGTCAATCACGAGTACCTGTATTTGCTACTTGGTAGATACGGCCTGCAGGGGAGGTTTATAGATTGGCTGAAGACATTATATAAAGGGGCTGAGAGCTTCCCACTGGTTAATGGTTGGGTTGGACGGCCTTTTGAGGTTGGCTCTGGTGTGCGCCAGGGATGTCCTCTGAGCCCCCTGTTATATGTATTCGCAATCGACCCCTTCATAAGAAGGCTAGAGAGTGGATCTTTGTGCGGGGTGCCTTTGGGCATTGCTGGTGTGCCACCTTTGAAGGTCGTGGCCTATGCCGATGATGTGTCTGTTATTGTCTCTGGAACGGAGGAGGCGCAGGAGGTGGTCTCTATGATAGAGCAGTACACGGAGGCTTCTGGTTCTAAAGTCAACCATGAAAAGAGTGAAGTTTTCTGGATGGGTGAGGAAGGTGAAAGCTTCGAACTTCCGGATGCCTTCCCAGAGCCCCAGCAGGAAATTAAAGTGTTGGGCATCAAATTTGGTCCTGGTGACTATGGTCATCGAAATTGGGAAAGCAGGTTGGTGTGTGCCAATGCCAAAGTAGCAAGTTGGAAGAAATGGAAGCTTTCATTGAGGGAGAGGGTTGACTTGATCAAAACGTACCTGGTCCCAATTTTTTTATATGTCAGCTTCGTCTGTATCTTGCCAGTATCTCTCTATGCAAGGGTGTACAGCTGCTTTTTCCAACTGTTATGGGGAAGTAGGCTGAACCTGATCAAACGCAATGTAACTTACCTGTCTAGGCGGGAGGGTGGCCTAGGAATGGTCAACCCAATAGTTTTCTTTTCTCTGCTGTTTTTAAAGTACAATCTTGGTAACATGCTAGCAGAGAACCCGCCGGGATGGGTGGGTATTTTTCAATCTTGTTTTAGGCCTTTTCTGCGATCCTGGGAAGATGGCGGACCAGTGAAAAGTCTGAGAGTCCGACATGGCAAGCTCCCGGCTTATGTTGCCCCGTGTCTGAAAATACTTCGGCAGTGGCAGGTGACAGTGGAGGATATCAAGTCCCTCCCCAGGAAGCTTCTGGAGAAGAGGATTTTGGGCTCTGCTTTCAGTGTGTCACTGGCCTTAAGGGATTGCCCAGGCTCTGTAATGAGGGAGGGGTTGCGTTTAATCAATTTAGAAAGAATCCCCTTGAAGTTTAGGGATCAAGCCTGGCTCGCCTTCCATGGAAGGCTCTATGTGAGAGGGAACTTGAAGCATCGCCCTGTGGATGATCGGGATTGTCCTAGAGCGGAGTGTGTTGGTAAAGTGGAGTCTATGGACCACTTTTTGCTCCAGTGTCCCTTTAACATAGAGGTGTATAAAAGGGTGGGGAGGGCTCTAGGCATCCCCTTTTTCTATCGCATGAGTTATGCGGAGTGGGTGTATGGGGCATTCCCGACTCACTGGGATTTTGATTTGGATACACTGTTTTTAGTTAGTATAGTTGTCCGTTACTTCACATGGAATGCACGGTGCCAGATTACCCTGCGGAAGAAAGTCCTCTCTGTTGAGGTGGTGGTGCACGATATTCTGGGTGAGGTTGGGAAAATTCGGGGTCTTGAGAAGGGCAGGGAGCCTCGGGCAGTCTGGATAAGGGCGTGGAGGAATATCAGACCTGCCTTTGGTGAACTGCCCATCTCTGGGTGAGGAGCTCTTTTCTTTTTCTGGTTCTTTCACTCCCTTAGCTTTTTTTGGTTAGTATCTTCTTTTTGAAGAAGGGCTGCATGCATAATGGGTACAGGTTTGTTTCTTAACCTCACAAGTTTGATGTCTGGTGTAATGGTGTGAGTCGTAATAGGATTTATGTTATTGCTGTAAAGTATTTTTTTTTTTTTTTGGTTTGAGAGCAGTTTTGCTATATTCATTTTAATTTATGTAAATATGTATATATTTATGTATATTTATATATTGTGATTTTACGCTTAATGATTGCAAGACTTTTAATAAAGAAAAATTGGGAAGAATGTTCCTTACATTGGTGATCAGTGGGAAGAATGTTCCTTACATTGGTGATCAGTGGGAAGAATGTTCCTTACATTGGTGATCAGTGGGAAGAATGTTCCTTACATTGGTGATCAGTGAGAAGAATGTTCCTTACATTGGTGAACAGTGAGAAGAATGTTCCTTACATTGATGATCAGTGGGAAGAATGTTCCTTACATTGGTGATCAGTGAGAAGAATGTTCCTTACATTGGTGATCAGTGGGAAGAATGTTCCTTACATTGGTGATCAGTGGGAAGAATGTTCCTTACATTGGTGATCAGTGAGAAGAATGTTCCTTACATTGGTGATCAGTGGGAAGAATGTTCCTTACATTGGTGATTAGTGAGAAGAATGTTCCTTACATTGGTGATCAGTGGGAAGAATGTTCCTTACATTGGTGATCAGTGGGAAGAATGTTCCTTACATTGGTGATCAGTGAGAAGAATGTTCCTTACATTGGTGATCAGTGGGAAGAATATTCCTTACATTGGTGATCAGTGAGAAGAATGTTCCTTACATTGGTGATCAGTGGGAAGAATGTTCCTTACATTGGTGATCAGTGGGAAGAATGTTCCTTACATTGATGATCAGTGGGAAGAATGTTCCTTACATTGGTGATCAGTGAGAAGAATGTTCCTTACATTGGTGATCAGTGAGAAGAATGTCCCTTACATTGGTGATCAGTGAGAAGAATGTTCCTTACATTGGTGATCAGTGGGAAGAATGTTCCTTACATTGGTGATCAGTGAGAAGAATGTTCCTTACATTGGGGATCAGTGGGAAGAATGTTCCTTACATTGGTGATCAGTGAGAAGAATGTTCCTTACATTGGTGATCAGTGGGAAGAATGTTCCTTACATTGGTGATCAGTGGGAAGAATGTTCCTTACATTGGTGATCAGTGAGAAGAATGTTCCTTACATTGGTGATCAGTGGGAAGAATGTTCCTTACATTGGTGATCAGTGGGAAGAATGTTCCTTACATTGGTGATCAGTGGGAAGAATGCTCCTTACATTGGTGATCAGTGGGAAGAATGGTCCTTACATTGGTGATCAGTGAGAAGAATGTTCCTTACATTGGTGATCAGTGAGAAGAATGTTCCTTACATTGGTGATCAGTGAGAAGAATGCTCCTTACATTGGTGATCAGTGGGAAGAATGTTCCTTACATTGGTGATCAGTGAGAAGAATGTTCCTTACATTGGTGATCAGTGGGAAGAATGCTCCTTACATTGGTGATCAGTGGGAAGAATGTTCCTTACATTGGTGATCAGTGGGAAGAATGTTCCTTACATTGGTGATCAGTGGGAAGAATGTTCCTTACATTGGTGATCAGTGAGAAGAATGTTCCTTACATTGGTGATCAGTGAGAAGAATGTTCCTTACATTGGTGATCAGTGGGAAGAATGCTCCTTACATTGGTGATCAGTGGGAAGAATGTTCCTTACATTGGTGATCAGTGGGAAGAATGTTCCTTACATTGGTGATCAGTGGGAAGAATGTTCCTTACATTGGTGATCAGTGAGAAGAATGTTCCTTACATTGGTGATCAGTGGGAAGAATGTTCCTTACATTGGTGATCAGTGGGAAGAATGTTCCTTACATTGGTGGTCAGTGAGAAGAATGTTCCTTACATTGGTGATCAGTGAGAAGAATGTTCCTTACATTGGTGATCAGTGAGAAGAATGCCCCTTACATTGGTGATCAGTGAGAAGAATGTTCCTTACATTGGTGATCAGTGGGAAGAATGTTCCTTACATTGGTGATCAGTGAGAAGAATGTTCCTTACATTGGTGATCAGTGGGAAGAATGTTCCTTACATTGGTGATCAGTGGGAAGAATGTTCCTTACATTGGTGATCAGTGAGAAGAATGTTCCTTACATTGGTGATCAGTGGGAAGAATGTTCCTTACATTGGTGATTAGTGAGAAGAATGTTCCTTACATTGGTGATCAGTGGGAAGAATGTTCCTTACATTGGTGATCAGTGGGAAGAATGTTCCTTACATTGGTGATCAGTGAGAAGAATGTTCCTTACATTGGTGATCAGTGGGAAGAATGTTCCTTACATTGGTGATCAGTGAGAAGAATGTTCCTTACATTGGTGATCAGTGGGAAGAATGTTCCTTACATTGGTGATCAGTGGGAAGAATGTTCCTTACATTGATGATCAGTGGGAAGAATGTTCCTTACATTGGTGATCAGTGAGAAGAATGTTCCTTACATTGGTGATCAGTGAGAAGAATGTCCCTTACATTGGTGATCAGTGAGAAGAATGTTCCTTACATTGGTGATCAGTGGGAAGAATGTTCCTTACATTGGTGATCAGTGAGAAGAATGTTCCTTACATTGGGGATCAGTGGGAAGAATGTTCCTTACATTGGTGATCAGTGAGAAGAATGTTCCTTACATTGGTGATCAGTGGGAAGAATGTTCCTTACATTGGTGATCAGTGGGAAGAATGTTCCTTACATTGGTGATCAGTGAGAAGAATGTTCCTTACATTGGTGATCAGTGGGAAGAATGTTCCTTACATTGGTGATCAGTGAGAAGAATGTTCCTTACATTGGTGATCAGTGAGAAGAATGCTCCTTACATTGGTGATCAGTGGGAAGAATGTTCCTTACATTGGTGATCAGTCGGAAGAATGTTCCTTACATTGGTGATCAGTGAGAAGAATGTTCCTTACATTGGTGATCAGTGGGAAGAATGTTCCTTACATTGGTGATCAGTGGGAAGAATGTTCCTTACATTGGTGGTCAGTGAGAAGAATGTTCCTTACATTGGTGATCAGTGAGAAGAATGCCCCTTACATTGGTGATCAGTGAGAAGAATGTTCCTTACATTGGTGATCAGTGGGAAGAATGTTCCTTACATTGGTGATCAGTGGGAAGAATGTTCCTTACATTGGTGATCAGTGAGAAGAATGTTCCTTACATTGGTGATCAGTGAGAAGAATGTTCCTTACATTGGTGATCAGTGAGAAGAATGTTCCTTACATTGGTGATCAGTGGGAAGAATGTTCCTTAGATTGGTGATCAGTGGGAAGAATGTTCCTTACATTGGTGATCAG
Source organism: Lithobates pipiens (assembly GCF_037356315.1). Lineage (NCBI taxonomy): Eukaryota > Metazoa > Chordata > Amphibia > Anura > Ranidae > Lithobates > Lithobates pipiens. The sequence goes on along the minus strand of NW_027507748.1, from coordinate 25,278,663 downwards.
TGAGAAGAATGTTCCTTACATTGGTGCTCAGTGAGAAGAATGTTCCTTACATTGGTGATCAGTGGGAAGAATGTTCCGTAAATTGGTGCTCAGTTGGAAGAATGCCCCCCTTTATGTGTTGGTTAGAATGCCACCTACTTTAAAAATCATTTGTGTCATGCTACTGGCTCTGTCAAGCAGTGATGAACCTGGATCTCTGAAGGCACCATTGAAGGAGATCAATTAACAACAACTAATGGAACCCCCAGCAACCTCTGGAGGAACCCTGGTTGAAAATGGCTGATCTTAGGTCCCTACCTCACATGCAAACATACACATGCTTAGGGTCAAGTTTGACAGAAGCCCAGCATGTATTTTGGGGCGATGTAGGAAATCCACACAGGCACAAGGAGGACATGCAAACTTCACGAAAGTAGTGTTGTGGTTGGGATTTGAACCGATGTCCCTAGCGCAGCAAGGCAGAAGTGTCCACGACTCACTGTGCTAAATATATGTATTCAAATCTGCTACCTAATTTAAAAGTAATAATCATAAGATGGAAAAGTCTATATACGCAAAACTCTAGTTCTTTAACACCTTTAGTCTCCCTTCCGTCCCTCTTTAAAGTGCATCTAAATCACTTGAACGCGTGTCTCAAATACGCATCCATTGCGGCTTATGATGCTCCATTTCTGAATTAAATACAAGATTGTGAACTATTATGAGGACATGCTGGCATTTTTTTTTTGGGCAATTTCTTAAGGCTTTATTGTTGTCACTGAGTTAAACCAAAAAGAATGGAAATCCAGATTTTCCATTTGAGCCAACAGAACAGGACCAGAGTGGAAATATTACAATGGGGGCACCTCTTCTGATGAAGAAGCCAAGAGGTTATTTCCCTAGTTTTGGAGACATTTCCTGATACTTCCTGTTTTGTCTGTAGTACAGGAAGTGAAGGGAATAGGGTGAGGAAAAATATTCACAAGTGTTTTGAAAATGAAAAAAAAAGTTTTAACTTTAATGCCAGTCTTCGTCCGTAGGGTTCAATATTGAGTTGGCCCACTCTTTGCAGCTATAACAGCTTCAACTCTTCTGGGAAGGCCGTCCACAAGGTTTAGGAGTGTGTCTATGGGAATGTTTGACCATTCTTCCAGAAGCCCATTTGTCAGATCAGGCTCAGTTGTGGGCGAGAGGGCCTGGCTCACAGTTTCTGCTCCAATTCATCCCAAAGCTGTTCTACCGGGTTAAGGTCTGGACTCTGTGCAGGCCAGTCAAGTTCCTCCACCCCAAACTCGCTCATCCATGTCTTTATGGACCTTGCTTTGTGTACTGGTCCAAATCATTTAGTGAAGGAGGAATTAAGGTGTGGGGTTATTTTTCAGGGGTTGGCCCTTAAGTTCTAGTGAAGGGAACTCTTAAGGCATCAGCAAACCAATACATTTTGGACAGTTTGATTCTCCAAACTTTATGGGAACAGTTTGGGGATGGCCCCTTCCTGTTTCAACATGACTGCAAGCCAGTGCACAAAGCAAGGTCCATAAAGACATGGATTAGCGAGTTTGGGGTGGAGGAACTTGACTGGCCTTCACAGTTGAGTCCTGACCTCAACCCGACAGAACAACTTTAGGATGAATTAGACTGCGAGATAGGCCTTCTCATCCAACATCAGTGCCTGACCTCACAAATGCACTTTTGGAAGAATGGTCAAACATTCCTATAGACACACTCCTAAACCTTGTGGACAAGCCTTCCCAGAAGAGTTGAAGCTGTTATAGCTGCAAAGGGTGAGCCAACTCAATATTGAACCCTACGGACTAAGACTGGGATGCCATTAAAGTTCATATGTGTGTAAAGGCAGGCGTCCCAATACTTTTAACAATATAGAGCAGTGATGGCGAACCTTGGCACCCCAGATGTTTTGGAACTACATTTCCCATGATGCTCAACCACACTGCAGAGTGCATGAGCATGATGGGAAATGTAGTTCCAAAACATCTGGGGTGCCAAGGTTTGCCATCACTGATATAGAGTATCGGGAATTTATTGCTAAAGTCACAGACAGGTCCACTTTGAAATTGCCTGCTTCTAGACTAGACTGCATGGCCACTGAATTCAAACTGAAACTTGTCCATCCTTGTCCTAGACCAGTGATGGTGAACCTTGGCACCCCAGATGTTTTGGAACTACATTTCCCATGATGCTCATACACTCGGCGGTGTAGTTGAGAATCATGGGAAATGTAGTTCGAAAACATCTGGGGTGCCAAGGTTTGCCATCATTGTCCTAGACCAGTGATGGCGAACCTTGGCACCCCAGATGTTTTGGAACTACATTTCCCATGATGCTCATACACTCAGCGGTGTAGTTGAGCATCATGGGAAATGTAGTTCGAAAACATCTGGGGTGCCAAGGTTCACCATCATTGTCCTAGACAATCTCTCAACCTATTTCCATTTGACTGCCACATTGTTGCCCCCAGCACCTTGCAGCAAATGGGTCAATTATGAATCGAGAGCTAACCTAAATTTTCTTAAGATCGAAACATTCTCAGCCATGGCATGGTTAAAAAAAAACGCGTGTATAAACTTTGTAAACATCACAGGTTGCTCTGTGCCATTAACCATCTGTCTCTCATACAAATACTTGTGTAGAGCCAGAAAGTCAAGTGCCACTGGCCCTTGCACAAATGTTCACGGCCTGGCAGACCAGTTGTTCACATGGAACGCCGTTTGCTCAGTGCCACCCGAGCTGGTATCACTTTGTGTAAGTCCCAGTCAAGGGCGATGAGTAAGCTCCCAGCTATACAGCGCCCCCAACATGAGTCCCGCACTGTGAGTGGCTGACAACCTGCTGATCATGTCCCCTACTGGCAGCCTGGCAGAAGAATCGAATGTTGGAATTAATGCATAATGTATTATAAACTGGGAGTGGCTGACTTTATGGAAATCGCGATGAGTCCAGAGTTCGGAGCGAGGCCGCTTTCACATCAGGTACGTGCGACTGCCAAAATTTTAAAGACTTGTGTGTGTGTGTGTTGAATTAAGCAACAATTGTATTGAGGCCAATAGCCAGCGGACGCATCGAGTTAAAGGAATATCGTATGCCCAGGCTGCCTGGTACGGAGCACTTGTACTAAAGTCACTTCTTTCGTTTACTTGTTCATGACTCAACCTCCCTCTTGTGGGCACTGAGAAAGACAGAACGGAGAAAGAAAAAAAAAATTCTCATTGCACAACAATACTGTCCATTGTACACCGGTGCCAGCTAGAGAAACAGCAGGAAGCAACCAGCTGTGCCAAATCAGCAACCACTTCATTCCTGGAATGTTTCAGATATTTGGAGTTTCTCTCCAGATAGAGAAGCAGGACTGCTATCAGTGGACATGGGCGATCTAGGAGTATCTGTCATAGGTACGTGGTTGAAAGAGCAATGTGCTCTGCTTTCATGCTGCTTGTGTGCCCCCCCTTTGCTCTGTTGCAGTTGACTTGGAAGACGCTCAAAATGAACGGTCACGTGTTGGCATGATCTTGTGCTATGGTTGTATCAGAAAACTGGTGGGATGCTTTAGGTCTGTGCTTCGTAGTAACCTTCACACAACTTTCACTTTAGTGATAGCACGTCCAAATTTGATGATACTCTACTAATAGCTTCAAAAGTTATAGGTATACGTTCATTGACCCATCCTCCCCATTGCAACAGCATCAGATGATCATTCAGCAGCCACTGAGGTGTCAGATTTGAAATGGGGAGACCTCCTCAGTCTTTATTGGGCCAAAGTATATGGTTTCAGCCAGTTTAGATTCAGGGGTCTCCAAACTTTCTAAACCAGTGGTCATCAACCCTGTCCTCAGGGTCCATGAACGGGCCAGGTTTTATGTATTACCTTGGGGAGATGAAGACTAGAATACTACAATCAATGAGCAGCAAATGATATCACCTGTGATGTATTTCAGTTATCTTGTAAACCTGGCCTGTTAGTGGGCCCTGAGGACAGGGTTGATGACCACTGTTCTAAACAAAGGGCCAGTTTACTGTCCTATAGACTTTGGGGGGGGGGGGGGGGGGGGCGGACTGTGACCACTGGGAGAAGTAAATGCCCCAGCATCGGTGGAAGTAGACAAGGTTTCAGTTTTGGTGGTCAGTGAGAGTAAGGCCCCATACACACTATACTTTTTTCTGCTGAGTTTTTCCTTCAGATTTACCAAAACCACATAATATGAGGTCAAACCTTAGGAGTTTCAATGTGTATGCAATCAGGCAGGCCCTTCTACTACATGGTTTTGGTAAACCTGAAGGAAAAAAATCAGCAGATAATCTGATAGTGTGTATGGGGTTTTAACAAAATTACATAGCACATGTGAGGAGGAATAGCGCCCCGTCATTGGTTTCAGTAGGATAAATAGAGACCCATCATTGATGTCAATGGGAGGAACAGTGCCCCATCATTGGGTTGGTATCAGTGGGAGGAATAGTGCCCCACTCTTGGTGTCAATGGAAGTGTCCAATCATCAGTGTCAGTTGGAGGAATAGTGCCTCATCATTGGAGTTAGTGGGAGTAGAAAAGGTTTTAGTCTTGTTGGTCAGTGGGAATAAAACTACCTAGCACTTGTGGTCAGTAAGAGGAGGAATAGTGCCCCGTTATTGGTGTCAGTGGGAAGAATAGCACCCCATCTTTGGGTTGGTATCAGTGGGAGGAATAGTGTCCGTCAGTGGAAGGAATAGTAGCCCATAATTGGTGTCAGTGGGAGGAATAGTGTCCGTCAGTGGAAGGAATAGTAGCCCATAATTGATGTCAGTGGTAGGAATAGTGCCTTGTATCAGTGGAAGGAATAGTAGCCCATAATTGGTGTCAGTGGGAGGAATAATATCCGTCAGTGGAAGAAATAGTAGGCCATTATTGGTGTCAGTGGGAGGAATAGTGTCCTACAGTTGGTGTCAAGTGGAAGGAATGTTGTCCCATCATTGATGTCAGTGGTAGGAATAGTGCCTTGTATCAGTGGAAGAAATAATGTCTCAAAGGCCAGATAAAGGCAAATGGCCGCAGTTTGGAGACCACTGGTCTAAAGCGATGGTGCGTGAGAACTTTCGTTTCTACAAATGCAACTTTGAGCTCCTCTTAAGGGGTCTTCTAATGTTTCCGTATCTGCTCATAAAAATATAGGGATGTGTATCGATTCAATGTAACCAGCAAATGACTTGGTACCTTTCCTGATGTGCAGACAAGTAACTCCTAATAAAGTAAATTTCATCATCATCATGGGGGCTGTTGGCTATAGTGCCAAATGCTTGTTAATCATAAGACATCTTCAGGTGCCTTGCCCTGTTTATATGCTCCTAGCTCCACTCTCAACAAAAGGTATCAGTAATGATCATTTTAACGTATCTCCTTTATCATGACCTCAAGGCCCACCAGAGCATCGGTGAACACTTCCAAGTTCCTTGTTGAATGTACAGTATGTGGGACACTCTTTTGGCCCTATATAAGTTGAGCCTCTGCTTAGCACTACATAATTGGGTTTATTCAGCAAGAAAGTCAAGAGATTAACCCAAAGCAGACAAACTCAAAGCATCATCTTGCATAGATCGTATTCAGTTGGCCTACTTTAGTACAGTTATTTTGAAAAAGCTTGAAAGGATATACAAAAACCCCAATGAATGACCTATAATTACTAGCTTTCAGTAATGGTAGGCCTTTCTCATTTATTTCTCAAGCATTCAAAAGATTGAACAAATGTTGCTTATAGTAATTGTACACAGAGACACCAACCACACTAGTTTTACCTGGCACTTATCCAAAAGACTATAGCAATGATGATATTTGGTACAAAAACAATGCCATCGTTGAGATCTTTCACCCTCTTAGGATCTATTTCTTGGTTTTCTTCCCTTTAATGTAATCTGAGTTGGGTGACGTCCATTGCACAGAGCACATACAGTTGTCTCTGCATTTTTACTGACCTTTGCCCGATGACTTCAGTATTGCCAAGGTAAATCAAATAAGGGATCTAAATAAAAAATACCTTATCTCTATAAAATGAATAATTAACTCGTAGGGGCATCGGACTGGCAACGTATTTCACAGAATGTCCTCTACGCCTTCCTCGTGACTTGTGGGCCAGGCTTGAAGCAGTTAGATGAATCTAGAATGAAAGACTATACAGTGCCTTGCAAAAGTATTCACCCCCCTTGGCTTTTTACCTATTTTGTTACATTACAGCATTTTTTTTTTTTTATCTGAATTATATGTGATGGATCAGAACACAATAGTCTGAGTTGGTGAAGTAAAATTAGAAAAATATAAACATAAAAATAAAAAAAATGATAATCGGCATCTGCGTATGTATTTACCCCCTTTGTTATGAAGCCCATAAAAAAGCTCTGGTGCAACCAATTACCTTCAGAAGTCACATAATTAGTGAAATGACGTCCACCGGTGTGCAATCTAAGCCCTTGTACACACGGTCGGACATTCCGACAACAAAATCCTTCGGATTTTGTCGGACGGATTTTGTCCGAAACTTGTGTTGCATACACACGGTTGGACAAAGTTGTCGGAAAATCTGATCGTACCTAACGTGATGATGTTATTTAGTTACAACGGGACTACGTTCAGGCTAGTAGCCAAAAGCTTTGGTCTAGGAATTTGATCTGAGCATGCGTGGCACTTTGTCCGATCGGAATTCTCTACACACAATCGGACAAAGTCCGATCGGATCATGTTGTAGGAAAGTTTTATAGCCCAGCTCTAAAACTTTGTCTGTTGGATATTCCGACGGAAACAGTCCGATGGAGCACACACACAGTCGGATTATCCTACAACACGGTCCGATCGGACATTTTCCATCAGAATGTCCCACCGTGTGTACAAGGGCTAAGTGTCACATGATCTGTCATTACATATACACACCTTTTTTGAAAGGCCCCAGAGGCTGCAACACCTAAGCAAGAGGCACCACTAACCAAACCCTGCCATGAAGACCAAGGAACTCTCCAAACAAGTAATGGACAATGTTGTTGAGAAGTGCAAGTCAGGGTTAGGTTATAAAAAAAATATTCAAATCTTTGATGATCCCTAGGAGCACCATCAAATATATCATAACCAAATGGAAAGAACATGGCACAACAGCAAACCTGACAAGAGACGGCCGCACACCAAAACTCATGGCTCGGGCAAGGAGGGCATTAATCAGAGAGGCGGCACAGAGACCTAAGGTAACCCTGGAAGAGCTGCAGAGTTCCACGGCAGAGACTGGAGTATCTGTACATAGGACGATAATAAGCCGTATGCTCCATAGAGTTGGGCTTTATAGCAGAGTGGCCAGAAGAAAGAAATTACCTTTGGCAAAAAACAAAATGGCATGTGGGAGACTCCCAAAATGTATGGAGGAAGGTGCTCTGGTCTGATGAGACTAAAATTGAACTTTTTGGCCATCAAAGAAAACACTATGTCTGGCGCAAACCCAACACATCACCCAAAGAACACCATCCCCACCATGAAACATGGTGGTGGCAGCATCATGCTGTGGGATGTTTTCAGCAGTCGGGACTGGGAAACTGGTCAGAGTTGAGGGAAAGATGGATGGTGCTAAATACAGAGATATTCTTGAGCAAAACCTGTACCAATCTGTGTGTGATTTGAGGCTAGGACGGAGGTCCACCTTCCAGCAGGACAATGACCCCAGACACACTGCTAAAACAACACTTGAGTGGTTTAAGGGGAAACATGTAAATGTATTGGAATGGCCTAGTCAAAGCCCAAACCTCAATCCAATAGAAAATCTGTGGTCAGACTTAAAGATTGCTGTTCACAAGCGCAAACCATCCAACTTGAAGGAGCTGGAACAGTTTTGCAAGGAGGAATGGGCAAAAATCCCAGTGGTAAGATGTGGCAAGACTCATAGAGACTTATCCAAGGCGAGCTGTGATAGCCGCAAAAGGTGGCTCTACAAAGTACTGACTTTAGGGGGGTGAACAGTTCTGCACATTAACTTTTTCTGTTATTTTGTTCTATTTCTTGTTTGCTTCACAATAAAGAAAAAAAATCCTCCAAGTCGTGGGCATGTTCTGTAAATTAAATGATGCAAACCCTCAAACAATCCATGTTAATTCCAGGATGTGAAAAAATGCCAAGGGGGGTAAATACTTTTGCAAGGCACTGTATATGGCACTGTTCTGGGCACATATGATTAAGAAGACATTGTTTTTGTTGGAGGAGATGTAGAGGTTAGTAAATACATTTCACAAAACCTTCAATATAAGGTTAGGAAAATTTGAATTGTTCAGCTTGCAGAATTTTTTTAGAATTAGCTTACTTAAAGCGGAGGTCCACCCTAAAGTGGACCTTCCGCTCATCGGAACCCTCCCCCCCTCCGGCGCCACAATTGGCACCTTTCAGGGGGGAGGGGGGTGCAGGTACCTGTACAGTACAGGTATCTGCACCCACTTCCGGGATAGCTCCCTGCGGAAAGGGGCGTAGATTACGCCCCTTTCCGAAAGTCCCCCGCTGCCTGCTGGGAAACACACAGATCCCAGAGGCAGCGGGTCCATCCTTATTGCGCAGCGCGACTCGCGCATGCGCAGTAGGGAACCAGGAAATGAAGCCGAAAGGCTCCACTTCCTGATTCCCATACCCAAGATGGCGGCGGGAAGCACCCGAGAGACGATCGAGAGATCGGCTTCGGGTGCCGACATCGCGGGCGCGCTGGACAGGTAAGTGTCACTATTTTAAAAGTCAGCAGCTGCAGTATTTGTAGCTGCTGGCTTTTAAAAAAAAAAAAAAACGCGGAGTCCCGGCGGACTCCTGCTTTAAAGCCCAACTCCAGCTTCCCAAGTTGAATAATTGTGAAATTCCTTATGGCTTGTTAAAATTGAAGCTTGTAGGTGTTAGAAGATAAAGTGAGGCTCACGTCCATCATCGTATCACAATTTTACTTCTTTGTCACCCGGAGTACTTTTTCCTCATCGCCATGTCATCCTCAAACCAATAGTGAAACTTTTCACCCAAACACTCATTCATTTCAGCCACTGATGTCTGCTCTCTGATCTTTTTTTTTGGGTTCAAGAGGTCTACTGTGGGTATAGCTAGTTTGGTGTTTGGGTGCTTTTTAGACAAAGCCTTTCTGTAGTGATGTAAGGGGCAAAGACAGTGCCCATACACACTATATTACCAAAAGTATTGGGACACCTGCCTTTACACACACATGAAGTTTAACGGCATCCCAGTCTTAGTCCGTAGGGTTCAATATTGGGTTGGCCCACCCTTTGCAGCTATAACAGCTTCAACTCTTCTGGGAAGGCCATCCACAAGATTTAGGAGTGTGTCTATGGGAAGGTTTGACCATTCTTCCAGAAGCACATTTGTGAGGTCAGGCACTGATGTTGGATAAGAAGGCCTGGCTCGCAGTCTCCACTCCAATTAATCCCAAAGGTGTTCTATACAGTTGAGGTCAGGACTCAACTGTGCAGGCCAGTCAAGTTCCTCCACCCCAAACTTGCTCAATCCTGTCTTTATGGACCTTGCTTTGTGCACTGGTCCAAATCATTTGGTAGAGAGGGGGATTATGGTGTGGGGTATGCTTTTCAGAGGTTGGGCTTGGCCCCTTATTTCCAGTGAAGGGAATTCTTAAGGCGTCAGCATACCAGGACATTTTGGACAATTTCATGCTCCCAACTTTATGGGAACAGTTTTGGGATGGCCTCTTCCTGTTCAAACATGACTGCACACCAGTGCCCAAAGCAAGGTGCATAAAGACATGGAGGAGCGAGTTTGTGGTGGAGGAACTTGACTGGCCTGCACGGAGTCCTGACCTCAACCCGATAAAACACCTTTGGGATTAATTAGAGCGGAGATTGCGAGCCAGGCCTTCTGTTCCAACATCATTGTCTGACCTCACAAATGCTCTTCTGGTGAAACATTCCCATAGACACACTCCTAAACCTTGTGGAAAGCCTTCCCAGAAGAGTTGAAGCTGTTATAGCTGCAAAGGGTGGGCCAACTCAATATTGAACCCTACAGACTAAGACTGGGGTGCTATTAAAGTTCAGGTGTGTGTAAAGGCAGGTGTACCAATACTTTTGACATAGTGTATATACCAGGTTGGGAGGAGACTAGTGCAGTGGGGGATGGGAGTCAGATACCCCACCAGCATGCAGATGTGGTCAGCTGTGCAGAGGCCCGGATAGGGCTGGAGGAAAAGGTGAAGTAGTGTTGCACACAGAAGATCCGGCTGTAGTCTCCCTGTCCGTTATGATTGGTGGAGGCTAGAGCAGGTGGCAAAAGGCCTTTCAGGCCAGGCCAAATGTTCTCTGCTGTGAGTTCTACCCCCATGGAGTACCTGGGAGAAGTGTACAGATAATAGAGGTGGAGCTGCAGGGATCCTGTCTCTGGAATGACATTCAGGGAATCGTGAGCTGGATGCATATAGCCTATGGCAAGTCAGAGCCCTCTGCATGAGTACTAATGACCCTGGAAAGGAGAGAGACCGTGCAAAGGGAAGATGGCTGAGGGTGGTGTGCTGCTTTTACATAATGACTCATACAGTTCGTCCACTATATTTTCGTCCCAGATAGTATGTCTATGTGATGTGAGTTGTCAGTGCGTAAACTGAATTATTTGTGCGGACACTCCTTTCTTTGAACATAAAGGCTAACGACCAGGGATGGTGTAGAAGGTCTATGTTCTGGAGTTGGTCACAATATGGTGCAGGTAGAGGGCTACAGGCAGGTGGGTTGTTGTTCTATCAAAGAAGAAGCCAAGTGGGGACTTGGACCTCTTGGTTGCCAACACAAGCAATAACAGAAGCCACTTACATACCCACTTTTTTTGGGGCACACGTTTTTTTTTTGTAACTTGTCAAAGCGCACTTCCAAAAGTAGGAAATTGGTGTCCTTTTCAGTACCTACACACCTGGCCCATCCACACTTGTCTGTTGACTGGCAGTAGAAGACATGCATTTTGCTATGTGAAATCCTGTTCATTCCTATGTGGCTAGTCCAGCTTCATGTGCATCATTTTGCTTGATTATCAGTATCTGCATGCTCTTTGTGTTCTCCAAATATTGTTCATTCTACAATATTGCCATTCTACCATATCTCCATTCTACAATGTCTTCAAACAAGCTTGATATGAGCTCAGAAATTTGCCCCACTTTTCTCTTTGTGTGTTGGACATTGTGCATCACTTAATTAATTTCACATGTATTCTACATGAGTGGCGTGTACTGTGTTCCCTGTCTGTCCTTCCACATGTGGTCTACATGAGCTTCAGATGGTATCATGCTTGTTCATATCTTCGCACGGATCAGGACATTACCCTGTGAGTCCATGTCTTCACATGTTATAAAGGAGTTAAAGGTGCGGTCTTTGTCCTACATGTTTTCAAGAAGATGGTTTATGATCTCGGCCTTCTGTTCTCCTCATTCATATCTCCACATACATATTGGGACTTTGTTCTTTTCTATCTTTATTTCTTCATCCTCTACATCTGGGGTGTTCAACTCCATTTCATTGCAGGCCACATTAGCATTATGGTTGCCCCCAAAGGACCGGTTATGGAGTTGGTCACAATATGGTGCAGGTAGAGGGCTACAGGCAGGTGGGTTGTTCTTCTATCAAAGAAGAAGCAGAGTGGGGACTTGGACCTCTTGGTTGCCAACACAAGCACTAACAGAAGCCCCCTTACATACATACCCACTTTTTTTGGGGCACACGTCTTTCTTGACCCTTTTTTTTTGTAACTTGTCAAAGCGCACTTCCAAAAGTAGGAAATTGGTCTCCTTTTCAGTACCTACGCACCTGACCCATCCACACTTGTCTGTTGACTGGCAGTAGAAGACATGCATTTTGCTATGTGAAATCCTGTTCATTCCTATGTGGCTAGTCCAGCTTCATGTGCATAATTTTGCTTGATTATCACTATCTGCATGCTCTTTGTGTTCTCCAGATGTTGTCCATTCTACAATATTGACATTCTATCATATCTCCATTCTACAATGCCTTCAAACAAGCTTGATATGAGCTCAGAAATTTGCCCCACTTTTCTCTTTGTGTGTTGGACATTGTGCATCACTTAATTAATTTCACATGTATTCTACATGAGTGGCGTGTACTGTGTTCCCTGTCTGTCCTTCCACATATGGTCTACATGAGCTTCAGATGGTATCATGCTTGTTCATATCTTCGCACGGATCAGGACATTACCCTCGGAGTCCATGTCTTCACATGTTATAAAGGAGTCAACGGCGCGGTCTTTGTCCTACATGTTTTCAAGAAGATGGTTTATGATCTCGGCCTTCTGTTCTCCTCATTCATATCTCCACATACATATTGGGACTTTGTTCTTCTCTATCTTTATTTCTTCATCCTCTACATCAGGGGTGTTCAACTCCATTTCATTGCAGGCCACATCAGCATTAAGGTTGCCCATCAAAGGACCGGTTGTATCTGTAAGACTCTACAAATATATCCACTCTTTATCATATTAACTAATTGCCGCTGCATTCAAATACTGGTTTTAGTATTAACTTAAGAGCAGGTGCAGACTGGCATGAACCCAACTCACACTCCTGCAGCAGATGATGCAAATTTTTAAAAGGAGGGTCACACACTGCTGGTATCATCCACAAGAAACTTTATTGGAGACTGCTCTGAGCAGAATACAACATGTTTATTATTTAAAAGTTAGTCTTAATTCAGTCTGGATTAAAGAAGGTAAGTCTGGAGGAGGACCCAGGGGAGGGTTAGAGTCAGCTGCTGGAGTCTGCTGAATGCTGAGACCGGGGGAGGCGGAGATGAGGGGGGTGCTGTGACTGCACAGATAGGCGCAGGATACGTAGGAGGAGATTTCTGCTGACTGCTGAGACAAGGTGTGGGTTGAGACTGCCGTTGCAGGAGAGGTGCAAGGACAATAGGAAATGGCCTAGGGCAGGGATCTCCAAATTATGGTCCTCCAGCTGTTGCGGAACTACACGCCCCATGAAGCATTGTAAAACTCTAACATTCACAGACATGACTAGGCATGATAGAAATTGTAGTTCCCGAACAACAATTGGGCCATAATTTGGAGACCCCTGGTCTAGAGGGCTGTTTTCGGCACACTGGCCTTGTGCTTGACATGTGATCTACATGAACTCAAGAGGTCCAAGCAAAGTCTTTCTTTTATGGTTTTACCTAATGGCTCATGAGCTTATTATTTTTCCTCCTTGTCTATATTTCCACATTTACAGTGGTTGTAAACCCTTACAACACACTTGCACCTACAGGTAAGCCTAGATTAAGGCTTACCTGTAGGTGCTGTAAATATCTCCTACATGGTTTAGGAGATATTTACAATTCCCCATACGAGGATTCCTTCTGCGCATGCGCCGATGTATTCCGCGCATGCGCACTTCAGAAGGGTCATGGCCTTGACGTTTTCATTAAAAGACATGCCGTGACTGGCGGCTCCCGTGCACACGTGCGGGAGTGACGTCACGTGACTCCAGCCAGTCACGGAGCTAGAATCCGCGACCCCGGAAGGATGATGGACGCTTTCAGCCGGCGAGGAAATTGGGGACATTGCAGGCTCCTGTCCTGCCTTTGCAATGAAAAAAAGAGGAAGTAAACCATTTAAGCTACATGATATTTTGTGTTCTTGTCAACGTTTTCTCATGTGCTCTACGTCATATTCCTGATATGTGGCCGCTGTACCATATACTTGTATGAGAAAGTCTCCTCTTCTCTTTGTATTGCTTCTTTTATGTGAAATCCCTGGTGTTCTTGCCAGTCTCTCTGCTGTGTTCTCTAGCTATGCTGGGAATCCGGTATGCTCTCCTTCAATGATCAGACTTGTCCTGACACACCCCTGCTGCACAGACATTCACTGGGAAACTCAGTGTGCTGGGTTCAAGAACGTGTTACGTACAGAATGCAGAGTTCAGGGGTGAGCTATGTACAGATTGCAGGGTTCAAGAGTGTGATATGTGCAGAGTTCAGGGGTATGCTGTGTACAGATTGCAGGCTTCATGAGTGTGATATGTGCAGAGTTCAGGAGTATGCTGTGTACAGAGTGCAGGGTTTAGGGATGTGCTATGCACCGTGTGTAACCCCATAACCCCACCCACAAAGCTTCCTCTCTTCTGTCTCTCTTACCTGGCCCAGCTCTAATACCTCCCTATGTACGCAGCGCTACCTTGCCTTGCCGAAAGTGAGTGCCTACGGGGATCTGTTAGTTCCGGGAGCCACTGAGTAAAGCTGTCCCTTCTAAACACAAAAGACTTTTGTGTTTACAAGTGACAGTGGGGATCGGAGGGTAAGAGCCGGAGGTGGTAGAATGGAGTTCGACCACTTTCTGGCTGCAAACCTGGGTGTGAGGGCCACATGACAAGGCCTGGTGGGCTGGAATCGGCCCGCAGGCCTTGTGTTTGACTGTTGACATACTGTACGTGATATACACTATATTACCAAAAATATTGGGACGCCTGCCTTTACACGCACATGAACTTTAATGACATCCCAGTCTTAGCTTGTAGGGTTCCATTTTGAGTTGGCCCACTCATTGCAGCTATAAAAGCTTCAACTCTTCTGGGAAGGCCGTCCACAAGGTTTAGGAGTGTGTCTATGGGAATGTTTGACCATTCTCCCAAAAAAATATTTGTGAGGTCAGGCACTGATGTTGGACGAGAAGGCCTGGCTCGCAGTCTCCGCTCTAATCAAATGCGCTTCTGGAAGAATGGTCAAATATTCCCATAGACACACTCCTAAACCTTGTGGACGACCTTCCCAGAAGAGTTGAAGCTGTTATAGCTGCAAAGGGAGGGCCAACTCAATATTGAACCCTACTGACCAAGACTGGGATGCCATTAAAGTTTGTGTGTGTGTTGTAAAGGCAGGCGTCCCAATACTTTTGGTAATATAGTGTAGTTGAAGAACAGTCATTATTTGAAGTGACATTAAAGGGGCTGTAAACCCTTGTGTTTTTCCATCTTAATGCATCCTATGTCTGGCATTCTGTGTCTATGGAAGCAAATGCTGGAGTTGGGAGCATGCCCGCGTGGTAACCCCCCTGGGAGAGCATTTTACCGAGGGGGTTTACCAATGCCGGGAGGAGCTGCAAGCACCTTTGGGGGACCCCAGAAGAGGATGATCGGGGGCCACTATGTGCAAAACTAACTGCACAGTGGAGGTAAGTATATGTTTGTTAGTTTAGAAAAAACAAAAAACGAGGGTTTGCAACCCCTTTAATATTTAAAATGTACCTAATATTTTCTAGGGTAGAGTAGGGGTGCCGGCATCCATTGGCCAATTTGCCGTATTTTGTGTAGGTGCGAATTGAATGCACCTAATGTCAGAATCGCCCCTTGGGGGTCCCCTAGCATTGATACCCAATGCTCACCCAATGCCTTACCGTCGCCACTGTGAGGCCACCATTGCATTGTTCAGCCCAACGACCAAGTGACTCAGGGCCTCTCTACAACCTCTCCAAACTCTTTTACCGCGGTGGGGATTTTACGATCGAGTCAAAACAGAGAAGGAATACTATATTCAGTCCTACGTGTGCCAGGCTCACAGGATAGACAAGGTAATAATAAGCCAGCGTTCTCCTCTTCTTCTCAGCACGCCCCGGCCACCAACAGCACTGCCACACTATATTTAGGGAGTCCGGGGAACAGCCAACAAACAGTTAAAGGTTTAATATAGGCCAAATCCTTTCTTAATATACAGTAAAGATTAACCGTGTTATTTCCGGACATCGGTCACCGCAGGTCAGGACATTTTGTTTTCACATCACAGTGGCTCTTTGTAAATTTATGAGCTGTACAGTACAGCGTGCCCACTTGGTTATATGTTAACCATCGTATATGATAAACAAGGCACTCATAAAGTCCTATCACACAGCAGCCTGCCAGTGTCGGCACAGAACTGGCAGCAAATAAAATGTCTTCCCTTTATTAAACATTTAACCCTTTCCTAGTCTGGCTGCAGCAGATCTCTACCTAGAGGAAAGCAGAGTGGAGTTTTCTACTACTAATTTATTATCTTTTTTTTGGAGGAACAGTGCTTTTTATTAAAACATAACTACCCACCCACCCAACTACCCACCCAACTACCCACCCAACTACTCACCCAACTACCCACCCAACTACTCACCCAACTACCCACCCAACTACTCACCCAACTACTCACCCAACTACCCACCCAACTACCCACCCAACTACTCACCCAACTACCCACCCAACTACTCACCCAACTACCCACCCAACTACTCACCCAACTACTCACCCAACTACTCACCCAACTACTCACCCAGCCAACTACTCAACTACCCACCCACCCAACTACCCACCCAACTACCCACCCAACTACTCACCCAGCCAACTACTCAACTGCCCACCCAACTACCCACCCAAATAACTATTCACCCAACTACCCACCCAACTACCCACCCAACCAACTATTCACCCACCCAACTACCCACAGAACTAAAACTCTCCACCCCACCCACCCAACTCTCCAACCAACTGCCCAACTCTCCAACCAACTATTCACCCAACCAACTACCCACCCCACTCACCCACCCAACTACTCACAGAACTACCCACCCAACTCTTCAACCACCCACCCACCCAACTCTCCAACCACCCAACTCTCCAACCAACCAAACCTCCAATCAACTACCCACCCCACCCCACTCACCCCACTCACCCACACAACTAGCCACAGAACTATCCACCCACCCAACTCTCCAATCAACCGCCCAACTCTCCAACCAACCGCCCAACTCTCCAACCAACCGCCCAACTCTCCACCAAACTACCCACCCCACTCCCCCACCCAACTACTCACAGAACTACCCACCCAACTCTCTACCCCACCCACCCAAGTCTCCAACCAACCACCCACCCAAGTCTCCAACCAACTCTCCAACCAACCACCCACCCCACTACCCACTCAACTACCCACCCACCCAACCATATCCCTTCCTTAAATCAGTAATAAACCCAAAGTCAAGAAAGTAACATATTTCACCTTACCAATCATTAGATGTGGTGGCTGCATTTGTTTTCTTTTATTTATGCCCCCCCCCCCTGTTCTTCACCTGGTGATCTGACCAGTAACACACCTCCTGTATTAGAGCGCCCCCAACTGGAGGAACAAAGACACCTTTAGACAGCAGCATTGTCATGGTAGGGAGTTTTACATGTACTAGCAGATTTAAGTACACTAACAAGTTGAAGCCAAATTCAGTTACAGCAAACGGTTTTTTTTTTTTTTCTTTTGAAATAAAGTTTAAAGTGGTATTAAACCCAAATCCAGCCAGCAAGTCTCTAATATATATATATATATATATATATATATATATATATATATATATATATATATATATATATTTTTTTTTTTAAGTGAAAGATCAATATCACTTTAACCGCCCCCAACTACCCACCCAACCACCCACCCATGAGACAAACCATTTAACACTGGCAGGGGCGGTTAAAGTGATATTAAATAAAAAAAATTTTTATATATATATATATATATATATATATATATAATTTTTATTTTTATTTTTTTAAGTAAAAGACTGTAATATCACTTTAACCACCCTTGTCAGTGCTAAATGGTTTGTCTCATCCATGTAAACTGATACATGCTGGAAAGGTTTTGCTTTTGAAAAACAACAGACTTGCTGGCTGGATTTGGGTTTAATACAGTTTTAAACATTTATTCCAAAATATATATATATATATATATATATTTTTATTATGGCCCGGTCCTCCAAGGGCATAGAGACGAGTGGCGGCCATCTTGGCCTCACTCAACTTTGTGCCCAGCAAACGGCCACATCAGATCGATCCGGGGCTTCACCGATGGGTACAACTGGGAAGTGGTGGAAGGGCACCACTCCCGATGTGAATCCACCCATGGGACCACTTTTATCTGAACTGGCCATGGTAAGATATGATACCCGGGGGAGGGAGTTATGGCAATTATTTGTGTTGCTACGAAGCAGCACTTCGGTGTTTCTTGCCTACACAAGAATTTTGCCTGTGCCGGTGCAGAGGTGCTCCGGTTCTGAAAGAGCACTGCAGCACATCTGCGCTTGCGTCGGTTTCCAAGGCTGTCTGCGCACGCATTGGGTTTCCCGCACGTGGAGAAACTGCTACCGGAGAAGTCTGAAATATTCTCGGTCTTTGCAAATGCGCAGATAAACACCGGTGTGTGCACAGGTTTGCCGGCGGGCCTTTGAGTCCTGGCAGAGCCCATTGGCACATCTGCGCATTCGCCATAATGGTGGTGCCAAAGAGAGGCGAACTGAAGGTCTGTTTTAAGATATGATTGTAACTTATGATCGCAAGTAATTGATCACATTTCTTCTGCTTCCACCATATTGTCTCATAATCTGATCAATCCAAATATAACCGCATTAATTAACAAAGTATCCCGCTGCTGCCGATTAATGCAAAGCGATCGATCATTTTCCACCTTGGCTGATCAGCTCCATTCTTCTCCTCTTTATTGCTTACAGGTGCTGCAGTAGCCGACCTCTTCTTCTGAAAATGCTAGTTGCCTTGCTGTGAGGTCGGCCCTTTGACCTCAGTACTTTGAGGCATTAACTCAAACAGCGAGGGGGGGGGGGGGGTGTTCAGTATGTGACACCGAGAGAAAGCATGGTGGCCGAACTCGAGCAGCAAGGATCCAGGTGAGGAATTGGGCACTGCTTGCAGGTCCGTGGCTCAGAAATGACTGAAGTCAACAGCCAAGCAACTAGCATTTTCAGAAGATCAGCTCTGGCAGACCCCTGTATTTTCCTATAAAGATCTCCTCCGAAAACAGTAGAGCGCCTGAAAAGGATAAAACGAGGAGGGGGGGGGGGGGGGGGTAGGGAACGGACTCCCCACCACACCGTAAGAAGCTGCCTTGCCGGAGCCTTGCGTCACCCAACTCTTTGATGTTCATTTACTTTTCTGGCTGATCACCAAGCGGTTAACTTTGCGAACACAAGTGTCACGTTCTGCGGCAATTCATCTTCCAGGATCCTTCCCACCGACAAGACATTTAACCGGAGAGGGGTTAATCCTCCAGGAAGACGCAAGCTGATTAGCTCTAATTAATTACCGTAAGACAGCCGTAGAAAAAGGAAGAGACGACGAGCACTGGCCAGTGTGCTATTATTCAGCGCAAGACGTTTCTGTAGCCGGCGGTGGGCGTGGCCCCCCACATATACACACACACACGAGCCAGGGCCCTAACAGAAAGTCTCGCAGGGGACCAAACCAGAACACAGTGTACATGCAGAGAATATGCCGACATACTGAGCTTATTACTTTCAGTTAATTAGATATGAGCAAACCCAGTCTAATGCGGGGAGAACAAATCCCCAGACCAGCGTGTAAACAATGCGAGATGGGCGTCCTCAGCGGCCCTCGCCATGGAAGGAAGATGAAATATTAACAGCGCCAACAGGAGAGGACGGGGCCCGAATCAGACTTCATTAACCGGCTGCTGTCATGCGATGGTGGGGGCTTGGCTGTGGATTGGCAGGGGGAGAGAAGGGTTTAGCAGGTGCTGAAAAGCAAACAGGTCCTTCTTTTCGTTTTTTGAGTTTTAGGGGTCGAAAAATAACAAGGCCAAAGGAGCCACTTTACTGGCATGGGGGGTGAGCAGGAGAAGCTAGAGTGCGTCTGAACTACCAAAGACCTGACACAGGGGGGGAAATTAAAGTGAAAACTCCAGCCAAACTGTTCAAAACAACTCTTATTATGCTTCAGCGTGGACAGTCACAAGATTTAATTGGTCTGTTCAACCAGTCTTGTTTTATACGACTGTTGAGAAGGAAAGATAAGACCAGAAGGACCTGGAGGATATACCACCACCTTCTTCTTTCTTCTTTCTCCTCTTCTTCTTATTTCTTCTTATTATTTCTTATTCTTATTTCCTCTTCTTTCCTCTTCTTATTCTTTCCCCTTCCTATTCATTAGTCTTCTTCTTTCCTCTTTTTCCCTCTTATTCTTTACTCTTTTTCTTTTTTCTTCTTTCCTCGTTTTTCCCTTTCTTTTTCCTTCTTCTTCGTCTTTCTTTTTCTCATTTTTTCCTCTTCTTCCTTCATCTTCTTCTTTAGTATTCTCCTTTGGTCTTCTTCTTCCCGCTTTTTCTTTTTTCCTCTTCTTTTTCTTTCTTTTTCTTCCCTCTTCCTCTTCTTTCCTCTTCCTCTTCTTTTCTCTTCTTTCCTCTTCTTTTTTCTTCTTCTTTCTTCTTTTTCTTCTTTCCCCTTCCTCTTCTTTCTCTTTTTTCCCCTTTCTTATTCTTTACTCTTCTTCGTATTTCCTCTTCTCCTTCTGTCCTCTTCTTTAGTCGTCTTCTTTCTGCTTTTTCTTCTTTATTCTTCTTTTTCTTTCCTCTTCTTCTTTCCTCTTTTTCTTCTTTTCTCTTCTTTCCTCTTCTTTCTTCTTTTTTTTTCCTTTCCTCTTGTTCTTTTTCCCTCTTCTTCTTCTTCTTTCCTCTTCTTTTTCTTTCTTTCTTCTTCTTCTCTCTTCCTCCTCTTTCCTCTTCCCCTTCTTTTCTCTTCTTTCCTCTTCTTTTTTCTTCTTCTTTTTTCTTCTTCTTTCCTCTTCCTCTTTTTTTCTCTTTTTTCCCTTTCTTCTTTGTTCCTCTTCTTCTTCTTCCCTCTTCTCCTTCTGTCCTCTTCTTCCTTCCTCTTCTTCTTTGGTCTTCTTCTTTCCACTTTTTATTCTTTCTTCTTCTTCCTTCCTCTTCTTCTTCTTTTCTCCTCTTTTCTCTTCTTTCTTCTTGTTTTCCTTTCCTCTTGTTCTTTTCCCTCTTCTTCTTCTTTCCTCTTCTTTTTCTTTCTTTCTTCTTATTCTCTCTTCCTCCTCTTTCCTCTCCCCTTCGTTTCTCTTCTTTTCTCTTATTTTTCCTTCTTTCCTCTTCCTCTTCTTTTCTCTTTTTTTCCCTTTCTTCTTTATTCCTCTTCTTCGTCTTTCCTCTGCTCCTTCTGTGCTCTTCTTCCTTCCTCTTCTTCTTGGGTCTTCTTCTTTCCGCTTTTTATTCTTTCTTCTTTTTCTTTCTTCTTTTTCTTTCTTCTTTTTCTTTCTTCTTCTTCCTTATTCTTCTTCTTTCCTCTTCTACTTACTTTCTCCTCTTTTCTCTTCTTTCTCCTTCTTTCTTCTTTTTTTTCCTTTCCTCTTCTTCTTTTTCCCTCTTCTTATTATTTTGTTCCTCTTCCTTTTCTTTTCTCTTATTTTCTTTTCCTCCCTCCTCAACCTTCTTTGGTCTTCTTCTTTCCTATATTTATCTTTTCTTCTTTCCTCTTCTTCGTCTTTTTTTTTTTTTCTCCATGACCTACTTCACCTGGAAGAAGCAGATTCATATCCTTTGGAGCTGCAGGTAGAGCCCATGATATATGTTTTCCTGCATTTGTATGTCTTTGAAGAGGTGAACTAAATCTTGTGCTCCCTGGTCATAAAGAACACTTCTGTATGTGATATAGGATATTGAATGTTTCAGAATATAATAGGCATGTAAATAGTCATGAACAACCTCGTGGGATTGTACCCCACCATTTGCCATCGCAATAAAAACGCCTAAACTGTTTTGCTTGGAAGGCCAAGGTTTACAGCTTTATTGATTTTACACAGCGTACTTGTTCCAAACACAGTGGCCACAACAAAGAACCTAACATTAAATTCCAGGAATAGTTTTTATTGTATTGGTCCAGCTTGGACCATTGTGAGTATGCCTATTCCACACCCGTGGGATCCCTGTGGAAGCTTAAAAATCGCTGTAGTAGTCACCTCTACTGCAGTGATCAATGCTGTCTTTCAGTTGGCTGACCTGCTTCATAATAAGGACCGGAGGTCGCTCGCTCTGCATAGTCGCAAGAACACCTTGCATTCTTCTAAATTGCTGCAAAGCATTCTCTCGTTGGACATGTTTTCACCACAATGCTGTCCAATCAGACAACACTTTGCATTCATCAAAAAAAAAATGCAAAGATTTCTCTGAAAGACAACCATAATGAGCAAGCGGCCCTAAGCAGCAGGGCACAAGACCAGGAGGACCACCACTATCACTGATATGTGAAAAAGAGAAAGGTCTTTTAATCCTGCCAGAAATGGTGTGAGCTGCTAACTTTCTTTGTTCTCTGATTGTTTTGTACTTTTGTCAGTTAAAACCTTATCAGCTATCTCCGAGAACTACAGAACACCGGGGCCCTAAAAAATAGGCGTAGTTTACTCTCTATAGCCATACGTGTACATGAGCCCTGAAGTTGATAACAAAAATGTACCAGTCTGCATCCACCAAAACATAACTTAAAGACCCGTCCCAACCATCACTCGTAAAGTTCAGGAAAAGTTTCATGCAACTTCCCAGTGGGCTACAGTGCCACCTAGAGGCCAGCGTTGGATGTTCCTCACAAGAGCTTTGATCACATGACTTTTTTAGGGTGATGATGTACTGTGTCTTTATAAATAAGAATAACCAGTTACACCTGGTAAATATAGCAAGGTAGCAGAACTACTCTTTTCATATTTTTAAGGAATATAAAATAGTGATTGGTTTTTCTGAAAAAAATCCCCAAACTCCTCTCTATATAAACTTAAAAATAGTAAAAAAAAAAAAAAATATATATATATATATATATATATATATATATATATATATATATATATATATATAAATAAAAATAAAAAATATGCACATTTAATGCATAAAATGTAATCTGTTCTTGTATCTGGCAGATATCTGATCCAGGTTTTGTCTGAAGCCGCTATCACTTAACACAATTTTGGGGTCAATGGGGCGCAAAAACCAATTGGACAGATGGATGAGCTTAATCAGTGCTTTACATTTGTACCACCTATCAGTGCCCATGTATACTGCCCTGGTGCCCAACCTGCGACCCTTTGCATTTAGTGCTTAGCCCCCAGGGTCCCAGGACACAGTTTTCTGTATTTTGGTGCTTACTCAAGCCAGTGAAGAAAAAAAAATGTATGATCTGGCTTGTACCTATTTTCCAGTATTTTTTTTCTGACCTTTCACCCCTATTCAGAAGCAATACAGATATATGCGGCGGCTGGGCAGGTTGGCTTTATGCCCAAACGCCACTGCGTTGTCGGGGAGCATGCCCTATTCGGGCTCTCCGGAACTGAGGCCAAGCTGTAACCAACCAGCTCATGGTCAACCACCGATGAACAGGAGCTGGTAGGGTGGGTTTTTGATGACTTCAGCATTGTGCAGCCAATCACAAAGCCCCTATTGCCAACCTCATGTGTCATGACCACCTAATTGGGCCAGCTCCCGGCCTTAGCAATAAATGTGGCAAAATTATTATTATTTTTTTCAATAGTAAACAGCACACATGTGGAAGCCTTGATTTGTAAAGAGCTGTAATAGGAGTGATCTCTAGTCTCATGCAATGCGTCTATGACTACCTCCTGAAGCATGTCCCCGGTTTTTGGCCTGCTCCTGAAGCATGTCCCCAATCTTTGACCAACTCCTGAAAATTGTCCCCAGTCTTTACCAACTCCTGAAGCATGTTGTCAGTCTTTGACCAACTGCTGAACCATAGCCCCAGTTTTTGACCAGCTGCTGAACCATATCCCCAGTTTTTGACCAGCTGCTGAACCATATCCCTGGTTTTTGACCAGCTCCTAAAACATGTCCCCAGTCTTTACCAGCTGCTGAACCATATCCCTGGTTTTTGACCAGCTCCTAAAACATGTCCCCAGTCTTTACCAGCTGCTGAACCATATCCCCAATTTTTGGCCAGCTCCTGAAGAATGTTCCCTGTCTTTGACCAGCTGCTGAATCCTATCCCCAGTTTTTTGACCAGCTCCTGAACCATGTCCCCAGTTTTTGACCAGCTCCTGAACCATATCCCCAATTTTTGACCAGCTCTTGAAGAATGTTCCCTGTCTTTGACCAGCTGTTGAATCATATTCCCAGTTTTTTTGACCAGCTCCTGAACTATGTCCCCAGTTTTTGACCAGCTCCTGAACCATGTCCCCAGTTTTTGACCAGCTCCTGAAGCAGGTCCCCAGTTTTTGACCAGCTCCTGAACCATGTCCCCAGTTTTTGACCAGCTCCTGAACCATGTCCCCAGTTTTTGACCAGCTCCTGAAGCAGGTCACCAATTTTCCAACATTGAATATAGAATTTCTTTTGTGGCATGCTGGTAGTCTTAGGCCATCTTGTGTTGCATACATGCAGCCTCTGAAAGCTTTCAATAGCCTCACATTCTCTGAGTAATATGTGTGGCCCTTTTGGTAATATCCGGAGCCACACTCGGGGCCCATTTTGTCATATAGTTTGACCGCTGACGGTATACTGGGACTGTTGCTAGGACTTTAAACACAATTTATTGGTTGTTCATTACGATGTACTGCACCAAGTTGTTGTAAATCCCTTCCCCAAAAGTATATCTAAAGCCAAAAAAACAAACCTCTGTCTGGATTTTCTTTTTTGCCATGTGTATCCCATTGGGGAACTTTCCCTTTACTTCATGTTCTGTGGAAATGACAGGAATGTTGTCTACAGTAATGCTATAACCTCTATCACACAGTAAGAACTGTAAAAAAAAAAACAAGTATCCCAATGGAGGATTGCCTCTTTCGTGCTTATCTGGTAACTACAGTAAGAAAGCGATAAGAGCATTAAAGGGGATCTAATCCTTCCCTACCCTATCCAAAACTTCAAGATTTAGATACACTTTAAGGCTTTTGAAAGTGATGAAATATTTATTTCCTGTTTTAGTGTGCCTACAAACTGTATTCTGTTGCACTTCACAGAATGCTTAATACTGTTCGTATCAAACCTGCCCTCATCAGAGCATGCAAAGCCCCTAGAGTTCAAGCCGTTATAGCTGCAAAGGATGGGCCCACTCAATATTGAACCCTACGGACTAATACTGGGGATGCCGTTAAAGTTCATGTGCGAGGAAAGGCAGGTGTCCCAATACTTTTGACAATATCGTGTATCTATAGCTCTTTCGATCTGCAAGTCTAAGAACAGGAAGACCATTTTTTTTTTCCATGGTATAATATTCCTTCTCTGCCTTCATTACTTTGAGAGTACTGAATTACATTGTGTTTATACAGAAGTAATTTTTTGCTAAAAGATACAGGTGAAAATTAATTACATGTCTTTACAAACTTGTCAAAATCCATTTACAAAATAGATTTCTCTTGATTATTTCAATGAAAAGATTTATCAAATACAACGATTAAAAAAAAAAACACAAACACTCAATTCTACATGCCAGCTGAGAGAACCCATTAAAAAATTGAATTCACCTTTTGTAAAAAAAAAAGAATAATAATAATAATAAATTAACATCTTTTTGCAAGTAGAAAAAAAATGTGCGTTTATTACTTTTTTTAAACTGCAGCATATAAAGCATTGCGCCCTTGATCAGAAGATTGCGGGTTCAATTCCGGGAACCTGCAGACTCTCAGTCAGCTGTCTGTCCATCCCTCCCATACCTCCGAATTTGGACTATATTCTGCATATTGAATGTTAATCTAAAAAAAAAAAAAAAAAAAAAAAAAAACTGTATGAGTGGGAAAACACTGCATTATCGCCACCAGATGGTGCTGAGTATCATAGGATGTGAAGATGCTCCTCGGATCCATCTAGTGGCCACATTGTAGTATTTTCACTTTATTTTCAACTAAATTTACTGTTGTCTTATTTTTTAATTCAAAGAAGTATTTTTTCAAAAATAAGTGAGCTTGTAAGACCGCTGCGCAAATACGGTGTGACAGAAAGTATTGCAACGACCGCCATTTTATTCTCTAGGTTGTTAGAAAAAAAAAGTATAATGTTTGGGGGTTCTAAGTAATTTTCTAGCAAAAAAAAAAAACTGTTTTTAACTTGTAAACCACACATCTAAAACAAAAAGAGGCTCGGTCCGTAAGTGGTTAATCAGAGGCACTTTAAATGATTTCAGGTGTGTACTAGACATGTGCACACTGAAATATTTTGTTTCGGAATTTCGTTTTCGTCCAAAAAATACATTTATTTAGTTACTCCCGAAATTTGTTTTTATTTATTTCGTTTCGTTAAAAAAATGTATTTCGTCCGAAAATACAAAATAATTAAGGTTGAATCTGTCATTGAAGGCTTATGGTGTCTGTCGAATGTTCTAAGAAGATTCGACGGAGCAGCTAAACTGTACGATGCTCCAATCGTACATTTCCGGTTTGAATGTTCCGCCTACAAGCTATAGTAGAATTCGAATGTTGTATGACACTAGTAATAATTATATTTATTAATCAACCAACATTACAATTCTTCTATAGCCTATGGGCGGAGCATTTGACCATAAATGTCCGCTCGCGGCGACTGCTTTGTTGAATCTTCATGTTGAATCTTTTCTCTCTATGTCGAATAATCTTGGACTAATAGAGTTAGGTTAGGCACATTCGACTTTTTTTGCTATTGTTTCTATAATGTTGAATCTTTTCTCTCTATGTCTAATCTTTTCTCTCTATGTCGAATCTTTTCTCTCTATGTCGAATCTTTTCTCTCTGTCGAATCTTTCTCTCTATGTCGAATCTTTTCTCTCTCTGTCGAATCTTTTCTCTCTATGTCGAATCTTTTCTCTCTCTGTCGAATCTTTTCTCTCTATGTCGAATCTTTTCTCTCTATGTCGAATCTTTTCTCTCTCTGTCGAATCTTTCTCTCTACGTCGAATCTTTTCTCTCTCTGTCGGATCTTTTCTCTCTCTCTCGAATCTTTCTCTCTACGTCGAATCTTTTCTCTCTCTGTCGAATCATTTCTCTCTCTGTCGAATCTTTTCTCTCTCTGTCGAATCTTTTCTCTCTATGTCAAAACTTTTCTATAGCCCCTTTCACACAGACGATCCGTTCAGATCCACCTGTCAGTTTTTCAGGCGGACCTGAACGGATGCTCCATAGAGCTCTATGGAGCGTCGGATGTCAGCAGTGACATGTTCGCTGACATCTAACCCGCTCCGATCCAAAAAAGTGTGACGGAGGAAAAAGCTATTTTTCCATCCGTCATCGGACACTGAGGGCCGTCGTCATCCGATCTCCCATAGGGCAGTGTGCAGAGACAGACCTGTCATTTTCCTGCTCAGCGGAGATCGCTCCGGCGACCCCCGCTGAGCAAGCGGATATCCACGGGGCGGATCACCACTGATCCGCCCTGTGTGAAAGGACCCTAAGTGGAATAATCTTGGAATAACAGAGTTAGGTTAGGCACATTCGACCTTTTTTGCTATTGTTTCTATGATGTCGAATCTTTTCTCTCTATGCCGAATCTTTTCTCTCTATGTAGAATAATCTTGGACTAATAGAGTTAAGGTTAGGCACATTCGACCACAGGTTCGAAGGACAGAGATCGCTATTGTCAGCGTCATGTCGAATCTCCTATCTATATCGAACTGTTGTCGCAACGAAAATAAAGCATTTGTTTATGTCAGATCTTTCGGTTTTCGGATTCTGCACGTTTAACAAACGATAACGAAAATGCCCGAAATTCGGAAGAAAATGCATTCGGACGAAAACGAATGCACGTGTCTCGTGTGTACTGACTCCTATTTAACATGAGTTTCAATGTGTTTGCTTAATTCTGAGCACAGCTACTACATCCCCGGTTATAAGGGTCGGTTCACACTTCTGCGTTGCGAGAACCCTGAGAATCCACTGCGGGTTCCCGCATCGCTCCCGACACGCATGGCAGTACACACTGCCATATGCAAACTGCTGGGGAGTGTCATTATATGTTAACCACACCCCCATTTCAGCTTGCGTATCGCACTGCGAACTGACAGTTCGGACATGAATCGGATTGCATATGTGTGAACACACATGCAATCCGATTCTGGTCTGAACAGAAAAAAAAGGGTCCTGTGCGTGTTTGGACCGAATGCAGTGCGATATCAGCCACACTATCTGTATAGCTGATATCGCACCGCACAGACATCACATGTAATGTGAACAGCAGTGCGCTGCGAATTACATGCGATGTCTGGCATCGCACAAGTGTGAACCGGCCCTACGAGGGTGTGCACACTTATGCAACAATATTATTATTTTTATTTATTTTTTACTCCCCCCCCCCCCCCCCCCAAAAAATGGAGTTGTACAGTTTATAGGTGGAAAAAGTTCTGAAAAGATCCTCGTCTCATTTTCCTACATCACAGAAACCTGACATTTTAACACAGGGGTGTGTAGACTTTTTTTTATATCCGCTGTAGTTGTGATTGAAAAGCAGCTATGCCATTTTTATTTTATTTTAAACCCCAAAGCATTGAAAGCAAACTTTTAGGCTTTACAACTGCACCCTCCTGACCGACCAACCCCCCCCCCCCCCCCCCCGCATGTCAAAATATAGTATTTCTACCCAATGACGGTATCGTGATGCAGTTTTTGTGTTTTAATATATTATGTAAATTTGTATCCATCGTTCTCTACATTCCCCTGCTTTTTGTATAACTTTTAAATTTCACAAACTGGTTTGTGCGATCGTCATTTGTATATAGCGTTATGTATAATACAAAGCGATAAAAAAAATAAAAATACAATATATACGTTCAAAAAGCTGCATCGTCGGGTGAAATACCTCCTCTTCATTTACAATAAGTGTAGAAATGAACAGATATTGTGTGCGTAATAAGAAGGCTCACTCGGTCATTTGTGTTTTGTTACTTTTATAGATAATGCATTTGTGTCATTTTAATTTAATTTCACTCATTTTTTTTTCTCATGCCCTTAATTAACTGAGCATGTGATATATTGCGGTGTGCTAGTGCCCTGGTTAATGATTATTATATTACTGTGATAATAGTGTGTACCCGCCAAATAGAGGCTGCTTTGCTTTAAATGCCCAGCAGTTGCACGCCCCTAATTCTCTCTTCTGTTCTTTACTTAAAATAGATGTTATCCCTATCACTGCGATCTCATACAAGCTATAGAAAGTTAAAGGAGAAGTGCGGGATTTAAAATAAAATAAACGCACTCACCCTACAGTCACTGGCCACTTTATTAGGCACACCTTGCTAGTACCGGGTTGGACCTCCTTTTGCCTTCATTCCTCGTGGCATAAATTTAACAAGGTGTTGGAAACATTCCTCAGAGATTTTGCTCCATAGTGACATGATAGCATCACGCAGTTGCTGCAGATTTGTCGGCTGCGCATCCGTGATGTCAATCTCCCCCACATCCCAAAGGTGCTCTATTGGATTGAGATCTGGTGAGTGTGGAGGCCATTGGAGGACAGTGAGCTCATTGTCCAGTGGTGAGATCTGGTGAGTGTGGAGGCCATTGGAGTACAGTGACCTCATTGTCCAGTGGTGAGATCTGGTGAGTGTGGAGGCCATTGGAGTACAGTGACCTCATTGTCCAGTGGTGAGATCTGGTGAGTGTGGAGGCCATTGGAGTACAGTGACCTCATTGTCCAGTGGTGAGATCTGGTGAGTGTGGAGGCCATTGGAGGACAGTGAGCTCATTGTCCAGTGGTGAGATCTGGTGAGTGTGGAGGCCATTGGAGGACAGTGAGCTCATTGTCCAGTGGTGATATCTGGTGAGTGTGGAGGCCATTGGAGTACAGTGACCTCATTTCCAGTGGTGAGATCTGGTGAGTGTGGAGGCCATTGGAGGACAGTGAGCTCATTGTCCAGTGGTGATATCTGGTGAGTGTGGAGGCCATTGGAGTACAGTGACCTCATTTCCAGTGGTGAGATCTGGTGAGTGTGGAGGCCATTGGAGGACAGTGAGCTCATTGTCCAGTGGTGATATCTGGTGAGTGTGGAGGCCATTGGAGGACAGTGACCTCATTGTCCAGTGGTGAGATCTGGTGAGTGTGGAGGCCATTGGAGTACAGTGACCTCATTGTCCAGTGGTGAGATCTGGTGAGTGTGGAAGCCATTGGAGTACAGTGACCTCATTTCCAGTGGTGAGATCTGGTGAGTGTGGAGGCCATTGGAGGACAGTGAGCTCATTGTCCAGTGGTGAGATCTGGTGAGTGTGGAGGCCATTGGAGGACAGTGACCTCATTGTCCAGTGGTGAGATCTGGTGAGTGTGGAGGCCATTGGAGGACAGTGAGCTCACTGTCCAGTGCTGAGATGATTGGGGCTTTGTGATATGGTGCACTATCCTGCTGGAAGAAGCCATCAGAAGATGGGGACACTGTAGTTATAAAAGGATGGACATGGTCACCAACAATACTCAGGTAGGCCGCAGCGTTTAAAGCGGATCTTCACATTTTAATAATTTTTATAAGTTAATTTTATAAGTTAAGCTCAGTGGTTTCTAAATACAGCACAGAGTGCTCAATGGACCTTTTTTTTTTTTTTCCGTACCTTGAGATATGTGGCTTGCCTGTGTTATGTCCCTGCGGCTGTGGGCGGGGATTCGCATCATTTCCTGTCCTTGCCGCACTGTCTCCTGGGATCTCGTGTCATTAATCCCAGGAGTCACTGCGGTTAGCCGCCGCAAAATCTCGTGGGATTTCACATCACAACTGGGGGGCGGGAACTTCCTAAGACGCCACTCGTTGTGATGGCAACAAAGGTGTTTAAGTCGCTCAGCGCAGTTACCACTCAGCATGCGCGGGAACCAGCAAGGAATGCTGGTACATCTACTGTACTGGAACCAGGAAGTGATTGCTTGTGGGCTTCAAATGCCCACAAGCAAGATGAAAACTGCAGTATATTATTTATATAAGTTGTGATTTTAAAGAAAAATGGACATGGATGGAGGAAAAGAACATGAAAAGTGAGTGTGACAAGAATGGAATTTTAAACTGCAAAAAAAAAAAAAAAAAAAAAAATCGGGAGTGCACATCCGCTTTTAACGATGCTTAATTGGTACTAAGGGGCCCAAAGTCTGCCAAGAAAATATACCCCACACCATTACACCACCACCAGCCTGAACCGGTGATACAAGGCCGGATGGATCCATGCTTTCATATTGTTTACACCATATTCTGACCCCACCATCTGAAAGTCGCAGCTGAAATCGAGACACATTTTTCTAATCTTCTGTTGTCCAATTTTGCTGATCCTGTGCCAATTGTAGCCTCAGTTTCCCATTCTTAGCTGACAGGAGTGGCACTCAATGTGGTCTTCTGTTGCTGTAGTCCATCTTCTTCAAGGTTCAATGTGTTGTGCGTTCAGAGTCAGTATTCTGCATATATTGGTTGAAACGAGTGGTTATTTGAGTTACTGTTGCCTTTCTATCATCTCGAACCAGTCTGCTCATTGTCCTCTGACATCAACAAGGCAATCTGGTCCACACAGCTGCCGCTCACTGGATATTTTCTCTTTTTCTGACTGCTCTCTGTAAACCTTAGAGATGATT
The DNA here is from genome assembly GCF_037356315.1 of Lithobates pipiens. NCBI lineage: Eukaryota > Metazoa > Chordata > Amphibia > Anura > Ranidae > Lithobates > Lithobates pipiens. The sequence continues at coordinate 25,247,382 of NW_027507748.1, read as the reverse complement.
GTGCATGAAAATCACAGTAGATCAGCAGTTTTCAAAATACTCAGACCAGCCCATCTGGCACCAATAACCATGCCACGTTCAAAGTCACTTAAATCCCCTTTCTTCCCCATTCTGACGCTCAGTTTGCACTTCAGCAAGTCGTCTTCACTACATCTAGATGCCTAAATGCATTAAGTTGCAGCTCTGTGATTGGCTGATTAGCAATTTGTGTTACCAAGTAATTGAACAGCTGTACCTAATAAAGTGGGTGGTGAGTGTATATGGCTTCAGCATTGGTCCGATGCTATAAGTGTCCCCCACCGGCTCTAAGACAAAAAAAAAACAGACAATCACATGACCGCTTTTCGTACAGCTCTTGGTCTTCACTGAGCAGAGAGTGGTGACTCTCAGTCACAGGCTCTCTGCTCTGCCCCTCCAGCGCTCACTGGAGCACTAGGTTGTGGAGGGGGTGGGAACGGTTGTTTCAAGCTCTCAGCAGCGTGCTGCGGGTCCGGTATGGGGATGGATCCCAACATTAAAAAACAGGATCCACCCCGATGTCTGAGCTGCAGTGGGAAAGGCTTCCTTGCAGAGCCTGGACTGACTCTGTAATGTCAGCCATTGGCGGCCATCGACTCTGGGTCACAAGAGTGCAGAAATAAGTGCCCCCCTGCGACTTAGAAAAGATATATGGCTAAAAAAAAAGCTTTGGCCTACTGCTCTTTTAAACCCCTTTCCTTCTTTTCCCAATCGTTTTAACTTTGCAGCTTACATTAAAATAATACTTGATGACAGGGCCAGGAGAAGGGAGGGGGGGGGGGGGGGGCGAAGGAGCATGTGCCCTGGGCACAGTGTTTTCATATTATGAAGGTGGGGCATCTCTGTGACAGGCTGTGGCCCCATTACATTCCTATATTTTATTAGCATCATAAGTTGAACCCGATACCAGTGCTCCTCACCCTTGACCCGACGCTGCTGAGCCCTTTCCTCGCAAAGGATGCCAACAAATCCACCAACCTCTTTTGCAATTTTATTCATTGCCACTTCTCAAGCAACAGAGCCCTCTGCCATCGTGCAGCTGGGTGTGCTGCTAAAAGGAGGAGTTTTATGTGCCCCGAAGAATATGCTTCTGCTAGAAGCTAATGGCAAAATTGGTGAGGTGCTCTGGTGACAATACCTCCTTCCAACCCTCTTTCATTGCAGTCAACATCCTCTCCTAGTCACAGTGACTCTCTCCTGCCTTAAATTTACCCCCCGTACTACCTCACCTTCTCTTCTCTAGTCACAGCACATCCAACCCACCAACCCCTCTTTTGGTTTACGGTGCCTTTCTGCCAACTACTTTACCTCCCAGTGTAATACCCAGCCATACTCGGCGATACCCAGCCATACTCAGCCATACCCAGCCATACTCAGCCATACCTAGCCATACTCGGCGATACCAAACCATGCTCGGCGATACCCAGCCATACCAAGCCATACTCAGACATACCTAGCCATACTCGGCGATACCCAGCCATACTCAGCCATACCCAGCCATACTCGCGATACCCAGCCATGCTCGGCCGTACTCGGCCTCTGTATGTGGCCAGGCTGTGGAAGTCTCACACATGTGGTATCCCCGTACTCAGGAGGAGTAGGAGAATCTATTTTGGGATGTCATTTTTGGTATGTACATGCTATGTGTTAGAAACATTGTATAAATGGACAACTTTGTGTTAAAAAAAAAAGAAGCATTTTAACCACTTCCATATGATGTCCTTGACTTTGTGCGGGGATATCTGAATGATGCCTGCAGCTACAGGCATCATTCAGATATCGGCTTTTTCAGCCGGTGATTCCCTACACCATAAGAATGATCATAACGCCTTTTCCACTGCTTGCTTGTTCTTACAGACACCCCCCCCCCCCCTTCCCGTCACCCTCTGGTGCTTCTACCGACTCACCAATATGATCGAAGCCAGGATCGTTTTTTTTTTTTTTTTTTTAAATTTCAGGCTTCCCAGCCTAGTGGTGAGATGTGGGGTCTTATTGACCCCATATCTCACTGTAAAGAGGACCTGTCATGCCATATTCCTATTACAAGGAATGTTTACATTCCTTGTAATAGGAAAAAAAGTGATCAAAACATTTTTTGGGGGGGGGCAAAAAGTGTCAAACTAAAATAAATAAAGTAAAATGAACAATAATTTTTTTTTTTATTAAAGCGCCCCTGTCCCCATGTGCTCACATGCAGAAGTGAACGCATACATAAGTCCCGACCACATATGAAAACGGTGTTCAAACCACACATGTGAGGTATCGATGGGAACGTTAGAGCGAGAGCAATAATTTTGACCCTAGACCTCCTCTGTGACTCAAAACATGTAACCAGTAAAAAATTATAAAGTATCACCTATGGGGATTTTTAAGTAGCGAAGTTTGGTGCCATTCCACGAGCGTGTGTAATTTTGAAGGGTGACATATTAGGTATCCATTTACTCGGCATAACTTCATATTTCACATCATGCAAAAGCATTGGGCTAACTTTACTGTTTTTTTTTTTTTTAAGCACAAAACTGTTTTTTTCCCCAGAAATTGCGTTCGAAAAATTGCTGCGCAAATACCGTGCGAGACAAAAAGTTGCAACGACCACCATTGTATTCTCTAGGGTATTTGCTAAAAAAACATATATAATGTTTTGGGGTTCTATGTAATTTTCTAACAAATAAATGATGATTTTTTACATGTAGGAGAGAAATGTCAGCATTGGCCTGGGTGCTCCAGAACGCCTGAAGGTGCTCCCTGCGTGTTGGGCCTCTGTATGTGGCCACGCTGTGTAAAAGTCTCACACATGTGGTATCGCCATACTCGGGAGTAATAGCAGAATGTGTTTTGGGGTGTAATTTGTGGTATGCATATGCTGTGTGTGAGAAATAACCTGCTAATATGACATATTTGTGAATAAAAAAAAAAAAGAAAGAAAAAAAAATCTTGATTTTGCAAATAATTGTGGGGAAAAATGACTACTTCAAAAAACTCATCATGCCTCTTACTAAATACCTTGGAATGTCTTCTTTCCAAGAAGGGGTCATTTGGGGGGTATTTGTACTTTTCTGGCATGTTAGAGTCTCAAGAAATGAGATCAGTACTTCAGCCGTCAGTACTTCAGGTGTGATCAATTTTCAGATATTGGCACCACAGCTTGTGGACTCTCTAAGGCCCCTTTCACAGCGAGGCGGTTTTCAAAAATAGCGCCCGTGTAGCGCCTGAAAAAAACCGGCCCCTTTCACTCCAGTGTGAAAGCCGGGGGGCTTTCACACTGGAGCGGTGCGCTGGCAGGACGGTGAAAAAAGTCCTGCTAGCCGCATCTTTGAAGCAGTGAAGGAGGGGTGTATTCACCGCTCCTAAACCGCTTCTACCCATTGAAATCATTGGGGCAGCGCGGCTATACCGCCGGCAAAGCGCCGCCGGCAAAGCGCCGCCGCAGCGGTGCTTTGCGGGTGGTTTTAACCCTTTTTCGACTGCTAAAACAACGGTAAAGTGGCGCTAAAAATAGCACCGCTTTACCGCCGACGCCCGCACCGCCACAGTGTGAAAGGGGCCTAACTTTTCACACAGACCAAATAATATCCACCAATTTGTACTTATTTTTACCAAAGATATGTAGCAGTAAAAAATTTTGCCCAAAATTTATGAAGAAAAATTACTAATTTGCTAAATTTTATAACAGAAACGAAGAAAAATTCTTTTTTTTAACATCATTTTCAGTCTTTTTTTCTTTTATAGCGCAAAAAATAAAAAACCCAGCGGTGATTAAATACCACCAACTGAAAGCTCTATTTGTGTGAAAAAAGGACAAAAATTTCATAAGGGTAAAGTGTAGCATGACTGAGTAATTGTCATTCAAATTGTGAGAGCACCGAAAGCTGAAATTTGGTCTGTATAGGAAGGGGGTTTAAGTGCCCAGTGGTCAAGTGGTTAAATACATTAATTAAAGGACACATTTGCATTATGTTTTTTTTTGTTTTTTTTTTAATTATACCACCTTTTTGGGAACTGTTTGAATGCAGTTCTAATGTTTTTCTATTCACATATGCCTGAAAATTCAACAATTTCCATGGAATGTACACAACAGTGTGTATATGTGTGTGTATATATATATATAAAAAAAAATAATATATATATATATATATATATATATATATATATATATATAGATATCTATATATATATATATATATATATATATATATATATATATAGATATAGATATCTATATATATATATATATATATATATATATATATATATATGTAATTAAAGAAAAAAAAAAAATATATATATAAAATTAAAAAAAATTATATATATAGACAGATAGATATAAAGTACGGCACCCCCGCGGCATATGTCCTTTCCCATCCTTGCATTCCTCTTTCACACATTTACCTGCTGTAGCAATTATCGGAGAATCGCTCCTATAAATGGAGAGAGATGATTCAGGATTGCTTGCTGTTTTGTTTTGTTGAAAATGGAATCGTCGCTGCCATTAGCCGAAGTGTTACAGCGGCGACTGGTAATTACTAAATAATTTCGGAATTATACGCACACAAAAAAATACCTGAATGTTTCAGAGAACGGTCAGCGAAATTTCTTTAGACCTAGAAATACGCTAACGAGTTGTTTAAATGGGCCTTAATGCTGGCAAGGACGTTTCAATACATGAATGGGCTGCTTTTGTTAAAAAAAAAAAAAAAATATCGCTTTTTAAATTTTAAATTTAAATTTTCTTTTTTTTCTTTTTTTTTTTTTTTGTACATCATAGTACATGCAGTATGGTGAGGCTTTTACCTTCTGGAATGTCACGCTTGCCGATAAATGCTCCTGTTTTTTTTTTAAGAAAGAGAAAGCTGATATTTATTTTTTTGTATTTTTTATTTATATTTATTTTACTATTTTTGGAAAGAATAATATCTCTTATTTTTTCATTTATTTTTTATTACTTATGTTGTGCAGTAGTAAAGATGGATTTTTTTTAGGCTTTTTTTCTAATAGGTAAATATTACTTATGAATTTTATATAGCAGCCGGTGCCCTCCAAACAAGACAATATGCTTTCCTATACTCAAAAACACCTCTGTTGGTTCCAGACTACTCTTCTAGTAAAAGAAGGGACCGTCTGGATAAAGGATATATAAATGAAGAGATGGTGCGGGCAAACAGATCCCGTACCTGTCCCTGCTAGAGGAGGGCACACTAATGCCCTGTACACGCGGTCGGAAATTCCGACAACAAAATCCGTCTGATTTTTTTCCGAAGGATTTCGGCCCAAACTTCTCTTGCATACACACGGTCGCACAAAGATGTCGGAAAATCCTATCGTTCCGAACGCGGTGACGTAGCACGCGTACGACGGGACTCTAAAGCGGACAGTAGCCAATAGCTTTCGTCTTGTAATTTATTCTGAGCATGCGTGGCACTTTGTCCATTGGGAATTGTCTACACGCGATCCAAATTTAAACGATCGGATTTTGTTGTCGGAAAATTTTAGATCCTGCGCTCAAACTTTGTGTGCCGGAGATTCCGACGGAAAAAAATTCAGACGGAGCCCACGCACGATCGGATTTTCCGACAACAAGATCCGATCGCACATTTTCCCGACGGAAAGTCCGACCGTGTGCACGGGGCATTAGGCTCCATTCACACCTAAGCGTAGCGCGGCGACAGCTGCTGCATCGCTTTCTTTTAGCTTTTTTGCGGTTCATTTACCCAGGAGCATTCGGAATTGCGATTTTTGCCTTTTCGACAATAGTGGCAAAAATCGTACCACGTTTTGGGGTGCTATTAAGAACTGGTGGCATCGCAAATGCGTCCCACGTTTTGTCGCGCTGCTGGGATCAGAGGCAGAATTGCGGGGGGGGGGTGATTCCGCCAGAAAATTAAAGCGCCTTAGTGTGAATGGAGCCCTAAGGAAGGCCATAGATGGTTTGATCTTCTTCTGCACAACCGCGGGTCAGTGTTATTGGGGGAATCCCTTGTGCTTTGCCGTTAAACCGACTGGCTGAACACAATGGTTACCTCTAGCAGCTTTAGCCACTGGCAGTAATCGCATTTAAAAAAAATCCAATAGGCTGGTTGTACCCAAGTCGATCGATGGGTACAACCAGAATGCCCATAGATGGATAAAATCAAGATCCATGTATGGCCAGCTTAAGAGGTTAGTGTGCCGTTCACACTTGTACAACTCCAAAGTTGCGCCGACATTGCGCCTGACTTTGATGCAATTTTGATGCAACTTTGATGCAACTTTGGATGGGTGCAAGTTGGATACAGCTTTGGCTTTGACCAGTGATAATGGACAACACAAGTTGCGTTGTATAACATACTGGTACGACTTTCATGCAATTTCTGAGGGTTAACATTGAAGTCTACGGCCCTCAAGTTGCATAAAAGTCGGTCCAAAGTAGTGCATGAACTACTTTGAAGTTGCTACAACTTTTAGGTCATGGATATATGAATGGTTATCATTGGAAAACATGGGCAACGCCTTGTCATGCAATTTTGATGTCCCAAAGTAGCATGACAAGTGGCACAAGTGTGAATAGAGCTTAGGTCTATAGCATAAAACAAGAAAAACGTCTGCTCATCTAAGCCACTAAGGCTCCTTTCACACTACCGCGACTATGCCGCTATTTTACCACGATTTCACGACTGCGATTTCAGGGAATGCCTGTATAAACTTGAGGTGTGTGGACCTGAACTTGCATCAAAGTCGGACCAAAGTAGTGCAGGGACTACTTTGAAGTCTGTGCGACCTGAAGTCGCACAGATATGAATGGTGCTCATTGGAAATTGTGGAGTACGACTTGTCATGCGACTTTGCAGTCCCAAGTCACAGGACCAGTCGCGCAAGCGTGAAAGCGGCCTAAACTCAGGTCAGACCTTGATGAACAGCGTGCCGCCTGATGGGTTTCCCAAAACAAACAGGCAGCACTTGTATATTTTTTTAGTGTTCTGTCAGCACTCAGCTTTTTTTGTTACCCAGCAGCAGGCTCTAACGGCGGGGCTAACCCTGAGCATCAGCCGGCTTATATACTGTATAGAAAGGCAACTGCAAAACTGACAGTAACAATGAGGTCCGGCTACCAAGTAAAATGAGGGACCTAGAGATGGAGGCTTTATCCCACCTAAATAGTGATGTCAAAAATTTAAATCAGCGCTAAATTTTTTACATGGCTAATTTGGGGTACTTACCTTTTACTTCAGCAGCAGCCCTAGGATAAATTTCCTAATTTTTCATATTTCCACAGGGTTTTTAATTACCATTTTTAATTTATCCCACCTAAAGCTCTACAAAGTCTCTAGACTCCAGGACCCAGCCAAAACCATGAGTAAGTAAAAAATAAATTAATTAATAATAAAAAAAAATAATTAATATACTTATTCATGCATGTGTGTTTGTGTATGTATGTATGTGTATATATATATATATATATATATATATATATATATATATATATATATATATATATATATATATATATATATATATATATTTATTTATTCATGCATAATGTAAAAGAAAAGCCTAATTTGATATGTATATATTTTTATATATATATTTATTAATTAATTTTATATATATATATATATATATATATATATATATATATATATATATATATATATATATATATAGTTAATATATTTATTCATGCATAATGTGAAAAAAAGCCTAATTTGATATGTATGAATCAACAGTTTTGATGACTGTTGAATTGCGAAGTAACAGACACGTAAATAATAAATATATAATGATGATAATGTAGCATAAATTATCGATGGACCGTGCAAATGACAACATAGCAGCAACGAATTTGTTACTTTTCTTACAAATTTCTTAAACACTATCTGTAACCATTTTTTTAATTTAATAGAGCAAGGGAAAGTTGTCAACTGTCTTTTTTTTTCTTTTTTTTTTTTTTTTAATCTTTATTTATTTTTGTTTCACTGTCCGTGACCCGGTAAGGGAAATCAGTCTTGAAGACAAAACAGGAAATGAGTAGAAATATCCTCTTGGACAGATGTCACCGGAATAGTTACCCTTTACCATAATATCCACTTGCAGTAGAGAGGGTTAATCTTTTTTTTAGTGGGGACACGCCACTCCCTTCCATCCACTCCCTACACCAACTAGTACTACGGAAGAAAAAATAAATAGTCTAATGATATACTTTAATTACTGTCCCCACCACCATCACAACCTGTTGGCTCATTAATTTACAGAAGGATCTATAGCCCATGGAGAGGATCTTTGTGAGCAGCGCGGAGTACCTGGTTGAACCGGGATTGGGTTGTGTAATCGGCGTGCCGGGTCTTTTTTTTTTGGTGTTTTGGATTTTGCTGTTTTGATTCCTTGCACTGGAAAAAAAAATAATAATAATAATGTGTTGCCCTCTGATCAAGGGCTGTACAGAATTCATTGTGGTTTTGGAAAATGGGCTTTAACCTTCATTCCAAGCAATCAGTAAATAGTTTTTAATAATTTGCAAATGTTCTCCCGTGACTTATTACTGCTGAACACCAATCTATAATAGTAATATTAAAATAAAAAATAAAATAATATTAAAATATTAAAAGTGAAAGATGAAGATGAACAGATTATGAGTATGATAATTACTATACAAGTTATTCTGAGCTTCAATAAATTAAAAAAAATAATTAGCTTATTTAAGCCAAATGTTGATCAACGTTGTAATACTTTTCCATGCAATGTAAGGCATTTTTTTTTATTTTTTTTACATATATCTAATTGCCATGTGCGGTGATACCTCACCTGGGGTGCAATCAGGGTTTACATATGCATGCGGGACCTACGTGCGTGTTTGGGGGCCACATTATCTATAAAAGCACACTGGTGACGGCTGTCACTTATACCCAGGATGAAGGCTAATCAGACGAAACGCGTCAAATAGAATTGCTACCATAACCATTATGCCATCTTATGCTATTAGCTGTTGATCGACATGTGTCCAACTTTTTTACCCTTTTTAATTAAATGATTTGAAACGTCATCACACTATGTGGAACCTTCTTTCTCATTTTGGTTTTACCGTGTGAGCTGATTTTAACCTCCTTGGGCGTCCTCCTCATCGGGCTGCACCATACTTTGATGTCTGTTTGAATACATGCTGGTGACCTATACCGTACAAAGTTCTAGTGTGACCGAGGATATTTGTATTGTCACTGGTTCCACATCACCGATGGTGTTTGGCACCACAAGCCTGTTCGACTTGAGAGGTATATGCCCCTTCAAGTCCAACCTTTCCGACAAGCCTTCATACAATTGGTGGTCTCCTTACAAGATTCCCTTACCTGTTGAACTTCATTGATGTCTACAGATTCCCTTACCTGTTGACCTTCATTGATGTCTACAGATTCCCTTACCTGTGGACCTTCATTGATGTCTACAGTCCTACTGATGTTTCTGAGATATTAACCTACGGACATTGTCACCAGACTTTTTTGGTTTTTACCATATTTCTGTCATTTTTTTCACGTGGCGGACATTATCACAATATTGTTTAGATTTGTTAACACAAATTTATTTCTATCACTATAAGCGATGCATATTTTTTTTCTTTTGCCTACGTGCGCGTTTGCCTTTGCGTGAAAGCACAGGGGTTGGGGGCGTGTTACATTTTGTTAAATTATTATTTTATTATTTCTTTTATTTAAATTGTTTTTTTTTTCTTTTTTTTTTACACCGCCCCTTTATTTTTTAGATCAACTTTATTGCTATCACAAGGGATGAACAACATTGCTTGTGAAAAAGCATGGGCCGTGAAATAGGTCCTTTTTGTGGAGAGACATGGGGACTATTAGTCCCCAGATCTCTCCTCTGTCCTCCAAAGCATCTGATCAAACCGAAGTTGGGTTTGATCAGATGCTTTCACAACAAATCGAAGCTGAAAGTGACAAAATCCTCGTCACTTCTGGTTTCTGATGTCACACAGTGGGAGGAACAATATCAGTTCCTCTCGAAAAACGATACCAGGACCATGGTTGTAGCCTCAACAGTGATCCTGGTATAACCACCTCAATACAAGGGTATATACAAGCCCATGGATAAGGCAGTACAACCGGTCCTGTTGTACTGAGCCCAGACTCCATCAGTTAAACAGGGGGGGGGGGGGAAGTTTTATTGTTAATTGCTGCCTAATTGAATAACTTGATTCTTCTAGACCACAGCTCCTGGTCCTACTTGCTTACCAGGGTTTAAATTACATTTCACTGGGCCCTATCAGGTCAACACAGGGGCCAAGGAGGTGGGGGCATATAAGCAGGGTTGGGGGGGGGGGTCAGTCAGGGCGGCTGTATGGGGCCCCATAATTTCTAACAGCGGCCCTGGCTGTATATACAGTTGTGCTCAAAAGTTTGCATACCCTGGCAGAAATAGTGAAATTTTGGCATTAATATTGAAAATATGACTGATTATGCCAAAAAACCTGTCTTTTATTTAAGGATAGCAAATCACATGAAGCCATCCATCGTTTTTTGGATCCTTTTTAAATCATAATGATAACAGAAATCACCCAAATGGCCCTGATAAAAAGTTTACATACTCCGGAATGTTTGGCCTTGGTACAGACACACAGAAGGTGGCACACACAGGTTAAAATGGCAATTAAAGGTTAATTTCCCACAGTTATGGCTTTTGTAAATCACAATTAGTGTCTGTAAATAAACAGTCAATGAGTTTGTTAGCTCTCACATGGATGCACTAAGCAGGCTAGGCACTGAGCCACGAGGAGGTAGAAAAGAACAGTCAAAAGACCTGCGTAACAAGGTCATGAAACTTTACAAAGATGGAAAAGGATGTAAAAAGATATCCAAAGCCTTGAATATGCCTAGTCAGTACTGTTTAATCAGTTCATAAGAAGTGGAAAATTGGGGGGGGAGCTCTTTTGATACCAAGCCAAGTTCAGGTAGTCCTGTATAGACCAGAAGTTCAGGAAAGCAGCGCTAAAAGGTTAAGAGCCAGCAGCTTCGAAAATTGTAATCTGCAAGTGCCAGGATAGGAGACAATAGTTTACTGGGAAATGTTTATTTTATTGTCTGACGGTTTGATATAGGCAAATAAAAATGTAATATATAAAAAGGGAAGCTGTTGAAATTTTAGAGGAAGTGGATGCGGTTCTCTTGGCGTAACCTGATACAAGTTGGTGAAAAATAAATGAAAATAACTGCCGGTAGCTTGGATTATATGAGGACTGAATGGTGTATTTATATCTAGTTATCAGAGTAAAAATGTGAGTCTATGAAAATATATCCCACTTCTCAGTTTAGAAAGTCATAATTGTCGGCTGTTTTAAAAAAAAAAAAAATTGACTTAATTTGGTTTGCGATGCATTAATTACTTTGTGATTTATATAATTGAGGACATTGCTGTTTATCAGAGATTTTACAGACTCAGCACTTTTGTTTTGTCTATGGAGGGTTGCAGCTAAAGGACTGATTTAGGGGTTTTTAAATAATAATAAAAAAAGTTATAAAATGTTATTTTCCATGGTTTGCCAGGTCTTGTGTTATTTACTTTATTTGGTTGAAAATTATTCCATAACAGGACTCTCCAGATTATATACGAGGGCCATGTCATATATTTTATAAATATTTGTGGGCTGGAACAAAATCAGTTTATAAATTAATAAATCAAGTTTTTCATTTGATCCAAAATAACAGAGAAAGAACTTCAGTAAAACAAAAATACAAATAAACCTGAGGCCATCAGGATCCCCTTCACAGAGTGCCCCTTACATCAGGGTCCCCATCATAGTCCCCCCCTTACATCAGAGTCCCCATCATAGTCCCCCCTTACATCAGGGCCCCATCATAGTCCCCTCTTACATCAGGGTCCCCATAATAGCCCCCCTTACATCAGGGCCCCCATCATAGTTCCCCTTACATCAGGGTACCCATAATAGCCCCCCTTACATCAGGGTCCCCATCATAGTCCCCCCTTACATCAGGGCCCCCATCATAGTCCCCCTTACATCAGGATCCCCATCATAGTCCCCCCTTACATCAGGGTTCCCATCATAGTCCCCCTTACATCAGGGTCCCCATAAAAGCCCCCCTTACATCAGGGTCCCCATAATAGCCCCCTTACATCAGGGTCCCCATAATAGCCCCCCTTACATCAGAGTCCCCATAATAGCCCCCCCTGCATCAGAGTCCCCATAATAGCCCCCCTTTACACCAGAGCCTCCTCCCCCCTTTAAAGTGATACCAAACAAACATTGTTTAATTTAAATTGTCCCTAATATTTCTGTATGCGGATGATGGCACTGTAATTATTTTAATCATAGTCTTCCCTTACATCAGGGTCCCATCATAGTCCCCCCTTACATCAGGGTCCCCATCATACCCCCCCTTACATCAGGGTTCCGATCATAGCCCCCCTTACATCAGGGTCCCCATAATAGCCCCCCCTTACATCGGGGACCCCATCATAGTTCCCTCTTACATCAGGGTCCCTATTCTAGCCCCCCTTACATCAGGGTCCCCATCATAGCCCCCCCTTATATCATGGTCCCCATCATAGTTCACTCTTACATCAGGGTCCCCATCATAGCCCCCCTTACATCAGGGTCCCCATCATAGTCCCCCCTTACATCAGGGTCCCCATCATAGCCCCCTTTACACAAGAGCCCCCCCCCCCCCTTAAAGTGATACTAAACACACATTGTTTAATTTACATTGTCCTTAATATTTCTGTATGTGGATGATGGCGTTGTAATTATTTTAATCATAGTCCTCCCTTACATCAGGGTCCCATCATAGTCCCCCTTACATCAGGATCCCCATCATAGTCCCCCCTTACATCAGGGTTCCCATCATAGTCCCCCTTACATCAGGATCCCCATCATAGTCCCCCCTTACATCAGGGTTCCCATCATAGTCCCCCTTACATCAGGGTCCCCATAAAAGCCCCCCTTACATCAGGGTCCCCATAATAGCCCCCTTACATCAGGGTCCCCATAATAGCCGCCCTTACATCAGAGTCCCCATAATAGCCCCCATTGCATCAGAGTCCCCATAATAGCCCCCCTTTACACCAGAGCCTCCCCCCCCTTTAAAGTGATACCAAACAAACATTGTTTAATTTAAATTGTCCCTAATATTTCTGTATGCGGATGATGGCACTGTAATTATTTTAATCATAGTCTTCCCTTACATCAGGGTCCCATCATAGTCCCCCCTTACATCAGGGTCCCCATCATAGCCCCCCTTACATCAGGGTCCAAATCATAGCCCCCCTTACATCAGGGTTCCGATCATAGCCCCCCTTACATCAGGGTCCCCATAATAGCCCCCCCTTATATCGGGGACCCCATCATAGTTCCCTCTTACATCAGGGTCCCTATTCTAGCCCCCCTTACATCAGGGTCCCCATCATAGCCCCCCCTTATATCATGGTCCCCATCATAGTTCACTCTTACATCAGGGTCCCCATCATAGCCCCCCTTTCATCAGGGTCCCCCACCATAGCCCCCCCTTACATTAGGGTCCCCATCATAGCCCCCCCTTTAGGCCAGAGCCCCCCTTAAAGTGATACTAAACATACATTGTTCAATTTACATTGTCCTTAATATTTCTGTATGCGGATGATGGCGCTGTAATTATTTGAATAAAAATAAAACATTTAGATACCTTTTTCCTAATCGATATACAGACCTGTCACGTGACCTTGCTCTCTCCCACACTGTCTGCAGGGAAACATAAGCAGGAGGAGCTTCTAGTTCTCTGCTGCTGGTCACATGTTCAAAATTTAAAATTTTTTTAAAAAATACAGCCTTTGTGATACAGAGTAAAAATAAATAAATGAATGAAAAAGATCAATAAACTATTTTATATTGAAATCAAATCTTTATTATTTTTTGGCAGTAACACAAATTGTACATTACTGAACACAGAACAGGCCACAAATCATGACTGCCGGGACTATGCGCCACCTATAGGTGAATAGACCCTGGCACAAACAAACAGACAGGAAGTCCTCCCCTATATAACCCCTCCCATCTAGGAAGTTCTCCCCTATATAACCCCTCCCATACAGGAAGTCCCTGGATTTTTTTCATCAGTGTCCTGAAGGTGATGGTCATTGAAGTACAACTCCCTGTATGGTATGACCAGTTTCCCAAGTGATTCCAGCAGGGAGCAAGAGATTGGTTGACAGGATCCATCCTTATGGCTGGGAGGCTAAGATGCTTGGTAGCCAGGAGATGAAAACGCAAGTTTTGACAGGGATTGCCTGCAATGCGACTTTTTCGGAAAGGTTTATGGAACCAGGAAAAGTTCAGTACTGACCAAGGTGTTCTAGTAGGGTGCTGTACAGGTCCAGGGTAGCAGACCACAATGTGAGGGGCACCAGTATCCTGATTGCCTGTAGTGACTAAACCTGTCTGTGATGGGTGATGGTTTTTATGTATAGTTAGGTATAGGGACTGAAAATATATCATTTATTTTGTGGTTTTGTGCAAAAAAAAAATAGATAAGTGCACAGAAGTTCTTTTCTTGTTTTCTTAGAAATTGTTTCCTTTTTTTCCCCTAAGAATTTTTAGACTATGTTTCTGTGTGCTTGTTCTCAGATGGCTTATTTAAAGTAAATAGCATAGCATATTCACCTAAAGCAGCCAATCAGAGTGCTGCTGTTGCAGATCTAAATTTAGATTGCATTGGTTTCTTTGATATGCTGCTCTGCTAAAAGGCTAAAGCAGTGGTCTCCAAACTACGGCCCTTTGCTTGTTTTTATCCAGCCTTTGGGGCACTGTCCCCCCACTCTCAGCAACAGTGGGGCATACTACCTGCCACTGACACCGATAATGGGGCACTATTCCCCTCATTGACATCAATGATGGCGTACTATTCCCCCCATTGACACTAATGATGGGGCACTATTCCTCCCACTGACACCAGTGATGGTGTACTATTCCTCCCATTGACACCAATAATGGGGTACTATTCCTCCCATTGACGCCAATGATGGGGTATCATTCCTCCCATTGACACTAATGATTGCGCACTATTCCTCTCATTGACAATTGATAATTATGAAACCACCCCCATTAGACTCACGTTCCCACATGGGTACAGAGAAACACATAAGGATTTCTTCAGAATAACAAAAGGTGGGAATCTGCAACAAAGTTTGCTTTAAAATCCCTGCAATGTACACAGATTATCCAGATTGGAATGTGGAGTTACACTTTAAGGTTTTTACCTAAATGCATAAATGGGGGTGGGGCTGAGTCCTGCTGTCTGTGTCAATAGACGCAGAAGCAGGACTCGGGAGCGTGCCCCGAAAGAGAGTGGCTCTCCAACAGGGCACTTGAGAAGAGGAGGAGCCAGAAGCGCCACTGAGGGACCCTAAAAGAGGAGGATCAGGCCACTCTGTGCAAAACCAACTGCACAGCAGAGGTAAGTACGACATGTTTGTTTTTTTTTTTTTTTTTAAACAAACCTTTACATATCATTTAAGTAATATAGTTGTACACAAATGGCACCAAACAGCAATCTTTAGAATCCAAATAATTGTATTATATCTACAAATGGTAAAGAGGTGGAGTCTACGCATTTCAGGAGCCAGAGACTCACGCTTCATCAGCGATTTAAAAATGTGTCAAAGTGTCTAATTGACTATGAACGACTTGAAATCGTTCCTGGACAAATAAGACTTAGCCAGAGTATAAAATAGTGAAAGTTTGGGTTGGCAGCAGTATTGTTGGATATCTCTTCACTGTTTGTGGATAAAATAAAATTATTTACACTTTCAAAACTGTTGTTTGGTCCTTTTGGTGGTATGATTACACATGAATAGTTTAGCTGGCAGTGCTATTCCTCCATGCTGATTAGCAGGAATGGAGGAACCTGCTGATTACCCTTGTTCAGCCTATGGGGCTGTATGACTAGCTTAAGAAATCCATTGTCCTGAATTTGAAGCTAAGCCTTGCCTGTGGGATCACTCGCCATCTCTCTATCCAATGAGTGTAACTAAAGGCAAAACTTTTAATACCAGAACAGGCCATTATGAGTACCTCGTAATGCCTTTTGGCCCCGGCAGTTTTCTAGGAATTTATTAACAATGTCCTCCAAGATTTTTTGCAGTTGTGTGGTGGTGGTTTATCTCGAGGATTTCCTCATATTTCCCAAGTCCCTGGAGAGCCACCACACAGATATCTATTGTGTGCATCAGAGACTAAGAGAGAACAATCTCCATTGTAAATTGGAGAAGTGCAAATTCCATTGTGAACAGGTTAAATTCCTTGGCTATGTCATTTCCACTGCTGGTTTTTCGATGGACCCAGAGAAACTTTCAGCAGTCCTACAGTGGCCCGACCGATGGGTTTACATCCTCTGCAGAGTTCTCTGCAAACTATTATCGGAAGTTTATTCATAACGTCTCGTCTCTGGTCAAGCCCCTGACTGATATGACCAGAAAGGACGGTAACCCACAGTGTTGGTCTCCGGAGTCCATTAAGGCCTATGAGAGTCTCAAGGCTGCCTTTGTTTCTGCTCCTGTGTTGGCACATCCTGATCCTACTTTACCTTTTATCATTGAGGTTGATGCTTCTGAGACTGGAGTTGGCACCCTTCTGTCTCAACGTTCTACCTCTGAGAGCGCTATGCATTATTGTTGCTACTTTTCCAAGAAATTATCACCTGCTGAGTGCAATTATGAGATTGGTGACAGAAAGCTGTTAGCGATCATTTTAATCCTGAAAGAATAGAGACATCTCCTCGAAGGTACCACTGTGCCGGTTCTCCTTCTTACTGACCATAAGAATCTCACAATCTTGTCTTATGCTGCGGTACACACGATCGGATTTCTCATCAGAAAAAGATATGATGGCTTTTCTTTGCCTTGCATACACGCGGTCACGCAAAAGTTCGCTGAAATTTCGACCGTCTAGAACACTATGACGAGCCGATAAAATTAAGTTCAATGCTTCCGAGCATGCGTCAAATTGTTTCTGAGCATTCGTAGGAATTTTGCACGTCGGAATTGCCACAGACGATCGCATTTTCGGATAGGAACTTTTCCCCACCAAAAAATTGAGAGCATGCTCTCAATCTTTTGCTGGCTGGAATTCCGCCAGCAAAAGACCGATGGAGCATACACACGGTCGCATTTTCTGACGAAAAACTCTCAATTCCGATCATGTGTACGTGGCATTAGGCTAAATGCCTCTCTCCCAGAAGGGCGCGATAGGCTCTTTTCTTGTCTAGTTTCAGCTACATTGTGTCATTCTTACCCGGTACTAAGAATATAAGGGCTGGCGCTTTGTCACGACAATTTTCTTCCACTTCCAAGATGGAGGCGGTTCCGGATCCTGTGATTCCTCCAGATCGTATTCTGGCTACGGTTCACACCATTCTCACTTCTCCTTTGGGTGATAATATTCTTGTTGCTCAGGTTCATACTCCTTCTGATAAACCTTGTGACCGCTGCTTTGTCCCTGAGTCTCCGTACTGCCGTGCTCCAGACTTACCATTCTCCCAAGGCTGCTGGCCATCCTGGGAAGAATCAACTCTTTTGGGACATTTCCTCAAAATTCTGTTCATCTAGTCTACGCGCTGATGTAACCGCCTTCGTAGCTGCTTGTTCTGTGTGTGCGCAGAGTAAGACTCCACGACACCTTCCAGTGGGCTTCCTGCAACCCATACCCAATGGAGAGAGGCCCTGGACCGACCTGTCTATGGATTACATTGTGGAGTTACCCAACTCCCAGGGCAACACAGTTATCCATATTGTGGTTGAACGGTTCTCGAAATTGTCTCATTGTATTACACTTAAGAAGTTGCCTACTTCTAAAGAACTGGCTTCATTTTTGCTTGGGAGATCTTTCGCTTACATGGGCTACCCAAGGTGATTGGCTCGGACAGGGGTAGTCAGTTTGTGTCCCGGTTCTGGTGAGCCTTTTGTGCACAGTTGGGAATTGTCCCCGTTTATGGCGAACTATGTTTTCCAAACGTCCATGTTGCCCTACTCATTTGTTCCGCAGCGTATTCCTGCATTAGAGGAGCATCTCCATGATCTTCATTCCAATTGGGCACAAGTCCAGGAGGCTTTGAATAATGCTTTTGATAGGTACAGACTCCATGCTGACCGCAGATGCCTGCCTGCGCCTTCCTACAAGGTTGGGGACAGGGTCTGGCTGTCATCTCGCAACCTCCGAATTCGTGTTCCCTCTCTGAAGTTCGCACCTCGGTTTATTGGGCCTTTCCATATTCTTCGCAGGATTAACCCAGTGGCTTACGCGCTAGACCTTCCTTCTAATATGCATAGCTCAAATGTATTTCATGTTTCCTTATTAAAACCTTTGGTATGCAACTGCTTTACCACCTCAGTGCCTTGTCCTTACCCTGTACAGGTTGAGAACCATGAGGAGCATGAAGTACAGTCCATTGTTGACTCCCGTAGATTCCGTGGGTGCATACAGTACCTGATGCATTGGAAAGGGTACAGTCTGGAGGAACACTCTTGGGTCTCATGCTCAAACGTACATGACCCTGTCCTCCTCCGTGATTTCCATAGATGTTTTCCCCTCAAGCCTGGTGGTCCTCCTCCGAGGAGGGGGTCATTGAGGAGAGGATACTGTCAGGACTGGACTTAGCCCTTCCTTCTCTGAGCTGGCCACTCAGCTGTTGGCTAATTGCCAGCTTCTATCTCTCCACAGTGACTCACCTGTTGATGATATTCTGCTCATCAGTCCTGCCCACTTAAGCTGTCCAGCCCAGATGATATCTGCCTTCACCTTGGTCACATCTCTAGAGATGCTCTCCTGTGTTCCTGTTAAAGACTTGCTTGGCTGACGTTCCTTCTGGCTCCAGATCCTGCTTGTTGTTCTACTACGCTTATCTCTGGCTCCCTGACGTTTTGGCTTGTCTGACTATCCGTTCTGGTTCCTGAACTCTGGCTATGTTTTGACTTTGTGTACTCTATTTACCTTTTTTATTATTATTAAACAAGGGAGATTTAACTGTACTTCTGTCTCAGTCTGATTCATGGTTTCTGACATACAATGAGGATGAATTCCATGGCAGCCTGGGCCAACAGGAAGTGGGTTGAATAACGCTGCCTATCACGCTGGTATATTGAGGACATCGTGTAGCAGAAATTAAATTATTGTCACCGAGGAGTGCTATGAGCCCAGGTTAAGGGATAACGTCTCAGTCGGGAAAGTGGATATATGACATCCTGGGCCAACAGGAAATGGGTTGAATAACTCTGCCTATCACTCAGATTGGTAAACTGAGGATATCTAAGGGCAGAAATAAATTACTGTAGTCCAGGAGTGGAGTACTGTGAGCCCAGGTTAAGGGATAACGTCTCAGTCAGGGAGGTGGATCCATAACAGCCGGGGCCAACAGGAAGTGGGTTGGATAACTCTGCCTATCACTCAGACCGGTAGACTGAGGTCATCTTGTGGCAGAAATAAATTATTGTAGTCCAGGAGTACTGTGAGCCCAGGTTGAGAAATGACATCTCTGTCGGGAAGGTGGATCAATGACATCCTGGGCCAACAGGAAGTGGGTTGGATAACTCTGCCTATCACTCAGACTGGTAGACTGAGGACATCTAGTAGCTAAAAAAAATCACTGTAGGAGCAACTCCAGGTTATTTTTTAGAAAATGTTTATTGATTTTTAAAAGTTATAATAAAGCAATGACAAAGTAATAATAAAAGAAAATAATAAAAGAAAAAAAGAATGGCCTTGTGAAGTAAAAATGCTGCGCAGACTGTTGGCGCTATATAAATCCTGTATAATAATAATATTTAACTCTAGATTACCTAATCAAAAGCTGTTTATTTTTTACTGTTGCTCAGTGTCATGTCTTTTTTTTTTTTCTTATGCCGCGTACACACGACCGGACTTAGGTCCGACAGACTTTCGACGGAGTTCTGACGGAGTTCTGACAGAGTTCTGACGGACTTTCCGAATGAACGGACTTGGCCACACACAATCACACCAAAGTCCGACGGATTCGAATGTGATGACGTACGACCGGACTAGAATAAGGAAGTTCATAGCCAGTAGCCAATAGCTGCCCTCGCGTCGGTTTTTGTCCGTCGGACTAGCATACACACGAGCGGATTTCTCAGTAGGAACTGGGTCTGGCGGAGTTCTTTCGGAAAAATTTGAAACATGTTCCATTTCTAAAGTCTGTCAGACTTTTGCAAATCAAAAGTCCGCTGCAGCCCACACACGATCGAATAGTCTGCCGGAATCATTCCGTCAGACTTTTGATGTTGAAAAGTCCGGTCGTGTGTACGCGGCATAAGTTTTTTTTTTTAGTTTTTTATTCTGCTTTAATCATATTCACTAATATACCTCTTGCCAAAAATTTGCAAAGAGACGTTAGTTTTCCCTTAAAGTGCTTTTATATTTGGTGTCCGAATTTTGCTTGATTTTGTCACTTTTTGACCAGGAATCATTGAAGAATTCGTTTATTTCTTCTCAATCTAAATTTAGAAAATCAAAAGCTTTATTTTTTTTTATTTTCACTGTTGATTTTCCTGAATTTTTACCAAAATATGTAAAAGAAAAGTTTGTTTCCCCTTTAAATGATTTTATGTTTTGTTTGCAGTTTTTGCTTATAGTGTTTAAAATGTTTTATTTCTTTTCGATCCAAAATTGAAAAAGTTTGACGAGGGGGGTGTGGTAGGTAAAGAAAAGTTTGTTTCCCCTTTAAATGAGTTTGTTTTGTTTGCAGTTTTTGCTTATAGTGTTTAAAATGTTTTATGTATTTTCGATCAAAAATTTTAAAAGTGTGACGAGGGGGTGTGGCAGGTGGGTGTGTCCTTTGCCCAAAAATCTTTAGTTGCTGTAATTTGGCAGAGTATACTGCCCCCCCCCCCCCCCCACACCTTCATAGATCTATAGGCATCGTGGCGCTGTTGTTTCCTGCTGCTTGTATATAAAAAAAAAAGGGAATTAACATGTTAAGCCACGAGCTGCCCTGTGGAATCTTGAAACTAGGACAATCTGTTGAATTTGGACCATTTCGTTACTCGGCTGGGAGACAGCATGCGAAAATAAATATTCACTCTGAGAAAGAGAAAAAAAAAAAAAAAAAGAAAGAAGCTTTTCCAGTACGTGCATCTACCAGAAGTGCTGGCTGAATTTCTGCTGCGTAAAGTTTTCTGTCCACAGACAATAATACGAATTCCTCTGGCAAAAAGGCAAGACGGACCCCGTTTTTATGTATATATGTCATTTTTTTTTTTTTTTCGATCTTGTTGTTGTTGGTTGTTTGTTTAATAAGACATTTCCTCTCTTGGTTTAGTGGAAGTTGAATCGTAAGAGGCTCAGTAATTTTCCTCCTCCTCCCCTCCCAGCCCTGCACTCTGGAACACTGTGAACTACAAAAAAAAAAAAAAAAATCAGTGAGTTAAAGCGTGAAGCTATTATCAGAATCCTTGCCGGCCGCTCTCGGGAGGCTGCGAGTGTGGCTCGCAGCGTCATCGCCGGATGGAAAACCGGAGCAACCGCCACGGTGAGTGGTGGGGATCCATAGCTTTCAGGTGTCAAGGATGTTTGAGTTGGGTATCTTTTTTTTTTTTGCCACCACCACCACCACCACCACCACCAGCGCCCCCCCCCCCTCCCCTTTTTCACCCCCACACTCCCCCGTCCCCAGGGATTTCAACTGCTGAGATAGCACATTCAGGAGCCCTTCCATGCTTGCTACACTCACATTGGCTTCAGTGTGACATGTGCCCAGTCGAAAATAATCCCGATGCCGCTAGTGGGTTGTTGGATTTGGCATCATAAACAAGGTGGTGGTACAGAGAAAAGGAAAGGGGTGGAGGGGGTGGGGGGGTGGGGGGGGGAAGCATTTCAAATCCATCACTTAGAGTTTTGAACTGGCAGACGTTCACGTCTTTTTTTTTTTTTTTCTGTTCCAAGCATTTTGCATTCTGTGGATCGCCCAGCCAAGAGAAAGGAGGGGAAAAAAAATTGGCGAAGGGGAAGTATCATAATTAAAAAGTATTTCGGAAAAAGGTCAAAGTTACGGGTAGCAAGGAGTGATCGGGCCCGCTTACCCCACCCACATTGTCCCAGCCCCCCCCCCCCACCCCTCAACTCCCAGCTCGTTCTACTTTTTAGCTTTGATTGTTTATACGTGTGCTTCTAAATAATTCACTGTGGCTATTTTTTGCTTAAATTTTTATTTGCTTTTTTTTTTTTTTTTTTTTTTTTGCTTTTTTGCTTTTTTTTTTTTTTTTTACGGTGTCCTCCTTCCCTCTCCGGCATTGCCAAATGATGGCCGATTCCAGCAGCAGGGCCTCAATCGCAGTAAGCCTCGAATCTGTTGCTTTCTTGTGGACGTTGTGTCCCGTTTTAAAGTTTGTTGGTTTGTCTAAGGCCATGCCAGCTGCATTCCTATGGGAAAATTAAGCAAATATAACAGAAAACATATTAATAATTCCACGATTTATGGGGCACACAGGCCCGTCCACGACTTACAGGCCCGTGCCAAGGCTGTGCAGGCCACACAAGTGTTATTGTTTTTCCACTGGATTTCATGCAGATTTTTAGTTACAGAACCGCCGCTACTTGTCTTTTATATGCGCAGCTGGGTCTTCCTTATTGACAACCCCCCCCCCCCCACCTAGTTTTGCTGGCCGATAAATAGATTCAGAATAATTTGCAAAAAAAAAAAAAAATGATATGCAACCGGCCCCCCCACCCCACCAGCCCCGTCTTACTGTTCTCCAGTGAATAGATTCCGAATTGTTTGCAAAAACATTAAATTCATTAAATTCAACCAACCCTCCCCCCCCCCCCACACTTACTGTCCTCATATAAATAGAATTGTTTGCAAAAAATATAATTAAATGCAGCCAACCCCCCCCCCCCCCCCCGAATCTTACTGTCCTCCGGTAAATAAATTCTAAAATGTTTTTAGAACAAATTAAATACAAATTAAATGCAACCAACCATCCCGTACACCATCCCCCGCCGTACTGTGCTTTGGTAAATAGATTTTGAATTATTTGCAAAAAAATTTTTTAATGCAACCAACTCCTACACCACACCCCCATCTTACCGTCTTATTGTCCTCATGTAAATAATTCTGAATTGTTTGCAAAAAAAAAATTAATGCAACCAATCCCCCCCCCCCCCACAATCTTACTGTCCTCCGGAAAATAAATTCTCAATTGTTTTCAGAACAAATTAAATGCAACCAACCAGCCTCTACAACACCCCCACCCCCGTCTTACTGTTCTTTGATAAATAGATTCTGAATTATTTAAAAAATAATAATTAAATGCAACCAACCAGCCCCCCCCCCCCCCCCTGTCGCGTACTGCCCTCCGGTGAATAGATTCTACATTGTTTGCAAAAAATTAAATGCAACCAACTCCTACACCCCCCCCCCCCCCCCCCGTCTTACTGTCCTCATGTAAATAGATTCTGAATTGTTTGCAAAAAAAATAAAAATTTAATGCAACCAACCCCCCCAATCTTACTGTCTTCCAACTTCCGGTAAATAAATTCTGAATTGTTTTCAGAACAAATTAAATGCAACCAACCCCCCCACCTACTGTCCTCATATAAATATATTCAGAATTGTTTGCAAAAAAAATAATTAAATGCAGTCGCCCCCCCCCCCCCCCCACAAATCTTACTGTCTTCCGGTAAATAAATTCTAAATTGTTTTTAGAACAAGTTAAATGGAACCAACCATCCCCTACACCACCCCCACCCCCGCGGTACTGTCCTTTTGGTAAATAGATTCTGAATTATTTGCAAAAAAAAATTGAATGCAACCAACTCTTACACCACACCCCCGTCTTACTGTCCTCAAGTAAATAGATTCAGAATTGTGTGCAAAATTTTTTTTTATGCAACCACCCCCCCCCCCCCCCCAATCTTACTGTCCTCCGGTAAATAAATTATGAATTGTTTTCAGAACAAATTAAATGCAACCAACCAGCCCCTACAACACCCCCACCCCCGTCTTATGGTTCTTTGTTAAATAGATTCTAAATTGTTTGCAAATAAATTAAATGCAACCAACTCCTACACCACACCCCCACCCCACGTCTTACTGTTCTCCAATAAATAGATTCTGAGTTGTTTGTAAAAAAATAAAACATTTAATACAACCGTCCCCTATACCACACCCCCTGGTCTTACTGACCTCTGGTAAATAGATTCGGAAATTGTTTGCAAAAAAAATCAAATGCAACCAACCCCTACACCCCCTGTCTTACTGTCCTCCAGTAAATAGATTATTTTTGTAAATTTATGCAGCCAGAAAACATAATAATATCTTAAAAAGACAAAAAATTGTTTGCAAAAAAAAATGAAATGCAACTAAACCCCTCGTTCCTCTCGTCAGGAAACATAATAATTTCTGTTTAAAAATAAAATTTTTACATATTTTTTAAATCTATTTACAGAACTGACGCTACTTGTTTTTTTTTTTTATAAGCGCAACTGGGTCTTCCTTATAGACAACCCAACCCCCCCCTCCCCCCAGTCAGTAGTACTGTCCGCAAAAATAGATTCAGGATTGTTTTTAAAAAAATGAAATGCAACCAACCCCTACACCCCCTGTCTTAGTGCCCGTTCACACAGGGGCGACGTGACTTGCAGCGCGTCTCACAGACGCGACCTGCACACGACTTCAGCGGCGACTTGCAAAATGACTTCTGTATAGAAGTCAATGCAAGTCGCCTGAAGTCGCCCCGAAAATACTACAGGAACCTTTTTCGAAGTCGGAGCGACTTATTAGAACGGTTCCGTAGTACAGAACGGAGCGCGACTTGTCAGGCGGCTAAGTCGCCTGACAAGTCGCGGTAATGTGAACGGGCACTTACTGTCCTCCAGTAAATAGATTATTTTTGTAAATTTATGCAACCAGAAAACATAATAATATCTTAAAAAGACAAAAAAAAATACTATTTTTTACTTTTTTTTTATTTTTTATTGTATTAACCTTACCTGATATATTTACCACCAGCTAAGAGATATTTCAGTGTATTATTATAACTATGTATTATTATAACTAGAGGTTATAATAATACATAGTTCTGATGATAATATATCAAATGTGTTATATAGAAATTTAATATTTTTGTTCCTCTAAATTTTTGGGCACCCATTGAGGTTAATCTCTTAAAACTGGAGAGTGCAAAATCTGACACAGCTGTCCACGATAGCCAATCAGCTTCCAACTTCGGCTTGTTTAATTGAAGCGGAACTACACTTCATCTGAGCACCATAAACCAAAAACGCTAGTTTATAAATTTTTAATATGCAAAGCCCCCCCCCCCCCCCCCCCCCATCCATCCATGTCTCCATTTCTTTATTTTGTGGGAGAAATCACCCTCCCTATCATTTCTGGCCATGGCCATTTTGGGTAAGGGCAGATGATTCATGCAGCATTTACTTCCTGTAGTCTAACTGCCCTTAGCTCAAGCAGGAGAGGGCGTGCTTAGCTGAGAAAGACCCTCCTCCCCTACTGAAGACTCCTGGGATGTATGACATTGTTTGCCTAGGCCTGGAAAGCAGGAAGTAACTGAATACATTTAAAAATGGGTTTAAAACGAACAAATATGATATACTTTACTATCCATTTACTAATGCTAGCCGCATAAGGATTAAAATGAGTCAATGTTGTTGATTGAGAGAGTGAAGTTCCACTTTAAGCTTTGAATAAAAAAAAAAAAAAAAAACCTGGAAGCTGATTGGTTTCCATGAGCTGCGCCAGATTTTGCACTCTCCAGTTTTAGTAAATCAACCTCATAAAAGACCCATCAAAAAAATAAATTATATATATATATATATATATTATGGATAAAATGCATGCATTACAGTATTTTTTTTATTTATTTTTTACAATAATTTATATTTATATTTTTTGTAGTATAATGTGCATCAACTGGAACTGAGAGTCACAAGCAAAATGTTTGTTACAAAGCAAAGTTCAAGTTACAGTAATAATATGGGACAAAATCACCCCTCCCATAGAGCTTCCTTCTAAAACTAGTAATAAAAAAAAAAAATAACACCAACAGAAAAAAAAACTAAATAAACTGACCTATAAGGTATTTCACATTTTAAAGCAAGTAAATATGTAACCCTGTAATTGTTTGGAGCATTTAAAAAAAATGTAACAATACTAAATAATAAAAGTTGATGAGGCATTTACAATATTTCCAAAAATTCAGTCGACAGGTTAAGAAGATGGGTCAAGCTCTTTTTTTTTTTTCTTTTGGGAAACATTTATAGTTCAGAAAAGTGTTAATCCGCTTTAGATTTTTTTGTTTTTGTATTTTTTACACATTGGTATGCAAATATATTTACAGACCTTGCAAAAACAAATAAAAAATAAGTGGCCAACAAGTGACAGAATTGGTCCATAGTAGAGAAAAAAAGAAATAATAATTAATTATACATAATTTATTATAATAAACATATATAAAATCTCAGCAAACTACCTGGGCTTCCTGTAAAGACATATTTGGGTATTTGGTGTAATGGAAATGGAGGAAAGAGTCGGCTGATTCTGTTGGAAATAGCGAAGTACCGTTCTGGGAAAGGACCCATTGGCAACCTTACTTTCAGCAATACCATTTTTAGGTTTGCTCTTTTTCCATGGCCTCCTGTATTTTTGGTCGGGATACAGTGGTCTGAGTTAACTCCTGGGGGGTATTATTGAGTAACCCAACAAGTAGTATTCCCATACAAACCGCTACATATGCTCCTAAAATGCATATATATATGTACTGTGGTCAGCGGCACTGATGAGGCTGCACTGATGGGCACTGATGAGGCTGTACTGATGGGCCCTATGGAGGCTACACTGATGGACACTGATGAGGCTGCCCTGATGGGGGCTGAGGAGGCTGCACTGATGGGTACTGATAGACTTCACTGATGGACACTGATGAGGCTGCACTGATGGGCACTGATTGGCTGTACTGATGGGCACTGATAAGTTGCTCTGTTGAGGCTACACTGATGGGCTGTACTGATGGGCACTACTAGGGTGCACTGATGGATGCTGATGAGGCTGCACTGATGGACCCTATTGAGGCTGCACTGATGGGCACTGATAAGCTGCACTGATGGGTAATGATATGCTTTATGTAAAATTTTATGTTATGAATATATGCCAGAGTGATCATTACTGATCACAGCATTGTTCATCTGTGAAACATGTTTACGATCTCTTCTTTTATGAATGAATGCTCGAGTGATCAGTACTGATCCCACCAGTGTTCGTCTATGAAACATGATTGACATGTTTACTATCTCTTCAGTTTATGAATGAACACATAAGAGCAGAGTACTTAGCACTTCTGTGTTCATTCACAAACTAAAGAGATTGTAAATGTCATACATGTTTTACTATCTCTTCTGTTATGAATGATTGAGTGATCAGTACTGATCACACCATTGTTCATTCATAAAGCATAAATGCCATGTCACTATCTCTTCTGTAATGAATGGATGTTAGAGTGATCAGTACTGAACACACCAGTGTTCATCCATGAAAAATAAATTGCATGTTTATTATCTCTTCGGTTTGCGAATGAACACAGAAGAGCTGAGTTCTTCTGTGTTTAGTGTAGGGCTCTGTGGGAAGGGGGAAGGGGGGGGGGGGGTTGAATTTGTCAAATTTATCAAAACTGGAGGCAAATCGAAATTTGGAGCAGTTGCGTAAGCCTATCAATCAGCGTCTACTGATTGCTTACTCTGCACAACTGCTCTGGGGTTCTGTCTTCTCCAGTTTTTTATAAATTGTACTCCAACTTTTTTCTCTGTCCCAAAAGTGAAATTTTAAGGTCTGTTAAGACCCCTACAATTTCCCCAAAGCCCCCTGACAGTACTGTAAAAAAAAAAAAAAACTTACCCCGCACACACAAATCACACTATTAATTATTATAAGATACATGTGAACTATATACACTGTGGTAATGCATATTACATGTTCTAGTACACTGCAGTGCACCAACACACTAAGGGCCCTCACAACAGCCGGCGTGTGTTATAATGTTCATAATATGTGCACTGGTCGGTCTTACACATGCACTGCAGTGCGTTGTTACAACACATGCAGGTGCATGTTTTTTCTTTTTTTTCTTTATCATATTTATCAACTTTGTGTGTCAACACACTGCGATGCTTTGCCACACATTGCAATAATCCCAGATTAGCGGAACTGCATAATTTTATCGGCCATCGCCTCAATGCATAAGGTGTGAAGCCACCCTCCATTTTTTTTTAGCGTAAGTTGATTATTTACAGTTTTTGTGTAAGTTCTAGGAATGAGCTCGGTGTTTGACTCAAACATCGGCCGTTTGTCTGTTCGGCGAATTCAGAACTTTGTGGACCGTTCGCACCAAAATCGTGCGGTACGAATGGCCCACAATGCACTATGCCATCGCAGTGCATTGCTGGCTCATGATTGGCCAAGCATGCACTGTGGCCCGCATGCTTGGCCAATCACAGCGCCGGCAGCAAGGAGAGCCATAATTGGCCACAGGCAGGATGCCTGTGGCCAATTATAGCTCAGGGGGTTTAGTACACGCCCCACACTATATAAGGCCGCCAGCGCAGCGGCCTTGTGTAGTGTGTTCCGGCATGCAGGGAAAGAGCAAGATAGGCAGGGACAGTGTTCTTTTCTCAGGCATCTGCAGGAGTTAAAGTGGGTGTTGTGTGCCTCCAGCACAGTATACACCTGTATCTACCCTTTTATGCTGGTGTTCTCTAATACAGGCATCTGCAGGAGTTAGTGGGTGTTGTGTGCCTCCAGCACAGTATACACCTGTATCTACCCTTTTATGCTGGTGTTCTCTAATACAGGCATCTGCAGGAGTTAGTGGGTGTTGTGTGCCTCCAGCACAGCACAGTATACACCTGTATCTACCCTTTATTGCTGCTGTTCTCTAATACAGGCATCTGCTGGAGTTTTAAGTGGGTGTTGTGTGCCTCCAGCACAGTATACACCTGTATTTACCCTTTTTTGCTGGTGTTCTCTAATACAGGCATCTGCAGGAGTTAGTGGGTGTTGTGTGCCTCCAGCACAGCACAGTATACACCTGTATCTACCCTTTATTGCTGGTGTTCTCTAATACAGGCATCTGCAGGAGTTAAAGTGGGTGTTGTGTGCCTCCAGCACAGTATACACCTGGCAGCAGCGAAAAGGATCAGGTGGAGGAGGTCTGCCCTCCTTTCTGCTGCTGACTTCTGAGACAAGTGGGGGGCAGAGACAAGCCCCTCCATGGCTATACAGAGAAGTGCAGCACCTGGTGGAGGAGTTCTGTCCTCTTTCCTGCTGCTGACTTCTGAGACGAGTGGGGGGAGGGGGGGCCGAGACAAGCCCCTCCATGGCTATACAGAGAAGTGCAGCACCTGGAGGAGGAGTTCTGTCCTCTTTTCTGCTGCTGACTTTTGAGATGGGGGGAGGGGGGGCAGAGACAAGCCTCTCCGTAGCTGCACAGAGAAGTGCAGGATCTGGTGGAAGAGTTCTTTCCTCATTTCTGCCGCTGACTGCTGAGACGGGGGGGGGGGGGGAAGGGGAGGGGGGGCAGAGACAAGCCCCTGCATGGCTGCAAAGAGAAGTGCGGGATCTGTAGTAGGAGTTCTGTTCTCCTTTCTGCTGCCAACTGCTGGTGTAAGGTGGGGGCTGAGACAAGGGGGGTGCCGCAGCTGCAGGAGAGGTGCGAGGGCCACGTGAAATGGCCTGGTGGGCCTGATTCAGCCCGTGGGCCTTGTGATTGACACGTGATCTTGATGTTTCCCATGATATAACAAATCCCCCTTTTTTTTTTTTTCTTTTTTTTTATAATTCGGTTCCATTTTAATCGACAAGCGGGATGTATCAATATGCTGTAACATTTTTTATTTTTTTTTGTGGAATTTTCCTTTTAACGTTTTTTCATGTTTTAATATATTGGAAGAGCTGAGTAACATGAATCACCCAGCACAGACTGACATCACAGTTTATAATAAGTACTTTTAATGTTCTCATTATACTTTGTTTCTGAGGCTGAAGCCAAAACATCGTGTGGTGTTTATTGCTTGGTTTGTACTTAATTGAGCTGCCAGCGTAATATCGGCAAAGGCGATGGGGAATCGCAGAGTTTTCAAACCGTCACCGTTCGTAGGGCGGCTTACTTGGACGCGGCGCGCACTTCCTTACACTTCACTTGTGATCTGAGAAAAGGAAATCCGAAGTCTCCTAAGCCACGCATTAAAGGAAACGCATGAAATATGGCGGTTGCCATCACTGACTTTTTCGCTAAGTCTCCCGGTTGTCCTGTCAGTCCGGCAGCTTACATGTGCAACTCGGGAGCTTCTGACTTTGCATGCTGCTGATAGGTTAATAAGATCATCTGGGGAATTCAATGAAGCAATTTGCATCACTTCTCTGATGGTGGTTTAATTTAAAACGATCTGCACCTAATTCAGGCAAGCGTTTGCGCCATTTTTTTTTAACGGCTTGCTGCCCGCTAAAAGTACATTTACTGGTAAAGGGCGGCACAGCAGCGTAGGGAACTTTCTGGTTTGCGGGCGCACACAACCCCATGCGGGCCGGTGCTGTAATTGGGCACCGCAGCATGAGTTTGTCAGCAGCTTGCAGCCAAAGATGTTGGCTGCCGACCTGCTGATCGCCTGTGGCCAATCGCAGCACAAAGTTACATGTTTGCAAACACACAGAACATCGAATTCATAACAGCAATCTGGCTGTTTCTTCTCCCTGAGTTCAGGGAGAAAAGACAACCAGATCCTGTGAGTAAAAGTAACACATAAACACTTGTTAGGCACACAGTTAACCCTTTGATTGCTCTTCTGATCACCTTTGTCACCCATTAGTGTCATTAGTACAGAGTACAGGGTACAGTGTTATCACCGATCATTGTATTATGCCCTGTACACACGGTCGGAAATCCCAACGGAAAAGGTCCGATCGGATTATATTGTCGGAAAATCCGATCGTGTGTAGGCTCTATCGGACTTTTGCGACAGAAAAAATTTGTGAGCTGGGTCTAAAATTTTCCGACAAAAAAATCAGATTTTTCCAATCGTTTGTAGAGAATTCCGACGGACAAAAGTGCCACGTGTTCTCAGATCAAATTACGAGACCGAAGCTATTGGCTACTGGCCTCTACGTAGTCCCGTTGTACGCAACGAACGTCATCACGTTCCGAAACAATCGGGTTTTCCGACAACTTGTCCGACTGTCTATATGCAACACCAGTTTCGGACGAAATCCGTCGGAAAAAATCAGAATGTCCGACCGTGTGTGGACAAGGCATAAAAGTCACTGGCGACATCAGTTTCAGTTAGTGTCCCTCCCAGCCTGTATCTGTTAGTGCCAGATTGTCCGCCACACTCAGTCACACTATAAGTCACTGATCACTGCCATTACTAGTATAGCCATACCTCCCAACCGTCCCTGATTTCGAGGGACTGTCCCTGATTTGGAGCAAAGTCCCTCTTTCCTCCTCATTTGTCCCTTGTTTTGGTCTGATCTATATAGTTGTATATAAAATGCACTTTTTATCTTTCAAAAAGTGTTTCCCAGTGCTAAACCTTTCATCCAATTTCTAAATTGCTGTATTTGTACATTTTAAAAGCCAAAATAACAGAACAGTAGTGGTAAAAAAAAATGTAAAAAAACACTTGTGGATTTAATTAACCTTTTTTTGGGGTTAATTCTCCTTTAAAGGGGTGTGGCAGGGGGCGTGTCCTGTGCCTACATACATTTTCTAGTAGGTGTCCCTCATTCCCATCTCCAAACGTAGGGGGGGTATGGTGTAGCGTCTATAGCTGCGATCTCCGCCATTGCTAGTAAAGCCTCTAAAGCTGCGTAAAATCCAGTATATATATATATATATATACAGGTGCATCTCAAAAAAATTTGAATATCATCAAAAAGTTAATTTATTTCAGTAATTCAATTCAAGAAGAGAAACTCATATATTTTATATAGATTCATTACACACAGAGTGATATATTTCAAGCATTTCTTTCTTTTAACCACTTCAGCCCCGGAGGATTTTACCCCCTTCCTTACCAGAGCACTTTTTGCGAACTGACAATTGCGCAGTCGTGCAACGTGGCACCCAAACAAAATTGATGTCCTTTTTTTCCCACAAATAGAGCTTTATTTTGGTGGTATTCGATCACCTCTGCGGGTTTTTATTTTTTGCGCTATAAACAAAAAAAGAGCGACAATTTTGAAAAAAAAACACAATATTTTTTACTTTTTGCTATAATAAATATCCCATTTAAAAAAAAAAAATTTCCACAGTTTAGGCCGATACATATTCTTCTACATATTTTTGGTAAAAAAAAAATCACAATTAGCGATTATTGATTGGTTTGTGCAAAAGTTATAGCATATACAAAATAGGGGATAGTTTTATGGCATTTTTTTCATGACTGCGACATTATGGCAGACACGTCGGACACTTTTGACACATTTTTGGGACCATTCACATTTACACAGCGATCGGTGCTATAAAATTGCACTGATTACTGTGTAAATGTGCCTGGCAGGGAAGGGGTTAACACCAGGGGGTGCTGCAGGGGTTAATATGTTCCCTATGGGAGTGATTGTAACTGTGGGGGGGAGGGGACTCACAAGGGGAGGAGACCGATCGGTGTTCCTCTGTACTGGAAACACGCCATCGATCTCCTCTCCACTGACAGCACGTGGATCTGTGTGTTTACATACACAGATCCACGGTCCTGCTGTGTTCCCGGGCAATCACGGGTTGCCCGGCGGCCATCGCCGCCGCCGGGCACACGCACCAGGTCCAAAGTGATGCCGCGGGTGCCCCTTAGACGGCCGGGAATTAGAGGACGTCATATGACGCCCAACCAGGATGGGAGATCCCATCTGTGGGCGTCATATGTCTATAGGCCGGGGCTGAAGTGGTTAATGTTGATGATTATGGCTTACGGCTAGTGATGACCCAAAATTCAGTATCTCAGAAAATTAGATTACATAAAGACCAATAAAGAAAGGATTTTTAATAAAGAACCGTTGGCTTACTGAAAAGTCTGTCCATGTACAGTATAGTATGCACTCAATACTTGGTCGGGGCTTCTTTTGCATGAATTACGGCATCAATGTGGCATGGCATGGAGGTGATCATCCTGTGGCACTGCTGAGGGGTTATGGAGGCCCAGGTTGCTTTGATAGCGGACTTCAGCTCGTCTGCATTGTTGTGTCTGATGTCTCTCATCTTCCTTCTGACAATACCCCACAGATTCTCTATGGGGTTTAGGTCAGGCCAGTTTGCTGGCCAATCAAGCACAGTGATACCATGGTCAATAAACCGGGTATTGGTAGCTTTGGCAGTGTGGGCAGGTGCCGGATCCTGCTGGAAAATGAAACCAGCATCTCCATGAAGCTGGCCAGCCCAAAGAAGCATGAAGTGCTCTCGAATTTCCTGGTAGATGGCTACGCTGACTTTGTACTGGATAAAACACAGTGGACCAACATCAGAAGATGGCATGGCTCCCCAAATCACCACTGACTGTGGAGACTTCACACTGGACCTCATGTGACTTGGATTCTGTGCCTCTCCACTCTTCCTCCAGACTCTGGGACCTTGGTTTCCAAATGAAATGAAAAATTTACTTTTATCCGAAAAGAGGACTTTGGACCACTGAGCAACACTCCAGGCCTTTTTATCCTTAGCCCGGTTAGGACGCGTCTGACATTGTCTCTGGTTCAGGAGTGGCTTGACACAAGGAATTGTGGCTTGACGCAAGGACAGTTGTAGCCAATGTCCTGGATACGTCTGTGTGTGGTGGCACTTTGTTTCAAAATCCCCTCAAGGTTGCCGTTATCCCTGTTGCTTGTGCACGTTTTCCTTACACTCAGCTTTCCATTAATATGCTTGGATACAGCACTCTGTGAACAGCCAGCCTCTTTAGCAATGACATTTTGTGATTTGCCCTCCTGGTGAAGGTTGCCAATGACTGTCTTCTGGACATCTGTCAAGTCAGCAGTCTTTCCCCATGGTTGTATAACCTACTGAACCAGACCTGAGAGACCAATTAAAGGTGCGGGAAACCTTTTACAGGTGTTTTTAGCTGATTTGAGTGTGACACCACGAGTCTACAATACTCAACTTTTTCACAATATTCTAATTTTCTGAGATACAGAATTTTGGGTTTCCACTAGCTGTAAGCCATAATCATCAAAATTAAAATAAATACATTACTCTGTGTGTAACACATCTATATAATATATGAGTTTCACTTTTTGAATTGAATTACTGAAATATATTAACTTTTTGATGATATTCTAATATTTTGAGCTGCACCTGTATGTACCATAGTTTGTAGACAGTATAACTTTCACACAAGTAGAAAAAATGATCCGCACTCTTAAAATGTCTTCATTTTTTTGAATAGCCACAGTGAACAAACGCAGATTGTCAGTTGACGTGTTTCAGCCTATAAGGTCTTATTCATAACCATGGTTATGACTAAAGCCTTATAGGCTGAAACGCGTCAACTGACTTAATCTGCGTTTGTTCACTGTGGCTATTCAACAAAATGAAGAAATTTTAAGAGCAACAACCGGAGTGCGGATAATTTTTTCTACATTACTCTACTCAGCCAGCGACTGTGGATCGAGCACCCGGGAGATCTGCTATCTAAGTGGTGTATGGGTAGTAGCACTGACTTTTCTGTTTATACTTTGAACTTTCACACAAGCCAATTAATCTACGCTTATTGGGATTTCTTTTTTAACCACTTGCCGACTGCCTTCCGCATATATACTGCTGCAAGGCGGCTGGGCTGCACAAACCAACATACCTGTACGCCGGTCTGTGCATGTGGTATTGTGGGAGCGCTCCCGTGGGTCCGGCGGACTCGATGTCCACCGGCCCCCTGCAATTCACAGTACAGAGAGGTACAAAGGGGATCTGTCTATGTGAACAAGGCGGATCCCTGTTCTGACAGGAGACAACATAGAGATCTGCTGTTCCTAGTGATCAGAATCAGTATACACTTTGTGATTGTATTTTATTTTTTTACCAAAAATATAAGAATACATATTGGCCTAAACTGATGAATAAATTATTTTATATATATATATATATATATATATATATATATATATATATGCCCCACGTACATTTACTGCAGCAGGGCGGCCTCTCTGCACGAAATCACGCTCCTAATTTTGCTCTTTCTAGTCTGGGGCTCACGCCAATCGCATCGGGTGTCTGCCACGATCTGCTGATCGTTCCCGAGGCAGACAGAACAGCGGTCTACCTATGTAAACCAGGCAGATCACCGTTCTGTGACAGGAGTAGACAGAGAGCTTGTGTTTCTGCTAAGCAGGAACACGGCTCTCTGTCTTCCTACAGTACAGTGTCTTCCTACAGTACAAGCACCTCCCCCACACAGATAGCGGTCCTTAGAGCAGTGATGGTGAACCTTGGCACCCTAGATGTTTTGGAACTACATTTCCCATGATGCTCCACTACACTGCAGGGTGCCAAAACATCTTGGGTGCCAAGGTTCTCCATCACTGGCCTAGAGACACATGTAATCCTTTGATTGTCCCTGATGTTAAAAAAAAACGCAGAGGTGATCAAATACCACCAAAAGAAAGCTCTATTTATGGGGGGGGGGGGAGATACTAAGGACTAACGTCCGAAACGCGTAGGCTGTTTTTCAGCTATGTACATGCATTTAATAAAGAAATATTATTCCTGAGTGTCGGCCATCCCTTACCTTACCCTAAAAAAAAGGCATACATTATATATATATATATATATATATATATATATATATATATATATATATTTATTTATTTATTTTTTTATTTGGATACAGCATCGCACCGACCGTGCAATTGTCAGTTAAATGAACGCAGTGCCGTATCGTAAAAAACGGCCTGGTCATGAAGGGGGGGGTAAGTTTTCCAGAGGGCAGGTGTTTAAAGGGGAAGTATGGGTTTGTGAAAAAATAGGGTCACCCCGCCCACTGAACTGTACTTTATCCAATAGGGGGGAGCCATGGTTGTCACACTAGACTGCTCTCCTGGTTTGGACTACCACCACATTTTCTTCTCCCCACCTCCATGCCATGGGGTTTCGGGGGAAATTTGTGGTTTGCAGAAGATAGCTTAAAAAGGAAGATAACATTTTTAGAGATTTTAGATTTTAGAGACAATGACAGTGCATATTTGAATAGATCAACAGGTAGTTTCTGAACTTGCTGAAAAATGTTTTTAAAGTATAACTAAAGGCATTTTTTGTCAGGGGAGCTGGGGGATTCCCTAAGGAATTTCCTTAATTTTCAGGTATTTTCTCTCACTTCCTGTTTGCCTATAGGACAGGAAGTAAAGGTAAATCTCTGCAACGGGACACAGATGGCGAAAAAAAAATATGATGGGTTATAAAAAATGTTTTGCCTATAGTTCTACTTTAACCTGGAGAAAATAAATAAAACAAATGCTGCCATTACATTCTAAAGACTGATAATGCAATGTTGGAAGATAACTTCTTTTGTAGGTGCTAGCAGTTTCATATAGAGCAGTGGTCTCCAAACGAAGACCTGTGGGTCAGATGTGGCCTTAGCTTGCTTTTATCCAGCCCTCGGGGCACTATTTTTTCCCCTGATACCAACAATGAGGCATAACGCCCCCCCTCCGCTGACCCAAATGAAGGGACACAATTCATACCAATGATAGGGCATAATTCCTCCCAATGACACCAACAAATGAGCCCAATGACACCAATGATAGGGCATATTTCCTCCCAATGACACTGAAAAATGGGCCGAATGACACCAATGATAGGGCATTATTCCTCCCAATGACACCAATGATAGGGCACAATTCCTCCCAATGACACCAACAAATGGGCCCAGTAACACCAATGATAGGGCACAATTCCTCCCAATGACAAAAAAAAATTAGCCCAATGACACCAGGGATAGGGCATAATTCCTCCCAATGACACCAACAAATTGGCCCAATGACACCGATGATAGGGCATAATTCCTCCCAATGACACCAACAAATGGGCCCAATAACACCAATGATAGGGAATAATTCCTCCCAATGAGAAAAACAAATGAGCCCATTGACACCAAGGATAGGGCATAATTCCTCCCAATGACACCAGCCATTGGGCCCAATGACACCAATGATAGGGCATGATTCCTCCCATTGACACCAACAAATGGGCCAAATAAAACCAATGATAGGGCATAACTCCTCCCATTGACACCAAAAATGGGCCCAATAAAATCAAGGATAGGGCATAATTCCTCCCAATGACACAAACAAATGGGCCCAATGACACCAATGATAGGGCATAATTCCACCCAATGACACCAACAAATGGGCCCAGTAACACCAATGATAGGGCATAATTCCTCCCAATGACACCAATGACAGGGCACAATTCCTCCTAATGACACCAACAAATGGGCCCAGTAACACCAATGATAGGGCACAATTCCTCCCAATGACAAAAAAAAATTAGCCCAATGACACCAGGGATAGGACATAATTCCTCCTAATGACAAAAACAAATGAGCCTAATGACACCAATGATAGGGCATAATTCCTCCCAATGACACCAACAAATGGGCCCAATGACACCGATGATAGAGCATAATTCCTCCCAATGACACCAACAAATGAGCCCAATAACACCAATGATAGGGCATAATTCCTCCCAATGACACCAACAAATGGGCCCAATGACACCAATGATAGGGCATAATTCCTCCCAATGACACCAACAAATGGGCCCAATAACACCAATGATAGGGCACAATTCCTCCCAATGAGAAAAACAAATGAGCCCATTGACACCAAGGATAGGGCATAATTCCTCCCAATGACACCAGCCATTGGACCCAATGACACCAATGATAGGGCATGATTCCTCCCATTGACACCAACAAATGGGCCAAATAAAACCAATGATAGGGCATAACTCCTCCCATTGACACCAAAAATGGGCCCAATAAAATCAAGGATAGGGCATAATTCCTCCCAATGACACAAACAAATGGGCCCAATGACACCAATGATAGGGCATAATTCCACCCAATGACACCAACAAATGGGCCCAGTAACACCAATGATAGGGCATAATTCCTCCCAATGACACCAATGACAGGGCACAATTCCTCCTAATGACACCAACAAATGGGCCCAGTAACACCAATGATAGGGCACAATTCCTCCCAATGACAAAAAAAAATTAGCCCAATGACACCAGGGATAGGACATAATTCCTCCTAATGACAAAAACAAATGAGCCTAATGACACCAATGATAGGGCATAATTCCTCCCAATGACACCAACAAATGGGCCCAATGACACCGATGATAGAGCATAATTCCTCCCAATGACACCAACAAATGAGCCCAATAACACCAATGATAGGGCATAATTCCTCCCAATGACACCAACAAATGGGCCCAATGACACCAATGATAGGGCATAATTCCTCCCAATGACACCAACAAATGGGCCCAATAACACCAATGATAGGGCACAATTCCTCCCAATGAGAAAAACAAATGAGCCCATTGACACCAAGGATAGGGCATAATTCCTCCCAATGACACCAGCCATTGGACCCAATGACACCAATGATAGGGCATGATTCCTCCCATTGACACCAACAAATGGGCCAAATAAAACCAATGATAGGGCATAACTCCTCCCATTGACACCAAAAATGGGCCCAATAAAATCAAGGATAGGGCATAATTCCTCCCAATGACACAAACAAATGGGCCCAATGACACCAATGATAGGGCATAATTCCACCCAATGACACCAACAAATGGGCCCAGTAACACCAATGATAGGGCATAATTCCTCCCAATGGTTGGGCTCAATGACAACAATTATGGGGCACAATTCCTCCCAATGACACCAACAAATGGGGCCAAAAACACCAAAGATGGGGCGCAATTCCTCCCAATCACAGGGCACAATTTCACTGACACCAAAGATTGTTTTTCCCACTGAACACCTTTCTACTCCCAATGGCCATAGTCTGGCCCCCCCAAACGTCTGAAGGACCATAAACACTCCCTTTCTTTAGAAAGTTTGGAAATCCCTGATGTATAGTCACGTCACTGTGACGTTTTTTTGGATTGTAGTGCATTGTTAAGTTGTTTTCTCCAAATCGTTGCACCACAACAATCATCGATTGCCTTTGGGGCGCAGAGACATTCTTGTCTTTGATGTGCAGGAGCGCACGTGGTGTGTCAGTCAGACATTACTTATAAACTCTATTACTGATATGGATCCTGGCTCTGTTGCTGCCAGCCTTGGTGCTTTCCCACCACGCCTGTTGAATTCTCCTAAATAAATGCAAAATTTAAAAATCCGAATGAACAGAATTCTCTTCCTAATGGCCACAGCAGGTGTGCAGGCCCGAGAATTCAACCACACGGATTTCAGTGGTTAAGCTCCCGAGACGTATAAGAAAATATTAGGCTGATTTATGTCTGCAACATCTGCCGATACCTAAAATAAGTCTGTGCGCTGGAAATGTGTACTCATGAGTATTGATGAGAGAGCGAACAGCCTGTGCACCGACAAAACATTCACCGTGAAGGGACCCCGGCCCGAGCATTGATGTCCCTTGGCTAAATCTAAAGCTGCTAGGTTGTAGTCAGCTTAAGCATGGATTGATGGTTCTGCTTTCCTCATGTTTTTTTTTTCCTACTGCTGTTGAGTAGTGACCCCAGTGATAGTGTAAGAGGATCCAATAAGTTATGCGATGGAACTCCTCTGGTTCAAATGAATGTTGTATAAACCAGCTGACGTATTTCGGGTGAGCGTCCCCCTTCATCAGAGCACCATAGTTTTGCTCTGATGAAGGGGGACTGTCCCATGAAATATGTCAGCTGGTTATATGACATTCCTTTGAACCAGAGGCGTTCCATCGCATGACAGATTCTTTGGTTTCTTGGTTCACATACTGATGTTGATGTTCTGATACAAGTTTGGGTTTTGGGAGTACGTACTCTTGTTTTTTGTTTTTTTTCCTTCAAAAACTTTTTATTTGTACATCACAAGAAAATACAAATTAACGGAACATCTGTTAAGGCAATATACCCAAATGCATATCAGAAATAGTAACTGTTATGGGAAGGCCGGGTCAGTAGCTTCTGGGTCAGCTCCATCTTCACTGTAACAAACTCTGTCTGAGAGGATTTAGTATTCGGGAACCTGGTGTGGCCCCTCCGGCACCCCTAAAGGGAACACACTGTGCCTAAAGGGTCCCCAGTCACCCATAGAGTAACCTTCTCTATAGTCTAGCCTAGACTCTAACTCAAAGATAAAGGTTTTGGTAGCCTAACTGTGATGCCCCAATGGACGGGCCCTTTAGCAAACAGGCCTAAAGACGCTTAATTCGGTGGGTCTCTCCAGTTCCCGTAGAGGGCCACAATGTGGAGGGGAGTGGAGGGCGGTAGAGGTAGGTTAGAAGGAAAGAGTAGAAGGGGAGAGAGGTAAGAGCCAATCAACAGGAGAAGATGTGAAGGCACAGTGAGGGCGATAGTAATTATGTCCATACCCCAGGTATGAGGGAGATGCCCATATGTAGAGCCTAGGGTTCCCAGGTTTCTTCAAACTGAACTGTGGTGTTTAGAGTATGTACTCTTTTTATCCTTTCATAAAGTGTTGTGGATAATGCACTAGGCGTTTGCGTCTAAGACCCCCATACACACTATTAGATTTTCTGCAGATTTTTGCTTTCAGATTTACCAAAAGCATATAATATGAGGTCAAACCTTAAGAGTTTCGATGTGTATGCAATCAGGCAGGCCCTTGCACTACAAGGTTTTTGTAAATCTGAAGACAAAAATCTGCAGAAAATCTAATCGTGTGTATGGGGCTTTAGTCTAGAAGCATGGAGCTTCCTGTCTAATGGGATATCCAGGATTTTCAGAAGTCGAATCCCTGGTGTCATTGGGCTCATTTTTTTTTTTGTCATTGGGAGGAATTGTGCCCTATCATTGGTGTCATTGGGAGAAATTATGCCCTATCATTGGTATCATTGGGCTCATTTGTTGGTGTCATTGGGAGGAATTATGCCCTATAATTGGAGTTATTGGGAGAAATTATGCCCTATCATTGGTGTCATTGGGCTCATTTGTTGGTGTCATTGGGAGGAATTATGCCCTATAATTGGAGTTATTGGGCCCATTTGTTGGCCAACCAGGGGTGAAACTTCTTCTGCTGGACGGTGTTCTGGAAAGCTGGGGAGATGCTACTGCTGGTGGACATTGCAGAAAATTCATAATATAATAGTTCATCCTGGACAGTTCTCTGGCCTCTCTGGCTTTGCATGGCGAGGAGGTATGTGCTGCCGAGGTTCTTGTCCTCCCAGACCTGATACCTTGGGGGGAGGGTGTGCCAAAGAGAGGGGCCTAAGCCTGAATCCTGAAGCTTCCTGCTGGAGGGTCCATTCAGGGGAAGGGGAAAAGGAAGATGATTAATTGTATTGGAGCACCAGGAGTGAAACTTCTTCTGCTGGAGGGTGTTCTATAGGGTTGCGTAGATGCTATAGCTGGTGGACGTTGCAGAAAGTTCTTAATATACATATTTGACCTTGGACAGTTCTCTTGTCTCCCAGGCTTTGCATGATAAGGAAGTACTGTACATGCTGCGAAGGTTCTTGTCCTCCCAGACCTGCATCCTGGGGAAGTGTGCCCAAGACAGGGTCCCAAGCCTGGTGCCTGAAGTTTCCTGCTGAAGGGTCCATTTGGGAAGTGTAAAAGGAAGGTGATTACTTGTATTGGAGCACCAGGGGTGAAACTTCTTCTGCTGAAAGATGTCCTGGAGAGCTGGGTAGAAGCTACTGCCCGTGGACATTGTAGGGAGTTCTGGTTGCTCATCCAAAGGGTGCATGTGCTGAATAGAAGCTGTTCTGCAGTCCAGTTAGTACAGAGTGCCAGATCTGGCTTAAAGGTCCTTTGTTATATTGACTGTGAGATATGGAGTCTGAATTCTTGGGGGGGGGGGGGGGGGGGGGTTATTGGGAACCTCTCTCTAATTGAGTTTATTGGTCCACCAACTTCCTAAAGTGAATGGCTCCCAATTACTTCAACCACACAAAGTATCCCCAAAGGAGTCCATGATTCCACCCGGAGGTGATATGTTAAACCACCTGGGGGTCCCCAACCAATTTCAGCGGGTAAGGGGGTGCTAATATGTATTCCTGGAAAAAAGTATCTTCCGCTAATGTCCGCTATTCCATAGAGATACATGTACAGTATGTCCGTTTTTCATCCGTCAATGGATGGACGAAAAACAGACATACGGAACGCCCGTGTGAAAGGGGTCTTATTGTCAAATTGTGATTTTTTTTTTTCCCCCTGTTTGTCTGAATGCAATTCGGTCTGATCTGCAGAGAATCGCATGAATAATGAATCCAGAGATTCACAAAATGCAGATCGGACAAGTGTATGTTTCAGCAAAGGAAATAAGAGTTGTCTGATTGGCTCATCAATTTAACTGACGTTTCTGAGGTATATATTTATGAGATACAAAGTCCACTTGGCATTTGGTTCATTCTGTAGTATTGGTGGATGGGTCGTTGCTGTATTGTGGGATGCCTGGCAACCTCAACCGTTCAAACATTGATTGGTAGAAACCATACAATGACCAGAGCAGGCAGCACAGGGCCAAGAGTTCTGGAAACATCACAACAATTCCTAAGCTTTTCAGAGGTTTATATAGACAGGATGCAATGAGTCAGTCTATACAAATTCACTAACATTGAGCTCCATGAGTCACACCCTCCGGTGAGCGATGATTGGGGGGGGATGGGATCAAAGAATGCTTTTAAGATCCATTATTATTTCTTCTTGAATACAGATTTTATATATTTTTTTGTATTGAGGGTACATTTCACAGCTGGGAGCCCATTTCTGGGTGAACCATATAAAGGGTGTCAGAGCCTGAGGGAAAAGGAAACCTAATATACGGCTTAGCTTTGTATACATGGGCAGCAAACACCTTAAATATATATAAACTAATCTCATCTCAGCAAAGAAATTTGATCCTTCATACTCGCCTCGCTTTAGGAACTACACAGATAGAGTCTTGGTTTAAAGAGGTAAACGAAAAACATCAAGCACCCCAGATGGCATCAAAACCCACAATCCCTGGCTCAGGAGGCCAGTGCCTTATCCATTGGGCCACTGGGCTTGCCCGAGATGGGACTCAAGCCTGTAATCCCTGGCTAGGGAGGCTAGTGCCTTATCCATTGGGCCACTGGGGCTTGCCCCAGATGGGACTCAAGCGTGTAATCCCTGGCTAGGGAGGCTAGTGCCTAATCCATTAGGCCATTGGGGCGTGGCAAACCTGGGATAGGACTTAAGCCCACAATCTCTGGTTTAGGAGGCTAGTGCCTTATCCATTAGATCACTGGAGCTTTCCCTATCAAGCTTTGGTGGCCCAATGGATAAGGAACTGGCCTCCTGAGACAGGGATTGTGGGTTTAAGAGCCATCTGGGGTGCTTGATATTTTGCTTGTCTCTACACCAAGATTCTTTCTGTGTAGTGAGATGAGTATGAAGAACCAAATATCTTTTGTTGAGGTGAGATTAGCTTATATATTTTTGCATTTGCTGCCCAGGTATACAAAGCTAAGCTGTATTTTAGGTTTCCCTTTCCTTCAGGCTCTGTAGCACTGACACCCTTTATATGGTTCACCTAGAAATGGGTTTCCAGCTGTACAATGTACCCTCAATACAAAAAATCTGTATTCAAGAAGAAATAATAATGGATCTTAAAAGCCTTCTTTGATCCAATCCCCCCAATCATCGCTTACTGGAGAGTGTGACTCAAGGAGCTCAATGTTAGTGAATTTGTATAGGCTCACTCATTCCATCTAGGGTGCTTGATATCTTGTATATCCCTTTGCATCAGGGACTTTTTCTGTGTAATTCCTAAAGCAAGGCGAGAATGAAGAACACAACCTTCAAGGGGGAGAGCTAGAGATATTTGAACCCACAAGCCCTGGTTTAGGATGCCAGTGCCGTATACATTGGACCACTGGATCTTGACAGGCCTGAGATGGGACTCAAACCCCGCAGTGCCTAGCTGAGGAGGCCAGTGATTGAGTAGGTTGAGTCCCATC
This sequence comes from Lithobates pipiens, assembly GCF_037356315.1. Taxonomy (NCBI): domain Eukaryota; kingdom Metazoa; phylum Chordata; class Amphibia; order Anura; family Ranidae; genus Lithobates; species Lithobates pipiens. The sequence goes on along the minus strand of NW_027507748.1, from coordinate 25,203,224 downwards.
TGGGGTGCTTGATATCTTGCATGTTCCCTTGCACCGGGACTTTTTCCGTCTAATTCCTAAAGCAAGGTGAGAATGAAAAATGAAACCTTCAAGGAGGATAACTATAGATATTTCAATCTGTAATCAATTGCTTAGAAGGACGGCACCTTATCCATTGGGCTTTGGCAAGCCCCAGATGGGATTCAAACCTTCAATCTCTGGTTTAGGAGGCTGTTGCTTTATCCATTGGGCCTTGGCAGGCCTGAGATGGGACGCAAATCAGCAGTGCCTGGGTGAGAAGGCCAGTGCCTTATCCGTTAGACCACTGGGGCTTGCCAATCAAGCTCTAGTGGCCTAATGGCTAAGGCACTAGCCTCCTAAGCCAAAGACTGTAGGTTCAAGTCCCATCTGCGGCAAGCCCCAGTGGCCTAATGGATAAGACAATGGCCTCCTTAGCCAGAAATTGTGGGCTTGAGTCCCATCCCAGGCCTGCCAAGCCCCAGTGGCCTTGAGTCCCATCTGGGGTACTTGATATCTTGCTTGTCCCTTTACACAGGGACTTTTTTCGTGTAGTTCCTAAAGCAAGGTGAGAGCGAATAATAAAACCTTCAATGATGAAAGCTTAACCCGTAATCCCTGGCTTAGGAGGACAGTGCCTTATCCATTGGGCCACTGTGACTTGACAAACTCACCAGAGAAGCTAATGTACCACATTTTGGCACTGAGCCAGGCGCGTTTCATGACGTTTGTTTTGAAGTTATTTTCCCACGTTTTTTTTTTTTTCACGTGACAAACGTGGCAAAATCGCACCGTGTTCGGGGTGCCATTAAAAAATAATGACACATGTGATCCTGCCCACATTTTCACAGCGGCCAAGTGTGAATGCAGCCTTAGGTGGGGCTGGCATACTCATGGGCTATGAATAATACAAGTGTCCCGGTGTTAGCAGGGGCAGGAATATGATTCTATGAGTTATCGTGACACATCTTCCAGCCTTACTGCCCTTTGCAGGTCTTGGCATTTGGTCACATGACAGTTTAGATCCGCAGAGGAAGCCACTGCTGGAAGAAGATAGCGGCACAATGCCCAGCATGCCCCCCTCCCAGTTGTCTTCTGATTCAGGATAAGCTGAAATGGTGACATTTTTCAAAGGGAGATGTTCTGCATAGGTGAGGGCATTACAGAGCTTGTCATTCAGTGTAGAAAATCAGTCATATCCTTTTACCATCAATGATGGGTCATTTCATCTGCCAGCCTCCGGCAGGGGGCAGACGTGTCCCAACCAACGCCCCAGGGAGTTCTGCTGATCCACAGATTTTAGTGCAGTTCTGAGCGCTTGATAAAAGCTCCTGTTCAGCTTACAGGAAATTTGAGAGCAGCACAAAAACACTCCAGGAAAGGAGAATAACTGTTCCATGAAGATTATTCAAATGCCAGCTTCTAAGGTGGAGTTGCACTTTAATGCAGAATAAAAAAATTAGCAGCAGTGACATCTTCAGGCTGTAAGTAGGTATTACAGTGGTATGGACATTAAAAATACAGACTTATACCATGTGTATGAATACTACATACAGTATATTAGTACATACTTACTGTATCTTTATAATTACTCTATGAGAGAAGTCTTTTCTATGTATTTGCCCTGTATAAATTATAATAATATATTATATTATATATATATATATATCTCATTAATAGCCATTTATAGCAATAGCCGCTCTTTACTATAAGGATGCTCCCTAATGTTCTGATCTGCAGACTGCATTGTTTTAATGTTGGAAATGCAATAAATTGATTGTTGTAATTTAATAGTATTAAAAAGCATTATTTAATCATTTACATTTTTTTTATGTTGAGCTGAAGGGTTATTTACATCAGGTTATGATTGTTGTCCGTATCCCTATTTCTGGGTTGATTCACAAGCTATCAAGATATATATATATGCACAGGATCTATGTATTGAGGAATTAAGTTGCAGGGAGCCTGTATGATGAGAATCTTTAGTAAAAAGCACAGAGCTGGATACAGACTTGATATAATAAACTGTGTTTTTTGCATATTAATGTACAGGCTCCATATATTTATGTACAGGCTCCATATATTGATGTACAGGCTTCATATATTGATGTACAGGCTTCATATATTGATGTACAGGCTCCATATATTAATGTACAGGCTCCATATATTAATGTACAGGCTCCATATATTGATGCTCAGGCTCCATATATTAATGTACAGGCTTCATATATTGATGTACAGGCTCCATATATTAATGTACAGGCTCCATATATTGATGCTCAGGCTCCATATATTAATGTACAGGCTCCATATATTGATGTACAGGCTCCCTATATTGATGTACAGGCTCCATATATTAATGTACAGGCTCCATATATTGATGCTCAGGCTCCATATATTAATGTACAGGCTCCATATATTGATGTACAGGCTCCCTATATTGATGTACAGGCTCCATATATTGATGTACAGGCTTCATATATTGATGTACAGGCTCCATATATTAATGTACAGGCTCCATATATTAATGTACAGGCTCCATATATTGATGCTCAGGCTCCATATATTAATGTACAGGCTTCATATATTGATGTACAGGCTCCATATATTAATGTACAGGCTCCATATATTGATGCTCAGGCTCCATATATTAATGTACAGGCTCCATATATTGATGTACAGGCTCCCTATATTGATGTACAGGCTCCATATATTAATGTACAGGCTCCATATATTGATGCTCAGGCTCCATATATTAATGTACAGGCTCCATATATTGATGTACAGGCTCCATATATTGATGTACAGGCTCCATATATTGATGTACAGGCTCCCTATATTGATGTACAGGCTCCCTATATTGATGTACAGGCTCCATATATTAATGTACAGGCTCCATATATTGATGCTCAGGCTCCATATATTAATGTACAGGCTCCATATATTGATGTACAGGCTCCATATATTGATGTACAGGCTCCCTATATTGATGTGCAGGCTTCATATATTGATGTACAGGCTCCATATATTGATGTACAGGCTCCATATATTGATGCTCAGGCTCCATATATTAATGTACAGGCTCCATATATTGATGTACAGGCTCCCTATATTGATGTACAGGCTTCATATATTGATGTACAGGCTCCATATATTAATGTACAGGCTTCATATATTGATGCTCAGGCTCCATATATTGATGTATAGGCTCCATATACTGATGTACAGGGCCCATATACTGATGTACAGACTGCATATATTGTTGCACAGGCTCCATATATTGATAATACAGGCTCTATATATTTATGGCCAGGCTCCATATACTGATGCACAGGCTCCATATATTGATGTACAGGCTTCATATATTGATGGCCAGGCTCCATATATTAATGAACCATCTCCATATATTGATGTACAGACTGCATATATTGTTGCACAGGCTCCATATATTGATGTACAGGCTCCATATATTGATGGGCGGCCTCCATATATTGATGTACAGGTTGCATATATTGTTGCACGGGCTCCATATATTGATGGCCAGGCTCCATATATTGATGTACAGGCTGCATATATTGTTGCACGGGCTCCATATATTGATGTACAGGCTGCATATATTGATGTACATGCTCCATATATTGATATACAGGCTCCATATATTGATGTACAGGCTCCATATATTGTTGTACAGGTTCTCTATATTGTTGTACAGGCTCAATATATTGTTGTACAGGCTCCATATACTGATGCACAAGCTCCATATATTGGTCATACTCATTCTATATTGATGTACAGGCTCCCTATATTGATGCACAGGCTACATATAGTGATGTACAGGCTCCATATGTTGTTGTACAGGCTCCATATGTTGTTGTACAGGCTCCATACAGTATATTGATGTACAGGCTCCATATGTTGCTGTACAAGCTCCATATATTCATCATACTGGTTCTATATTGATGCGCAAGCTCCAATATATTAATGCACACATTTTGCAGCGCAGGCTTCATGTGCCTGCACAGGTTATGTATTGCTGCACATGCTCTGTGTATTGCTGCATGTGCTCTGTAGATTAAACTCAAAACCTAAAATTGCAGCTTACCAATCATTAGATGTGGCGGCTGCATTTGTTTTCTTTTTTTCTTTAGGCTTTTTTCCCTCTGTTTTCACCTGGTGATCTGACTAGTAACATACCTCCTGTATTAAAGTGCCCCTTCTCTGGGTGGAGGAGCAATTGAGACTCTCTATATTGATGCGCAGGCTCTTTATATTGCCATGCAGGATCTGTATATTGCTACATGTCTCTCTATATTGACGCTCAGGACCTGTATATTGTTACACAGGATCTGTATATTGATGCCTCGGCACACTGGTCAGTTTTTGATTTGTATTTCAGTAAAAAAAAAAAAAGCATGATGAATGCATCCCTATAAATCCTATGGAACTCTTCCCACTGTTCAGTTTTGTTTCTAAAAGTCTGGCTTGCCTCATTTTTGGTGCGCTTCTTCTTTTTGGCTCTGAAACTGGCTTACGTGTTTCAGGGGTAGTACCCTCTTCTTCTTTTTGGCTCTGAAGAACTGGCTTACGTGTTTCAAGAGTAATACCCTCTTCTTCTTCTTGGCTCTGAAGAACTGATTAAGTGTTTTAAGGGTAATGCCCTCTTCTTCTTTTTTTCTCTGAAGAACTGGTTTACGCGTTTCAAGGGTAATATCCTCTTCTTCTTGTCTCTGATGAACTGGTTTATGTGTTTCCAGGGTAATACCCTCTTCTTCTTGGCTGTGAAGAACTGGTTTACGTGTTTCAAGGGTAATACCCTCTTCTTCTTCTTGGCTCTGAAGAACTAGTTTATGTATTTCAAGGGTAATACTCTCCTCTTCTTCTTGGCTCTGAAGAACTAGTTTATGTGTTTCAAGGGTAATATCCTCTTCTTCTTGTCTCTGATGAATTGGTTTACGTGTTTTGAGGGTAATACCCTATTCTTCTTGGCTTTGAAAAACTGGTTTACGTGTTTCAAGGGTAATACCCTCTTCTTCTTTGCTGTGAAAAACTGGTTTACGTGTTTCAAGGGTAATACCCTCTTCTTCTTTGCTGTGAAGAACTGGTTTACGTGTTTCAAGGGTAATACCCTCTTCTTCTTCTTGGCTCTGAAGGACTAGTTTATGTGTTTCAAGGGTAATACTCTCCTCTTCTTCTTGGCTCTGAAGAACTGGTCTATGTGTTTCAAGGGTAATACCCTCTTCTTCTTCTTGGCTCTGAAGAAGAGAGTTCTTCTTCAGAGCCAAGAAGAAGAAGAGGGTATTAAGAAGAAGAGACTTAAGCCAAGTCTCCTCTTCTTCTTGGCTCTGAAGAACTAGTTTATGTGTTTCAAGGGTAATACCCTCTTCTTCTTGGCTCTGAAGAACTGGTTTATGTGTTTCAAGGGTAATACCCTCTTCTTCTTGGCTCTGAAGAACTGGTTTATGTGTTTCAAGGGTAATACCCTCTTCTTCTTGTCTCTGATGAATTGGTTTACGTGTTTCAAGGGTAATACCCTCTTCTTCTTAGCTGTGAAAAACTGGTTTACTTGTTTCAAGGGTAATACCCTCTTCTTCTTCTTGGCTCTGAAGAACTGGTTTATGTGTTAAAATGATAATACCCTCTTCTTCTTGGCTCTGAAGAACTAGTTTATGTGTTTCAAGGGTAATACTCTCTTCTTCTTCTTGGCTCTGAAGAACTGGTTTATGCGTTTCAAGGGTAATACCCTCTTCTTCTTCTTCTTGTCTCTGAAGAACTGCTTTACTTGTTTCAACGATAAAACCATCTTCTTCTTCTTAGCTCTGAAAAATTGGCTTATGTATTTCAAGGGTAATACCCTCTTCTTCTTCTTGGCTCTGAAGAAAAGAGTTTTACCCTCAAAACATGTAAGCCAGTTCTTCAGATCCAAGAAGAAAAAGAGGGTATTACCCTTGAAACACTTAAGCCAGTCCAGATCCAGGTGGTGTTCTTCCAAGCCCAGGAGCATGTGGAGTGAGCCGACTAACTCCGACATCTTGATGAGCTTTGCTTGATATGGTATTTGTGAGTAGACTTCTTTTTATTTTACAGTAAGTGTTACATTGGGATAATGTGATTGGATGGTGCTCCCTCTCTCTGTGTTTTTGTAGAAGGTTACTGACACATGATGTGTCTATCTATAGTCCCATTAGAGAAGAGGATGTATTTGAAGAACTGGTGCCAGATCACCACCACACATGGGCAGAAGGTGTTTTCTCTTGTCAGTCCTAAACGCCCCTGGTTAACGAAGAGATGTCTCTATACATACCGCAGTCTGTATAGACCGAATGATACATTTTTCAAGGACTACAACCGGCTGCTCATAGAACCTCACCACTCTTGTGGCCCCACATGCTGAGACGTCTGTACAGTTCCGTTTAAACGTATTAGATTGTACAAACCTATTGCACCATGTGTGCTGCCTTGTGAAGCCTGCAGAGTCTCGGCTACAACAGAATACCTCTTTGTATTGACCGTCTGAATCTCCTTTTGCTCTTCTCTGCACTTCTCCGCCATCGGGAACCTCTGAGTGAAAGCTCTATTCGGGAAAGTGATCTGTTCAGCTTTTCCTTTTTTTTTATAACTGTGATATTTCTCAGCATGCAATAAATGCAACTACATAATCTTACACAACATAAAAGCGCCACCGCGCAGGTTTTTATGTGTTTTGTGCTGAACGCTGCTCTTTTACTGAGCGATATCAAACATTTTCATAGAGTTATCAAAATATTTCCGGGATGTTACAGGTATTCTGTAGTCTTTTTTTTTTTTTTTTATCAGATTTTTTTTGTAGGTATGTGTGTCAATGCGATCAAACTATTTTTTTTCATCTAATTGTATTAGTGTTTTCCTATTCTAAAACCTGGCTTCTGTGTGAAGATAATAATGACGTATGTATGGAGGAGGCCACCATATTTTATTTCTTATATATATAGTGCACCCCCAAAGGAGCCGCTGATGATATACCGATTCCTCCACTAAATTTAGTGCAAACACGGCCAAGCACACCGCATTCCTCTGTCTCTCCCTCTGGCTCGACAACAGTCCAAGGGATGTCTTTTACAACTTTATTAGAGATTTAACTTAGGTGGGGTGAGGGGAGCATGGGATACCCCCAGGGCCGTCTTTAATATTGATTTAACTTTTCTTGGGGCCCCCCCATGCAGTTTCGCTCTCCCCCTGCTCTGAGACATACAATAAATAGCATCTAGACTCAAAATCAGTTTACTGAATCAGATCAGGCAGCTATTGTGATTGGTTGCCAGAGGTTACATTGTATTATTACCGCTCACTGACTGGTTGTTAGAGGTTACAGCACACATTACAGCTCACTGATTAGTTGCTAGAGGTTGAGCACATGATTTCTGCTTGTTGATTGGTTGCTAGAGATTACTGTGGATATGACCTCAGGGGAGCATAATATACATATCATGCCCCCCTGGGGGGGGGCATTATATCCCCTATTTACATATGAATGCCGCTGCTATTTACATATGAATGCTGGTAATTTACATGTAAACACAGGGTCTGCAGATGAGTCATCTGTACACAACAATAGGGCAGAGCTGGGCAGCATTAGTAGCAGCACTTCACACTGAGATAATGGGAAAGAGCACAGGACTAAAACTTCAAGGGACGAGGCAATTTAAACAAGGATAGTTGGCAAGTATGAGGCTACTGCTTTGGGCACCACAACAATGACAGGGCCCAGGACAGCTGACACTTTTGCCCTGCCTTAAAAACGGCCCTGGATACCCCCCCCCCATGTGGTCAATAGGGTTCTGAATTCAGGTCAGTACTCACAATGTGACAGGATCATCAGTTGCCTCCTTCTGATATCCACCGGGCACTCTCCAGTGAGGGAGAAATAATATTCACAATACCACAGGGCAGCTGAGCACTCTCCTCCAAGTACTCTTCAGCAAGCTCTCCGTATCAGAATCCCAGACCAGGTTTGATATAGATCCCCCAGCTATGCTATAGCTGGGACCTTGATGACTCTCAAACAGTGTTCTAGCTGACTACCTCTAGGGGCTCCTAGGCCCCTAGGCTGGGGCTCCTTCTGCAGGACTGGGCCCAGGACCAACTCCACGATGATTTATGGATCCTCCATCCACCCACTGGGCTGACCTCCCCAGGGATTGTCTGGGTCCCCATAAATAGTCATACTGTTAGGTTAATCTGATTGGCCGCAGGCTGGTTGGTAAGCAGAGCTTGGAATTTTTCCAAGGATTTTTTCTTGGCTTTTGTTTGATCCCCATAAAAAGTCAGGCTACCCTTCTACATCTCCTCCCACTGCGATTCCAGAACCCTCTAGAATGCAGGGGAAATAATCAGACCATACTCCTGTGAGGCACTGAGCAGGCTAAAGCAATTAACAACTTTTTCACTGGCTACAAAGGAGCCAAACTAAATTGACCTGTCCTCCTAAAACTTAACTTGGAGGTGCTACGTATACAAAAACTTTACTACCTTCAGTGATCCTTTCCTTAAAGGGGGACTTCACTCCAAAGTATTCCAGTTGCCCAGTTGTCTCTCCTCCTCCCCTCCTTAGTCTTAAAAAAGCAACTTTTCTTGTGTTTATTTCTTTTTCTTTGTATTTGTGCCCCCCCCCCCCATCTATCCCCTGCCTCCATTTTTGCTTAGGTGAGAATGATGTCACCCTTCTCCTGCAGCCTCCTGGGATATGTCCATGTCAGGTATCCCTGGAGGCATCAGATGAGAAATAGTGTGCTGGAGGAGAAAAGACCTAGAACGTGAACATGGTGGCCAACGTGGGGAGATCCTGACGGTATTGAAATACTACTTCCGACCCAACAAGAGGTGGAGGCAAGGTGGGTGGCAGCGCGAGTGGCCCGCAATTACAAATCAAGCCCCTCTCGATTTGTGTGCCGGGTCCATGGCCTCGGGGGTTGGGGACCTTTGCTCTAGAGATTTCCTCTCACTTCCTGTTGCTTCTTGAGGAAGCGAAGAGAAATTTCCCCGATGCAGCACAGAGCAAAAAATAAACTAGGTTTTAAGGCTTCCCTATTGTATCTAAAACTGAAATTTTTTGCTTTACATTCACGTTAATGATCAGATTATCATTACGATCGGATTGTTGCATACAAAAATTTCCATAGCCAGCGAAGTTCAAATTCCTTACCAGTATAATTGTTTTTGGTTCAGTGATGCATAGCTCCCGACTGCCCCTGATTTGGAGCAATGTCCCTCTGTCCCTCTTTCCTCCTTATTTGTCCCTCATTTTGGTCTGATCTCTATAGTTGTATATAAAATGCACGTTTTATCTTTCAAAAAGTGTTTCCCTGTGCTAAACCTGTCATCAAAATTCTAAATGGCTGCAAGTCAATATAAAGGAATAGTAGTGGTAAAAAAAAAGCCCTTTGTGGATTTAATTAACCTTTTTTTCAGTTACGTCTCCTTTAAGGGGGTGTGACGGGGGACGTGTCCTATGCCTACATACGTTTGCTAGTAGGGGTCCCTCATTCCCATCTCAAAACGTTGGGAGGTATGGTGACGTCATTGGATCCTCTCATGCAGGGCCGCTGATAAGGGGGTTGCACCTGCTCTCCTGTACGGAGGGCCCAGTCCCCTATAAGTTCAACGGGGGGGGGGGGGGGCAGAGCAGCAGAAGTGGGTGTAATTACTATAACCAATTTCCCTGTGTTTTACAACGCTTCAGTTTGGTGAATGAACAGGGAGCCTCTGTACAGAAGGCTTCCTGTTCATTAGCTCTGCAGCTGAGGCTGCACAGGTAGGAATTAAGGAATCTGTGTCCTCAATCTCTTTCTGTTGGGCGTCTGTTTAGACCCCTGATACTTCACCAAACCCCCTGCAGGGCTGTTGATAAAATGTAAAACGCTTAAAAAAACTGAAGTTGTAGAATTAAAAAAAAAACATAAGGGTTAATTCTCACAGCTACACAGGTAGGAATTAAGGAATCTGTGTCCTCAATTTCTAGGAATTAAGGAATCTGTGTCCTCAATCTCTTTCTGTTGGGTGTCTGTTTAGACCCCAAATATTTCACTAAACCCCCTGCAGGGCTGTTGAAAAAATGTAAAACACTTAAAAAAACTGAAATTGTAGAATTAAAAAAAAAACATAAGGTTTAATTCTCACAGCTGCACGGGTAGGAATTAAGGAATCTGTGTCCTCAATCTCTTTCTGTTGGGCGTCTGTTTAGACCCCTGATACTTCACCAAACCCCCTGCAGGGCTGTTGATAAAATGTAAAACGCCTAAAAAAAATGAAATTGTAGAATTAAAAAAAAACATAAGGTTTAATTCTCACAGCTGCACAGGTAGGAATTAAGGAATCTGTGACCTCAATCTCTAGGAATTAAGGAATCTGTGTCCTCAATCTCTTTCTGTTGGGCGTCTGTTTAGACCCCTGATACTTCACCAAACCCCCTGCAGGGCTGTTGATAAAATGTAAAACGCTTAAAAAAACTGAAATTGTAGAATTAAAAAAAAACATAAGGGTTAATTCTCACAGCTGCACAGGTAGGAATTAAGGAATCTGTGTCCTCAATCTCTTTCTTTTGGGCATCTGTTTAGACCCCTGATACTTCACCAAACCCCCTGCAGGGCTGTTGATAAAATGTAAAACGCTTAAAAAAACTGAAATTGTAGAATTCAAAAAATACATAAATTTTAATTCTCACAGCTGCACAGGTAGGAATTAAGGAATCTGTGTCCTCAATCTCTAGGAATTAAGGAATCTGTGTCCTCAATCTCTTTCTGTTGGGCGTCTGTTTAGACCCCTGATACTTCACCAAACCCCCTGCAGGGCTGTTGATAAAATGTAAAACACTTAAAAAAACTGAAATTGTAGAATAAAAAAAAACATAAGGGTTAATTCTCACAGCTGCACAGGTAGGAATTAAGGAATCTGTGTCCTCAATCTCTTTCTGTTGGGCGTCTGTTTAGACCCCTGATACTTCACCAAACCCCCTGCAGGGCTGTTGATAAAATGTAAAACACTTAAAAAAACTGAAATTGTAGAATAAAAAAAAAACATAAGGTTTAATTCTCACAGCTGCACGGGTAGGAATTAAGGAATCTGTGTCCTCAATCTCTTTCTGTTGGGCGTCTGTTTAGATCCCTGATACTTCACCAATCCCCCTGCAGGGCTGTTGATAAAATGTAAAACGCTTAAAAAAACTGAAATTGTAGAATTAAAAAAAAACATAAGGTTTAATTCTCACAGCTGCACAGGTAGGAATTAAGGAATCTGTGTCCTCAATCTCTTTCTGTTGGGCGTCTGTTTAGACCCCTGATACTTCACCAAACCCCTTGCAGGGCTGTTGATAAAATGTAAAACGCTTAAAAAAACTGAAATTGTAGAATTAAAAAAAAAACCATAAGGTTTAATTCTCACAGCTGCACGGGTAGGAATTAAGGAATCTGTGTCCTCAATCTCTTTCTGTTGGGCGTCTGTTTAGACCCCTGATACTTCACCAAACCCCTTGCAGGGCTGTTGATAAAATGTAAAACGCTTAAAAAAACTGAAATTGTAGAATTAAAAAAAAAACCATAAGGTTTAATTCTCACAGCTGCACGGGTAGGAATTAAGGAATCTGTGTCCTCAATCTCTTTCTGTTGGGCGTCTGTTTAGACCCCTGATACTTCACCAAACCCCCTGCAGGGCTGTTGATAAAATGTAAAACGTTTAAAAAAACTGAAATTGTAGAATTAAAAAAAAACATAAGGGTTAATTCTCACAGCTGCACAGGTAGGAATTAAGGAATATGTGTCCTCAATCTCTTTCTGTTAGACGTCTGTTTAGACCCCTGATATTTCTCCAGGGCTGTTGAAAAAATATAAAACACCTAAAAAACTGAAATTGTAGAATTAAAAAACATAAGAGTTAATTCTCACAGGTATTTTGGTTGCATGAATGAGTGGTTTTGAAGCTGCCGGTTAGGCTTAACTCTTCTGGTCAGCTAGACTCTATGGGGACTCCATGATTTCTAATAGCAGCCCTGCTCTCGCGACAACCAGAAAACTAGCACTTTCGATAGGAGACCTCAGCAGTAGCAGTCTTCACATTGGCGCCAGCGCAGGTTATATAATTGTTGCTTTTTTACAACCAATTTGGGAAGGAGAGAGAGAGGGGTATTTTGGATGCTGAGTGGAGATGAGAGCCGGGTGTAAACAGCCTACGTCACTTACACCATGCTGCATAACTTTGCAAACACTTTTAGGTAAACGTGTAAAGGGAAGCGGCACGTGTCTCTGCATGCAGATCACGTTGCGTTTTTTTTTCATTGTGAAACGGTAACTTCTCATGGCCCCGAACTTATATTGAAAACAAACAGAAGTCTGCAGAAAACATTATTTGCCAAACTAAAATCGGTCCAATCAGAGGCCCGTCACAGGAAAGTGTTTAAAGTGGTTGTAAACCTCAGACATGAAAGATGAACAAAGCATAGCCCTCTATAGTGTGTACTTGTCCCAGTGCGGAGCACTAAGTGTCATTTCTGTCTGCGGCCTCCTTCCTCTGCTATCAGCATTAATCATGTTTTCCTGACACCAGGAGAAAAAATGGTGACAGGGGAGGGACCTCTGATTGACAACCTCAGCTCTGTTCCTGTGTGAAGGGGGGGGGGGGGGGGGCGTGTCGCTTCCCTCCAATCAGCATGAATCACCTCTGGCAAGTGTTCCCGACACCAGGAGAAAAAATGGTGACATGTGGAGGGAACTCTAGCTGATTGACAGCCTCAGCTCTGTTCCTGTGTGAAGGGGGGGGGGGGGGTGTTGCTTCCCTCCAATCAGCTCTCAAAGCTCTCCTCACTGAGCTCTGTGAAGTGTATTTTCAGCTCCCCGCGCCATTTTTTTTCTGGCAGCTCAAGCTTTAAAGCGGAGTTCCGCCTAATTTATTATTTTTTTTTTTATTTTTTATTTTTTTTACAAGTCAGCAGCTACAAATACTACATACTGCAGCTGCTGACTTTTAAAATAAGGACACTTACCTGTCCAGGGCGCCCACAATGTCGGCACACGAAGCCGACCCAATGGGGTTGCAAGTTATAAAAATTTCAATGTAAATGATGGCATTTTTTTTTTCTTTGCTGAATAGTCTGCGATCGATTTTTTTTTTTTTTTTTATTATTATCTCAGGCCTTCTAGTCTAAGGAGAAATCTGCATCCTTGTAGACCCCAGATCTTTCCATAAAGAGGACCTGTCGTGCCCTATTTCTATTACGAGGGATGTTTACAATTCTTGTAATAGAAATAAAAGTGTTTTTTTTTTTATTGTTTATTTTATTTTATTTTTATTTTTTTTTCACTTTTCCTGTAATTTTGTATTAAAGGGAAAGTGTAGAAAATATAAACAATAAAAAAAAAAGTTGAAAGCACCCCCATCCCCTCGTGCTCGCATGCAAGAAGCAAACGCATTCGTAGGTTGCGCTCGCAAGTGTAAACGGCGATCAAACCACACATGTGAGGTATGGCCGCGAATGTTAGAGCGAGAGCAATAATTCTAGTGCTAGACCTCCTCTGTAACTCTAAACTGGTAACCTGTAAAAAAAAATTTAAAGCGTCGCCTTTGGAGATTTTTAAGTACTAAATGTGGGCGCCATTCCACGAGTGTGCGCAATTTTGACATGTCTGGTATCTATTTACTTGGCCTAACATTATCTTTCACATTATATAAAAAAGTTGGGTAAATATTGTGTTTTGGTTTTCTTTAACCACTTCAGCCCCTGAGGAAATATACCCCCTTATTGACCAGGGCATTTTTTTGCGATACGGCACTGCGTCGCTTTAACGGACAATTGCGCGGTCGTGCGGCGTTGTACCCCAACAAAATTGACATCCTTTTTCCCCACAAATAGAACTTTCTTTTATTGGTATTTGATCATCTTTTTTTTTTTTTTTTTTGCGCTATAAACAGAAAAAGCATTTTGAAAAAAAAAATATATATATATATTTTTTTTTTACTTTCTGCTATAATAACATATCCCAAAAAAAAATAATATATATATATATATATATATATATATATATATATATATATATATATATATATATAAAAACAAATGTATTCATTAGTTTAGGCTGATATGTATTCTCCCCCATATTTTAGGTAAAAAGAAAAATCGCAATAAGCGTTTATGGATTGGTTTGTGCAAAAGTTATAGCATCTACAAAAAAGGGGATTGATTTAGGGACTTTTTATTAGTAATGGCGGGGATCAGTGATTTTTAGTGGGACTGTGACATTGCAGCGGACAAGTCTGACCCTAAGTGACACTTTTTGGTGACCAGTGACACAAATACAGTGATCAGTGCTATAAAAATGCACCGATCAATGTATAAATAGCACTGGCAGGAAAGGGGTCATCAAGAGGTTAACTGTGTCCTAGGGAGGTGTTTTCTAACAGGGGGAGGGGACTGACTGGAGGAGGAGAGAGATCGTTGTTCCTGATCACTAGGAACAGCTGATCTCTCTCTCTCCTCCCCTGTCAGAATGGGGACCTGCCTTGTTTACATAGGCAGATCCCCGTTCTGCCTCCCTTCACCGCAATCTCTTCACCGCGGTACCACATGCACAGACCAACGTACAGGTACGTTGGCTTGCGTATCCCAGCTGCCTTGCCGCAGTATATATTGCGAAAGGCGGTTGGCAAGTGGTTAATTCTGAAGGTGTATTTTTTCCCAAAAAAATAAAACTTTGAAAAATTGCTGCGCAAATACCGTGTGATAAAAAATTGCAAGGATCGCCATTTTATTCCCTAATTGTTTTTTTGTTTTGTTTTAATTCTATTCTTATCTATTCTTTTCTATTCTATTCAAATTTGAATTTCTGAAGACTCCTATTCTATCCTATCATTTTTTTAAGTTTATTCTATTTGAAATTCGGAATTTCAGAAGGTGGTTCTGTTCTTTCTATTTTATTCTATTCTATTCCTTTATTTTTTATTTTTTTTATTTTCTATTCTATTTTGTTCTTGTTTTTTATTTTTCATTCTATCCCTTTATTTTCTATTCTATTTTTTCTATTTTATTTTGTATTCTGTTCTGTTTTACTCTATTTTACTCTATTATATTATGTTCTTTTATTTTCTATTCTATTATTTTTATTATACACGATTATATTTATTATACACGTTTTATAGGGCCAACAGTTTACGCAGCGCTTTACAATGTATGTAGAGGGGGGGGGTGCGCAACACAATTACAGTACAGTTCAATACAAAAGGTACAGGAGGGCCCGGCTCAAAGAGCTTACATTCTAAAGGGACGGGGTGGTAGTACAAAAGGTAATAGCTGCAGAGAATGATTTGATGGGGGTGGCTGAGTTGTTAGGTGGGTGTGGGATAGGCTTCCCTGAATAAATGAGTTTTTTATTATTACTATTATTTTCTATTCTGTTATATTCTTTTCTATTCTATTCCTTTCTATTTTATTATCTTCGAACATTCAAACTCAAATTCGATTCGAAAACGATTCAAATTAAATGTATCCCTTTTATTTTCTATTCTATTTTTTGCTATAAATTTACTTTGTATTCTATTCTATTATTTTATTTTCTATTCTATTCTTTACTATTCTATTCCTTTATTTTGAATTCTATTTTATTATCTTCGGAAATTCTAACTCAAATTCGATTTCGAAAACTATTCTAATTCTATATAAAATCTATATTTTTTTATTTTATTTTTTTTTGCACATTGTGGGAACATGATTTGGTTGTGTGCAGCCACCCATCATAAAATATTTTTCCAAAAAAAACGTTGAAAATTTTCTGTGTGACATAAAAAAATTGCAAGGATCGTCATTTTATTCTCTAGGGTCTCTGCTAAAAAAATGTATGTTTGTGGGCTCTGAGTAATTTTTTATCAAAAAATAAAAAATAAATGATGAATTTACATGTAGGAGAGGAGTGCTAGAATAGACCTGGTATGAAAGTGGTTAAAAAAAAAAAAAAAAAAATGACCTTTACAATGGCTTTAATTGAACAAGCAGAAGTTAGATTCTGTCTGCACCGGTTTTAGTAAATCTCCCCCTTTGCAGTCTTTCAAGCGACTTTTTATTCCTATATAGAATACAAATTCAGGGTACTCTGTATGCAAATATCGACTTCCAGCTCCAAGTCGGCGCTCCGCTCCACCAATCTGCAATGCTCACCTCTCAGCTTCTTCCTTTTCTCCTCTCTTTTCCTCGTCTGTTCCATCTTCTCCCCTCGTCTCGGAGGACCTCCTACCCCCCCCCCCCCCCCCCCCGTGGTCCAGGCTTTCCATGCGTCTGTTTAGAATGTTGTTTACACTGACAGACAATAGCATATGGAACGAATGACAAACACGTCATGTTATCTTACCAACGTGTCTCATTGTTGACTTGTATGAGAAAATCCAATTAAAATTGATTAATCAAGAGGAGTGAATCTGGGGAGATGTTAGAAGGACGGATATTGAAGTGACGTTCTCTGTGATTGCAGCCATGGAGATTGGCGTGTCTGCGGGGATGAAGGATCTTCCATGAGTGAACATGCAATCCGGAGGTCCCTATTCACACAACTAGTGCCATTCCATGGACTAACAGACATTGGAGCTTGCTTTTATATTGTATGTTGGTGTATGTTCTTACCGTGTTTTAGGGCTCCTTTACATTTGCTTTGACTTTCACACACGTTAAAGACCCTACCGCTTCAACACCAAGACCCTACCGCTTCAACACAAAGACCCTACCGCTTCAACATAAAGACCCTACCGCTTCAACACAAAGACCACACAAAGACCCTACCGCCTCAACACAAAGACTCTACCGCCACAACACAAAGACCATACCGTCTCAACATAAAGACCACACAAAGACCCTACCGCTTCAACACAAAAAATCCCTACCGCTTCAACATAAAGACCCTCCCGCTTCAACATAAAGACCCTACTGCTTCAACATAAAGACCATACCGCTTCAACACAAGGACCACACAAAGACCCTACCACCTCAACACAAAGACTCTACTGCCTCAACACAAAGACCACACAAAGATCCTACCGCTTCAACACAAAGACCCTCCCGCTTCAACATAAAGACCCTACTGCTTCAACATAAAGACACTACTGCTTCAACATAAAGACCCTACCGCTTCAACACAAGGACCACACAAAGACCCTACCACCTCAACACAAAGACTCTACTGCCTCAACACAAAGACCACACAAAGATCCTACCGCTTCAACACAAAGACCCTCCCGCTTCAACATAAAGACCCTCCCGCTTCAACATAAAGACCCTCCCGCTTCAACATAAAGACCCTCCCGCTTCAACGTAAAGACCCTACCGCTTCAACACAAGGACCACACAAAGACCCTACTGCCTCAACACAAAGACTCTACCGCCTCAACACAAAGACCCTACCACTTCAACACAAAGACCCTACCACTTCAACACAAAGACCGCACAAAGACCCTACCGCCTCAACACAAAGATCACACAAAGACCCTACCGTTTCCACACAAAGACCCTACCGCTTCAACACAAAGACCCTCCCGCTTCAAAACAAAGACCCTCCCGCTTCAACACAAAGACCCTTCCGCTTCAACATAAAGACCCTTCCGCTTCAACATAAAGACCCTACCTCCTCAACACAAAGACCCAACCGCCTCAACACAAAGACCCTACCACTTCAACACAAAGACCCTACCACTTCAACACAAAGACCGCACAAAGACCCTACCGCCTCAACACAAAGATCACACAAAGACCCTACCGTTTCCACACAAAGACCCTACCGCTTCAACACAAAGATCCTACCGCTTCAACACAAAGACGCTCCCGCTTCAACACAAAGACCCTCCCGCTTCAACACAAAGACCCTCCCGCTTCAACACAAAGACCCTACTGCTTCAACATAAAGACCCTACTGCTTCAACATAAAGACCCTTCCGCTTCAACATAAAGACCCTTCCGCTTCAACATAAAGACCCTTCCGCTTCAACATAAAGACCCTTCCGCTTCAACATAAAGACCCTTCCGCTTCAACATAAAGACCCTACTGCTTCAACGTAAAGACCCTACCGCATTAACACAAAGACCCTACCGCTTCAACCCATCAACCCAAACACCCTACAGCCTCAACACAAAGACCACACAAAGACCCTACCGCCTCAACACAAAGACCCAACCGCTTCAACATAAAGACCCTACTGCCTCAACACAAATACCGCGCCAAGACTCTACCCCCTCAACATAAAGACCCTACCACTTCAACATGCTTTTTTTATGTCTTGTGATGCTTTTTTGAAGCTTTAACTACTTGAAGAACCCTTTTCTAGACCTTTTTGTTTAAAAGTTAAAATTTTTATTATTTGCTAGAAAATTACTTATAAACCCCCCCCCCCCCCCCCGAACATTATATATATATGTATATATATATATATATATATATATATATATATTTTTTTTTTTTTTTAGCAGAGACCCTAGAGAATAAAATGGCGATCTTTGCAATATTTTATGTCGCACAGTGTGAAAGACCCAAACCAGGACAGGGGCTTTTGGAGGGGACCGCGGTGTGTTCTCCTGCCTACTGACTATTAGACATGGGCAGAACAAAAAAAATGTGTTTCATTTAGTTTTCGTTTTGATTTGGTAGTTACATCATTTTTTTAATTCATTATCGGTGTTTGTTTCATTTATTTAAATTTGAATCGATTTGATTTTCCAAATCAAAACCCATTATAAATAGAATTTATTCTATTCAAAATTCGAATTTTGGAAGATGGTTCTATTTTTTCTATTCCATTCTATTCTATTCTTTTATCTTCTGTTCAAATCTTTTTCTTTTCTATTTTATTCACAATTAGAATTTAACAAAACAGTTTACTTTATATTCTCTTCTGTTTATTCTATTCTACTCTATCCTTTTCTATGCTATTATTTTCCATTCTATTCGAATTTATTCTATTTGAAATTTGAATTTCGGAAGATGGTTATATTCTTTCTATTCTATTCTATTTTATTATATTGTTTTGTTCTATTCTATTATTTTCTATTCTATTCTAATTAAAAGTTCAATTAGAATTTTGGAAAATGGTTATATTCTTTCTATTCTATTGTTTTTTAAAGTCTATTCTTATCTATTATTTTCTATTCTATTTTAAATTTGAATTTATCCTATTTGAAATTTTGCATTTCTAAAGAATGTTATATTCTTTCTATCTATTTTAGTCTATTCTTTTTTTTTTTTTTTATTCTATCCTATTCTATCCCATTCTTTTCTATTCTGTTCTTTTCTATTGCATTCAAATTCAGATTTATTCTATTTGAAATTCGAATTTCTATTTTGTTCTGTTTTACTATATTCTTTTCTATTCTACGCTTTTATTTTCCATTCTATCCCTTTATTTTCTATTCTACTTTTTTCTATTTTATTTTGTATTCTGTTCTGTTTTACTCTATTATATTCTGTTATATTATTTTCTATTCTATTCCTTTTTTATTAACTTCGGAATTTCAAACTCAAATTCAATTCGAAAACGATTCAAATTAAATTAGAAAATGATTTGAATTCTATATAAAAACTATACATTTCATTTTTTTTTTGCTCCACCCATCATAAAATATAATACATCGCTTAACAAATACACTACGAGGTATCGCAGGGTAATCTATTCACTTTTTACATACACTATTTATTCAAATTTTAATTCAAAAACGATTTGAATTCAAATTCCGTCTGAAATTTCATTTCATTATTTCAGAGTCGTTTAAATGAAATTAGTTACTGTTGTATCCGAATATCCGAATTAGCGAAGAATTGCAAATCAGAAGGAGACAAACTGCACATGTCTACTGACTATGGGCCCTGGCTTTTAACCACTTAGGGACCATTTTGCTGGCTTAAGACCAGACCACTTTTTACGATTCGGCACTGCGTCGCTTTAACTGGCAATTGCGCGGTCGTGCGACGTGGCTCCCAAACAAAATTGATGTCCTTTTTTCCCCACAAATAGAGCTTTCTTTTGGTGGTATTTGATCACCTCTACGGTTTTTGTTTTTTGTGCTATGAACAAAAAAATAGCGACAATTTTGAAAAAAACACATATTTTTTTACTTTTTTGCTAAAATATCCCCCAAAAATATATCTAATTTTTTTTTCCCTCAGTTTAGGCCGATACGTATTTTTCTACATATTTTTGGTAAAAAAAAAATCGCAACAAGCGATTATTTATTGGTTTGAGCAAAATTTATAGTGTTTACAAAATAGTGGATAGTTTTATGGCAACTTTATCAATTTTTTTTTTTTACTAGTAATGGCGGTGATCAGCGATTTTTATTATGACTGCGACATTATGGCGGACACGTCGGACAATTTTGGACGCCATTCACATTTATACAGCGATCAGTGCTATACAAATGCACTGATTCCTGTGTAAAGGACACTGGGTAAACCAGGGGGTGGCAGTGTAGGGGTTAAGTGTGTCCTAGGGGCGTGTTACTAACTGTGGGGGGCTGGGCTGTGTGTTAGTGAACACTGATCTCTGCTCCAATCACAGGGAGATCAGTGTCACTTGTTGCTAGGCAGAACGGGGAGATGCTGTTTACTTCCGCATCTCCCTGTTCAGTCTCCCCGTGAGACGATCGCAGGTATCCCTGTGGTGATCAAGTCCGTGGGACCCGCGACCGGACTCACGGGGGTCCCGACCGGCATGCACGCGATGGCATGGCAGGATTCTTAAAAGGGACGTACCTGTACGCCCATATGCATGTCCGTGCCATTCTGCCAACGTACATTGTCGTGTGCCGGTCGGGAAGTGGTTAAGGGAACGCTACTCTTTGGGAAGTGTGTGCCTGGAGGACCCTTGGAGTGGTCCTCTGATTCAAGTCCATGTCTCCCCAAAACACACGGACTCTGGGAATTGGAGGACTCCAATATTTGGGGTCTCTATGCCCAAAACCAGCAATAACTGCTTTGGATTGTGATACTCAGAGCAGATGCTAATATCATCAGCTCAAAGCAACCTGATGCTGGGGTCTCCTGATATTATTTGATGAAGGTGTTATGTGTTTAGTGTCTTTGTCTCATTGAGTGCCTCCTAGGTGTGCATTCCCATTTTTAATTGAGTCACCTATTGTTTCTGTCTGTTTGATCATCTCTTGACTATGAGATTAATATTGTAACTACTGTATCTTGTTATTGAACCATTGTTGGATGTTACGTTGATTAGCTTATTTCTATTTTTGTTTTTTTTGTTTTGTTTTTTTAGATGCTTATGCTGACTGTTCCTTAGCTGTGTTAACCACTTGCCGACCGCGGCACGCTGATATACATTGGCACAATGGCAGCGGTGGGCAAATGTGCATACCTGTATGTCCTCTTTAAGAGGCGTGGATAGCCATAAAACTATCCCCTATTTTGTAGACGCTATAACTTTTGCGCAAACCAATCAATATACACTTACTGTGATTTATTTTATTTATTTTTACCAAAAATATGTAGATGAATACATATTGGCCTAAACTGAGGGGAAAAAAAATGTTTTATTATATATTTTTGGGGGATATTTATTATAGCAAAAAGTAAAAAATATTGAGTTTTTTTCAAAATTGTTGCTCTTTTTTTGTTTATAGCACAAAAATATAAAAACTGCAGAGGTGATCAAATACCACCAAAATAAATTATATATATATATATATATATATATATATATATATATATATATATATATATATATATATATATATATATATATATATATAATCTTTTGCTTTTAAAGGTAATTGAGAGATGTGGGGTCTTTTTGACCCCCGATCTCTCCAAAACAAGGACCCGTCATTCTTATTTCTACCACAAGGGATGTTTACATTCCTTGTGATAGGAATAAAAGTGATTTAAAAAAAAAAAAAAAAAGAAGAATTAAAGGTACAGTGTAAAAATAAAAAGTACAATAAATAATAATGTGCACAGAAGCAAATGCATTTGTAAGTTGCGCGCACACATATGAAAACGGTATTCGCACCACACACGTGAGGTATCGCCATGAACGTTAGAGCGAGAACAATAATTCTAGCACCAGACCTCCTCTGTAACTCTAAACAGGTAACCTGTAAAGGCATTTAAAGCGGCACCTATGGAGATTTTTAAGTATTGTAGTTAGTCGCCATTCCACAAACGTGCGCAATTTTAAATGACAAATTAATTAAATTTGACATGTTTGGTATCTGTTTACTCGGTGTAACATCCTCTTTCACATTATACAAAAATTGGGGTGACTATTGTGTTTTTGTTTTGTTTTTTTATTCATTGAAGTGTTTTGTTTTTTTAATAATTGCGTTTGCAAAACCGCTGCACAAAGAAAAAAAAAAGTGTGACATAAAATATTGCAACGACGGCCATTTTATTCCCTAGGGGCTTTGCTAAACAAAAAAAAACTAAAAAATGTATAACGTTTGGGGGTTAAAAGTAATTTTCTAGTAAAAAATACTGATTTAATTTGTAAACAAAAAGTAGCAGAAAAAGCCTGGTCTTCAAGTGGTTAAAACCATTTACAGCAAACAGTTTTTTCCTTCCTTTTGGGATAAAGATTTTTACATAAATAAAAGTGTTCACCTTACAGATTTTTAAAGCGGTATTAAACCCAGAAGCACATGTGGTAAACACAAGGCCCGCCAGCTGATCAGGCTGGTTCAGGCTGGTCAGCAGCAGAGAGGAGGACAAAAATCCTCCTACAGACCCTGAACCTCTCTCTTCGCTTTCCCTGGGCTCAGCGGTCAGCAGACTCCAGAAGCTGACTCCAGCCCTCCCCTGCTCCTCCTCCAGACCCTGCACTTTTCTGTTTCCCAGCTCTGACCCCCCCCCCCCCCCCCCCCGGTTTGCCAATAGCAGCAACACAGTGTAAGGGAGGATTGGTGACTCTTGACTTCTGATGTAAGGAGGGGGTGGGGTGCTCTGGACATCTAGTCTTACAGATACAACCAGCTCTTTGAGGACCATCATAATGCCTATGTGGCCCACGATTAAATGGAGTTTAGGGGGGCCGAACTTTGGTTCCAGCATTAGTGGTAGGAATAGTACACCACCATTTGTTTCAGTGGGAGTAACTGTGACCCATCATTGGTATCAGTGGGAGGAATAGTGCCCCGTCATTGGTATCAGTGGGTGGAATAGTGCCCCATCATTGGTGTCAGTGGGAGGAATAGTGCCCCATCATTGGTGTCAGTGGGAGGAATGGTGCCCCATCATTGGTGTTAGTGGGGGGCATAGTGCCCCATCATTGGTGTTTGGGAGAAATGGTTCCTTATTGTTGGTGTCATTGGAAGAAATTGTGTTCCTTCATTGGTGTCAATGGGGGGGGGGTGAATGATGCCCCATTGTCGGTATCAGCGAATGCCATGGTGTCCCAAGGGCCAGATGAAAGCAAGCAAAGGGCTGAACCTGGCCCCCCGGGCTGCAGTTTTGGAGACCAATGAGTTGGAGTGTTGAGACAAGCTTCTGACCATTGACAATGGTTTTTACAATGACCATCTTTTATTCATGTAAAACCTTTATCCCCCCTCCCCCCCCCCCAAAAAAAAACAGTTGCTGTAACTGCGGTGGGAGTTGGAGTTGAGCTTCAATTTGTTAGTGTATCTAAATCTGCCAGTCAGTATAACACTCTGGTCCTCCCAGACTGGCAGTGCTGCTGCCCGATGTTCTCCCTGTGCTCCTTCATACAGAGTGGGTGGGGTGGGGCGCTCTAATACAGGAGGTGTGTTACCGGCCAAGATCCCCAGGTGAGAACCGAGGGGGGGCGGGGAAGCCTAAAGAGAGAAAACGAATGCAGCCGCCACATCTAATTATATATTACATTTTTGGATTTAATATCACTCTTATGGCACCTCTAGATTCTCCAGAACCCCCCCCCCCCTCACCCCTCCCCCCCCCCCCATGCTGTTGCAAACAAGCTGGTTGAATAAAGCATTAGGAGTGGTAATTCCTGGAGAAATAAAGCGTGGAAACACAATTTTATGTCATTTGTACCTTCACCTTCCCATACGGTGGGGGGGCTTTGATGACGGCTTTCTGTTAACCAGACGGTGGCGACGTACGTTGTACGCTCGCATTACCGCGTATCGCTTACAGATTGTATGTCATTTGTTGAACTGTATAATTACATTATTGCGGTCGGCACGTCGCATTGTCAGACCTCGGCGAGGCTCGGCGGCTGCGTTTAGGTGTTATCCTCGCGGCACTTAGATCGGCAGCATAATCATATCTTCCCCGCACATTCCTTACAATAAATGGTGATAAGGGAAACTTACACACAGAGCAATTTCCCTGAGCCGGGGTGTTCAGCCGAGAAGAAAGGGTTCCCCGCTGCTGACTATTGCAGGGCTGTCATTCCTTCCAGGGGCTTCGCCGCCGCCACCGCCGCTGCCACCGCCGCTGCCACCGACACCGCCTCATTGAGCTGTGAGTGCCGGAGACGCCGATTAAAGGAAACCTGCACTGTGAGAAATATATAGGATCTGCTTGCTGGTTTGCTTCACAGAATTGGACTTATCTCACAAAAGCTGGCATTAAAGCCCAGCGGTGAGGAACAACCCCATACCATTCCCAGCATACCACCCCCCCAAAAAAAAAAATACACACACACACACACACACACACACACACACACACACACTATTATCAAAAGTATTGGTACACCTGCCGTTACATATGGGCTTTAAAGGCATCCCAGTCTTAGTCCGTAGGGTTCAATATTGAGTTGGTCCGCCTTTTGCCGCTATAAAAGCTTCAACTCTTCTGGGAAGGCCGTCCACAAGGTTTAGGAGTGTGTCTATGGGAATGTTTGACCATTCTTCCAGAAGAGCATTTGTGAGCGAGGTTAGGGTGGAGGAACTTGACTGGCTTGCAAAGAGTCCTGACCTCAACCCAATAGAACACCTTTTGGATGAATTAGAGCAGAAACTGCAAGCCAGGCTGTCCACGAGGTTTAGGAGTGCGTTTATGGGAAGGTTTGACCGTTCTTCCAGAAGAGCATTTGTGAGGTCAGGCGCTGATGTTTGGACAAGAAGGCCCGGCTCGCAGTTCATCCCAAAGGTATTCTATCTGGTTGAGATGAAGGCCACACGAGTTCCTCCACCCCAAACTCGCTCCTCCATGTGTTTATGGACCTTGCTTTGTGTACTGGTGGGCAGTCACGTTGGAACAGGAAGGGGCCACAAAAAAAAGGGAGCAAGAAATTGTCCAAAATGTCTTGGTATCCTGCCCCCTAAGAGCTCCCTTCACTGGAACTAAGGGGCCAAGCCCAAAACCCCTGAAGAACAACCCCCACACCATAATCCCCCCTCCACCAAATGATTTGAACCAGTGTACAAAGCAAGGTCCATAAAGACATGGATGAGCGAGTTTGGGGTGAAGGAACTTGACTGGCCGGCACAGAATCCTGAACTCAACCCGATAGAATGCCTTTGGGATGAATTAGGCCAGACGAGTTCCTTCACCCCAAACTCGCTCCTCCATGTCTTTATGGACCTTGCTTTGTACACTGGTGCGCAGTCATGTTGGAACAGGAAGGGGCCGTCCCCAAACTGTTCCCACAAAGTTGGGAGCATGAAATTGTCTAAAATGTTTTGGTATGCTGACGCCTTAAGAGTTCCCTTCACTGGAACTAAGGGGCCAAGCCCGACCCCTGACAAACAACCCCCCCACACCATAATCCCCCCTCCACCAAATGATTTGGACCAGTGCACAAAGAAAGGTCCATAAAGACATGAATGAGCGAGTTTTGGGTGGAGAAACTTGACTGTACTGCACAGAGTCCTGACCTTAACCCGATAGAACACCTTTGGGATGAATTAGAGCGGGGACTGCGAGCCATGCCTTCTTATGGCTGACCTCACATATGCGCTCCTGGAAGAATGGTCAAACGTTCCCATAGACACACTCCTAAACCTTGTGGACGGCCTTCCCAGAACCCAGAAGAGATGAAGCTGTTATAGCTTTTGTTGCTTTGCAGCCTGAATTGAAGACCGCTTTTGTTTTATCCAGCTGTATTTACTAGCGTAACTTATAACATCTGAGTGAAAGATAGAATACCAACATGTCATAAAAAAATTCTAAAACAGAGTCACTGAGTTGGAAAAATGATCACCCACCCCCCTTATCTCAGTAT
Organism: Lithobates pipiens; assembly: GCF_037356315.1. Lineage (NCBI taxonomy): Eukaryota > Metazoa > Chordata > Amphibia > Anura > Ranidae > Lithobates > Lithobates pipiens. The sequence continues at coordinate 25,177,082 of NW_027507748.1, read as the reverse complement.
TTTATTGAACCACCTTTTGCTTTAACCACTTGCTTACTGGGCACTTAAACCCCCCTCAGTCCCAGACCAATTTTCAGCTTTCAGCGCTGATGCACTTTGAATGACAATTGCGCGGGCATACAACACTGTACCCAAATGAAATTTTTATCATTTTTTCCCCACAAATAGAGCTTTCTTTTGGTGGTATTTAGTTACAGCTCGGAGTTTTATTTTTTGCTAAACAAACAAAAAAAGATGCAAAAAAATAAAAATAAATAAATCATGTTTTAATAGTTTGTTATAAAATTTTGCAAACGGGTCATTTTTCTCCTTCATTGAAGTGCGCTGATTAGGCGGCACTGATGGCTGCATTGGTGGGCACTGATGGGCTGCATTGGTGGGCACTGATGGGCTGCATTGGTGGGCACTGATGGGCTGCACTGGTGGGCACTGATAGGCATAGTTAAGGCGGCACTAATAGGCACAGATAAGGCGGCACCGATGGGCACAGATAAGGCGGCACTGATGGGCAAAGATGGGCACAGATAAGATGGCATGGATGGGTGGCACGGATAAGTGGCACGGATGGGTGGCACGGATGGGCACTGATAGGTACCACTGATAGATGGGACTGATGGGCACTGATAGGTGGCACTGATAGGTGGCTCTGATAGGTGGCACTGCTGGGCACTGATGGGCGGCACTGCTGGGCACTGATGGGCGGCACTGCTGGGCACTGATGGGCGGCACTGGGTCGCAGCACCTTTGAGGCAGATTGTGGGCACTGTGGGTGGCACTGTTGGTGGCACTGCTGGATGGCACTGTGGGTGGCATTGTGGGTGGCACTGTAGGTGGCACTGTGGGCACTGATGGGGAGCACTGATGGGGGGCACTTACTTTTATTCAGGATGGCACGGCGGTGGGCAGGTGGGCACTGGCAGGGGGCAGGTGGTCAGCTGTATTGCTGGCCGTGATCGGGACTGATGTCCCGATCACGGCCGCCGGTGATCGGCTTTTTTTTTCTCTCCTCGCGCTGTCAGCGCGAGGAGGAATAATAGCCGATTACCGGCTCCGTTCTATCACATGATCAGCTGTCATTGGCTGACAGCTGATCACGTGATAAGGGGTCGGGATCGACCCCTTGCACGGATCGGTGATCAGGCGAGTCTCACGGACTCGCCGATCACAGAGCGCACCGCTCGTATCCGGGACGACGTCAATAGACGTAGTCCCGGAAATGTAGGTCCGCGCTGATGCCGTCATTTGGCAATAGCGCGGATCTGTAGTGGTTAATTAAAGTTTTTAGTCTATTGGGATTTGTCTCTACTAACTGTACACATCTAGACTTTGCAATATTTGCTCACTCTTCTTTGCAGAAATGCTCAAGGCCAGTTAAATGTGTTGGTGACCATTTGTGGACTGCAGTCTTCAAGTCATTCCACAGATTTTCAATGGGGTTTAAGTCTGAGATCTTACTAAGCCGTTCAAGGACATTCACCTTTTTCTCCTCCAACCGCTGTGGGCTTTGGGTCATTGTCGTGTTGGACGGTAAACCATCTTCTTTCCATTGACAACTTTCTGGCAGAGGGCAGCAGATTTTCCTCATAAATTTTTGCCCCATCCATTTTTTCTTCTATCCTGACAAGTGCTCCAGTCCCTCCTGCAGAGAAACACCCCCATACCAGGATATTACCACCTCCATGCGTTTACTGTAGGAATGGTGTTATTTGGATGGTGAGCTGTATTGGATTTCCACCAGAAATATCATTTGGTGTTGAGGCCAAATAATTCAATGTTAGTCTCATCTGACCATGACACCTTTTTCCATGTGGCCTCAGAATCTTCAAGGTGCATTTTAAGGTGGTCAGGTAGTACTAAAATTGAATTGTTTGGCCTCAGTACCAAACAATATGTCCAATACAACCAAATAGCATCATTGCTGTGTGAACCCAGGCTTGTCATAGTGATTTTGAGAGTTCAGGAAACCTCCCTGTGTGACGGGTTTCACCATCTCTGACTTCTGATCCCACTGAGGACATCAGGGGCTGTGGCTTAGGCTCCTCCTGCCTCACCCATGGCTTTGCCCCCCCCCCCAGCCTCCAGTGGCTCTCCCTCCCAGCAGCTCCCTCCCCCCCAGCCTCAAGCGTCTCCCCCCCAGCAGCTCTCTCCCCCCCAGCCTCCAGCAGCTCTCTCCCCCCCCAGCCTCCAGCGGCTCCCCCCAGCCTCCAGCGGCTCTTCCCCCCAGCCTCCAGCGGCTCTCCCCCCAGCCTCCAGAAGCTTGCTCCCCCCAGTGCCCCCCCAGCCTCCAGCAGCTCTCTCCCCCCAGCCTCCAGTGGCTCTCCCCCCCCCTGCAGCTCCCTCCCCCCCAGCCTCCACCGGCTCCCCCCCCCGCCTCCAGCAGCTCTCTCCCCCCCGCCTCCAGCAGCTCTCTCCCCCCCAGCCTCCAGCGGCTTCCCTCCCCAGCCTCCAGCAGCTCTCTCCCCCCCCCAGCCTCCAGCAGCTCTCTCCCCCCCCCAGCCTCCAGCGGCTCCCCCCCAGCCTCCAGCGGCTCTTCCCCCCCCAGCCTCCAGCGGCTCTCCTCCCAGCCTCCAGAAGCTTGCTCCCCCCAGTGCCCCCCCAGCCTCCAGCAGCTCTCTCCCCCCAGCCTCCAGTGGCTCTCTCCCCCCAGCGGCTCTCCCCCCCCTTCAGTGGCTCTCTCCCCCTCCAGCTGCTCTCCCCCTCAGCCTCCAGAGGCTCCCTCCCCCCCAGCCTCCAGCGGCTCTCACCCCAGCCTCCAGCGGCTCTCTCACCCCCCCCCAGCCTCCAGCAGCTCCCCCCCCAGCCTCAAGCGGCTCTCTCCCCCCCAGCCTCCAGGGGCTCTCTCACCCCCCCAGCCTCCAGCAGCTCCCCCCCATCCTCCAGTGGCACTCTCCCCCCCAGCCTCCAGCGGCTCCCCCCCCCCAGCCTCCAGCGGCTCTCTCCCCAGCCTCCAGCAGCTCTCCCGCCCAGACTCCAGTGACTCTCCCCCCCAGCCTCCAGCGGCTCTCTCCCCAGCATCCAGCAGCTCTCCCGCCCAGACTCCAGTGACTCTCCCCCCCCCCAGCTTCCAGTGAGTCGAGCCATCCACTGAACACCCTACCCAGCCCCCTGTGGTCCCGCTGTACCAGAGAGCTGCGATCCCCCCGCTGTCAGATGCCGAAAAAATGCTTTACTGGTCCGGGAATTTGAAATCCCAACGGCTTTCTCTCCTCTCTTTGCAGTGCTGACAGTACGGGCTAGAAGGCTTCTGATTGGTCGTCTCCATCCACGTGACGGCGCTGACCAAATATAATCCCTGTAGCCCGTTCTGTCAGCACTGCAAGGAGAGGAGAGAAACCCGCCGTTAATTCTATTCTTTGCAGTGCGGTTTGCACCCATTCACGTTGCAAAGTACCGGTTTCAGATATCGAGAGCGTTTTCAGGAGTGTGAGTATTGGTGAAAATACTCGGTGTCAGCGCCGATCCCGTTATGAACATCGGTGCATCCCTACTAAATTCCTTTTTTACTTTTGCAGGGGGTTTTTATTTATTTATTTTTTTTACTTTAAAAACGGCCAACTGGTTCACTTTAAGACAAGTATAAGTTTATATTCCATTTTTTTCATTTTTTTTCCCCTTAGTGAGTTGGTGTATAAAGTGTAAAGTGCTCCATGTACCGAGGAGCGATGTCTTGGCATTATTCCGGCGCTGGCGTCACGCCGCGGGGAAGCTCACAGTCTCCTGGCGCAGACTCAGGAAAGGCGTCGCTCGCTTTTTTGTTGTTTTTTTTTTCGAGCGGTGACGTCACGCGAGGCTGCAAGCCTGTCATAAAGCGACGTCACCCATATGCTACAAGATCGATACATCCTCACCTCTTCTCCTAAAATGGAAGCGCTGCTTGCTGGGATGGGCAGCTTTGGTGGGGTGGGGGGGGGGAAGAATTCTTGAAGGGTTTCATCATGCTCCATTTTTGGAACGTACAGTATTCCCCCGCAGATTTCAAGTAAAGCACGCAGCGGACATTCTGCGTCGCTCTAACCTTTTTACAGGCTGAGCGAAAAGAGCAAACTTCTCCTGTGAAATACATCACCGCCGTCAGTGTTTTCCTACAGCCGCCGCGATCTGTGATATTGTTGCTATCTAATGCTAGTGGAGCAGATGGCAGTGGCTTCTAAGAGAGATAATAAGTGCAAGTTAAAGGGGAACTGTAGGCTTTCATGTTTTTATTTTTATTTTTTTTCAGAAATACATGTGAAAGAGATCATCACTCTGCAAATAATCCTATCAGTGTGCCGTACTGTAATGGAAACCTTGTTTAGTGATTATAATATTATATTATGTAATAAACGATGTACATGGAAGAGCCAGTTTTGCATTTATCTCAGCAGTGCTGCACAGTGATTGCGCTTTGCTGATCCCCTCCTTTCTCACTGCAAGTCTACCAGACTAAGGGTCTGTCTGATTGAGGACCCGTCAACTCTTCCGCAGTGATCCCCCCGTAGCCAGAAACCATGTGATCCAGGCCTGCCAAGGCTTAAAGGCGTTGTAAACCCTCTTCTATACCCGGTTGAAGTGACTAGCCTCAGGTGAGGTAAGTTATACCTGTCCGTCTGTGCCCTCTCTCCTCTCCAGCCTCCTGAAGCACATTATGTACAAGTACACGGCATTTCTGAGCTCTAGAAGGCAGGAGGGTGGGGTGAAGAGAGCTGAGTGTAATCTGAGACCTGAGTGGAAGGAATGGACACACACACCCCCCGCTACAGAGTCTCATAAGGAAACGTTCACAGCTGAGATTGTCAATCTCCTTCTGTGTGCTGGAAGAGGGATGCAGCCTCCTAAAGATTACTTAGCATTTCTGAGCTCTAGAAGATCTGGATCTGATGTCACAAACTGCACAGCATGGAGCTGAGTGTAATCTGAGACCTGAGTGGTAGGGATGGACACCCCCCCCCTACACAGTCTCATAGGGAAACGTACACAGCTGAGATTGTCAATCCCCTTCTGTGTGCTGGAAGAGGGATGCAGCCTCCTAAAGATTACTTAGCATTTCTGAGCTCTAGAAGATCTGGATGTGATGTCACAAACTGCACAGCATGGAGCTGAGTGTAATCTGAGACCTGAGTGGCAGGGATGGACACCCCCCCCCCTCCCTACACAGTCTCATAGGAAAACGTACACAGCTGAGATTGTCAATCCCCTTCTGTGTGCAGGAGGAGGGATGAGGCCATCTTCTGAGATTGATTTTGGGGTCACTTGCTATGTGTTGGACGGGGACGGGGGGGGCATCTCCTGGGATGGTCCTCCTACATAGGTTGTACCTGTCTATCTGTGCCCTCTCTCCTCTTCAGCCTCCTGAAGCAAATCGTGTACAGTACACAGAATTTCTGAGCTCTAGAAGGCAGGAGGTGGGGAGCAGAGAGCTGAGTGTAATCTGAATCCTGAGTGAAAGGAATGGACACACCCCCCTCTACACAGTCTCATAGGGAAACATGCACAGGTGAGATTGTCAATCCCCTTCTGTGTGCTGGAAGAGGGATGCAGCCTCCTAAAGTTTTACTTAGCATTTCTGAGCTCTAGAAGATCTGGATCTGATGTCACAAACTGCACAGCACGGAGCTGAGTGTAATCTGAGACCTGAGTGACAGGGATGGACACATCCCCCCTTCTACACAGTCTCATAGGGAAACATGCACAGCTGAGATTAGCAATCCCCTGGTGTGTGCTGGAGGAGGGATGGGGCCATCTTCTGAGATTTATTTGTTGTCATCTGCTATGTGTTGGAAGGGGGCAGGGGGGCATCTCCTGGGATTGTCCTCCTACATATCTTGTACCTGTCTATCTGTGCCCTCTCTCCTCTCCAGCCTCCTGAAGCACATAGTGTACAGTACACAGCATGTCTGAGCTCTAGAAGGCAGGAGGTGGGGATAAGAGAGCTGAGTGTAATCTGAAACCTGAGCAGCAGGAATGGACACCCCCCTCCCCCTCTACACAGTCTCATAGGGAAACATGCACAGCTGAGATTGTCAATCCCCTCCTGTGTGCTGGAGGAGGGATGGGGCCATCTTCTGGGATTGTTTGGTGTCACCTGCTATGTGTTGGGTTGTGATGAGGTATCTCCTGGGATTGTCATCCTACATATGATTTACCTGTTTATCTGCAGTCTTCTCTCCTCTCCAGCCTCCTGAAGTTTACTTAGCATTTCTGAGCTCTAGAAGATCTGGATCTGATGTCACAAACTGCACAGCATGGAGCTGAGTGTAATCTGAGACCTGAGTGGAGGGAAAGTGTACCCCCTCTACACAGTCTCATAGGGAAACATGCACAGCTGAGTGTGCTGGAGGAGGGATGGGGCCATCTTCTGGGGTTGATTTGGTGTCAGGTGGTATCTATGGATAGGGGCTTTACTGTTTGTTTGGCAGGTTATGTGCCTCCCTGGGTAGCACTACTGTTATTTTTTGGGGGACTTGGACCAAACTTGGTTTTTGCTTTAATTTCTTGTACTGTTTTTGTTGCGTAATTTTTGTTTATAGGCTAAGTGCGTATATTATATGGCCAAACGTTTGTGGACACCCGACCATGACACCTATGCGAGAGTTTAGAAAATCCTATTCCATAACCATGGAAAATATTATGTAGTTGGCTCTCTTTGTGTCCATGAAAGCCCTATCTTCTGTGAAGACTTTCCATATAATTTTGGCATGTGTCTATTTGGATTTTGGCCCATTTAGCCAAAAAGAACATTTGTGAGGTCAGGTACTGCTGTTGGATGAAAAGACCTGGCTCACAATTGGCATTCCAATTCATGCCAAAGGTGTTCAGTAGGGTGGAGATCAGGGCTCTATGGAGGACACTCAAGTTTCTCCACACCAAACTGCTCAAACCATGACTTTATAGAGCCGGCTTTGTACACAGGGGCAGTCATGCTGGAACAGAAAAAGGGCCTTCACCAAACTATTACCAAAATGGTTGAAATTGTCCAAAATCACTTTGTATGCTGTAGCATTATGGGTATGCTTTACTGTACTCAATAATACAGAGCGGGGTACACGTGGGGCATGTGCGGTGGGCAGAAAACACTCCAGGTGCAGACTCCTTGCAGTCCAGCAATACACAACAGGCCCGGCGGGAAGGCAACCTGTCCGGAAACACTCATAGGACATAACAGCAAAGTGTCAGTAGATGGAAGTCTCAGGGCAAACGATAGTCTCTGTCTCGAGGAGCGGAATGTGGCCTTGCCCGTCCGTACCCAAATGGGGAGATTTCATGGAAGGATGGCATTTCCCTGCACTTTTCCCTACTCCTACGGAACATTTCCATGACTCTAAGCACTGTCCCTGACAGATGGGTGTCCTGTCCCTATACTGCCACTCGCAAAATGAACGCCTAGCCGGGGAGCCAGGGACTTAAGTAGACTCCGCCTGAACCAAGATGGCCACCAAAGACACATGTGGCGCCAGCATCCAACCGAATAGCTGCCCTCTCATGACCCAGGAAACCATAGAGGAACTAAGTTCCTCTCTTCTCTGCCATGGCGCTGTGGTTGAACGCCACCTGCAGTGGAGGAAATAGACCGCACCTGCCTACACGCATTCTTTTGCACATACAGTGTATGTATTTTTATTTCTCAATTTATTTGATGTGCAGTTGGATCTTCAGTAATAACGGGGACAGATGACGTGTTGCCTCATCCCTGCTGGGGTCAGTCTAGCTGTAAGATAAATTGGAATTTCAAATATTATTCTTTAATGTGACGGCATTTCCCATCTGTTGTTATAATTGACGATTGGGGAAACTTATATACTCCTCGTTACCTTTACTGTGCCGTAAAAACAGATATTGGCAAGGGCGGTATGTTAGTACGGCAAGGCTATGACTGCCATTATTAGTATGGGACCTTCCAGTCTAATCAAAGTTATGTGTAAATGGTCCATGGGTAATTGTCATGCAGCAAGTTCTTCATGACTGTTTTTGATTATATGAAGAGTTTTTCCTTCATAAAACTCTGTAGGGTTCAATATTGAGTTTTGCATCTATAACAGCTTCAACTCTTCTGGGAAGGCCGTCCACAAGGTTTAGTAGTGTGTCTATGGGAGTGTTTGACCATTCTTCCAGAAGAGCATTTGTGAGGTCAGGACGAGAGGGTCTGGCTCACAGTCTCCGCTCTAATTCATCCCAAAGGTCTTCTATCAGGTTGAGGTCAGGACTCTGTGCAGGCCAGTCAAGTTCCTCCACCCCAAACCCGCTCATCCATGTCTTTATGGACCTGGCTTTGGGCACTGGTCCAAACCATTTGGTGGATGGGGGATTATGGGGGGTTGCTTTTTCAGGGGTTGGGCTTGGCCCCTTAGATCCAGTGAAGGGAACTCTTAAGTCATCAGCATACCAAGACATTTTGGACAATTTCATAGTCCCAACTTTGTGGGAATAGTTTGGGGATGGCCCCTTGCTTGGCAGGGGTGTGTGTCCTATGCTTACATAATACATATTTTACTAATAGGTGTCCCTTGTTTCCATCTCAAAAAGTTGGGAGGTGTGCCCTGGGGCTGATAGAAAGAACCCCAGGGCGGTTTCTTTCAGCCGGGGGTCTGAAGGTTCTAGTTATGTCTCTGATGAATCTCAAAGCATTTTATGAGCATTAATACACTTCATCAGGAACAGATGTGACTGGTAGGGTGTCTATGAAAAAAAAAAAATATATATATATATATAAACATAATAAATAAATAAATAAATATAAATATATAAATAAATAAATAAATATAAATATAATGAACACATCGGCCTACCGACTCAATACAGATTTTTATGTTAGCATTCCTGTAAGGAAGAAGTAGTAGAAAATGTCTCGGCATCAGTGCCGCATCAATGGTTTTAATGGGAGGAATAGTGCCCCATTGTTGATATCAATGGTGTAAGTAGTGCCCCATCATTGGTATCAGTGGGAGGCATAGTGCCCCATCGTTGGTTTTTATGGGAGGAATAGTGCAGCCATCATGGGTATCAGTGGGAGGAATAGTGGCAAATCATTGGTTTTAATGGGAGGAATAGTGCCCCATCATCGGTACCAGTGGGAGGAATAGTGCCCCATCATTGGTTTTAATGGGAGGAATAGTGCCCCATCATTGGTACCAGTGGGAGGAATAGTGGCAAATCAATGGGAGGAATCATGCCCCATCAATGGTATTAGTGGGAGGAATAGTGCCCCATCATTGGTATCAGTGGGAGGAATAGTGGCAAATCATTGTTATGAGTGGGAGGAATCATGCCCCATCAATGGTATTAGTGGGAGGAATAGTGCCCCATCATTGTTATGAGTGGGAGGAATAGTGCCCCATTATTGTTATCAGTGGGAGGAATAGTGCCCCATCATTGGTATCAGTGGGAGGAATCATGCCCCATCAATTATATTAGTGGGAGGAATAGTGCCCCATCACTGGTATCAGTGGGAGGAATAGTGCTCCATCATTTGTATCAATGGGAGGAATAGTGCCCCATCATTGGTATCAGTGGGAGGAATAGTGCCCTATCATTGGTTTTAATGGGAAGAATAGCACCCCGTTGTTGGTATCAATGGGGAAAATAGTGCCCCATCATTGGTATCAGTGGAAGACATAGTGCTGCATCATTAGTTTTAATGGGAGGAATAGTGCCCCATCATTGGTGACAGTGGGATGAGTAGTGCCCCATCATTGGTGTTAGTGGGAGGAATAATGCCCCATTGTTGATATAAATGGAGAAATAATGCCCCATAATTGGTATCACTGGAAGGAATAGTGCTCCATCATTGGTCTCTAATGGAAGGAATAGTGCTCCATTGTTGGAATCAATGGGGAAAATAGTGCCCAATTGATGGTGTCAGTAGGGGGAATGGTGCCCCAAGGGCCAGATAAAGGCAAACATCTGGCCCCCCAGGCCACTGCTGTAGGGTACCAGTCCACCGCACTCTTATTTTGCTGGTGACCTGGGAACCCATGACTCGGCAGAGGAATTAAAGCTGTTGTTTAATCTACTTATATTTTGCCAGTGAATGAAAAGGGCAGGCGAGGGGCATTCAGGCTGGGGTGGAAAAGGCTTAATGATGCTGGAAATCCCCCACCCAAGGAATGGGACGGCTCCATCTGACTTGTTGCAGCTTCTAATGCACATTGTGAGAAGCTCACAGTGTGCAGTGGAATCAGAGTAAGCTGTTTCCAGTCCAGGAGAGCGAGCTGGCTGCCCGAATTTAGCATAGCTGCAGTGTTTTCTGGATGGTATTCGCATTTCACTGTTTTCACTAGTCCCCGAATCGCTCCATAATAGGTGAAATGCTGCATTTCCGAGCAGTTCCTGGGCACATATCCCCTCTAAAATTATATTTTACACACTTCTCTTTTCCCAGCGAAATGTGTTTTATTTTTTATTTTCTAAAAAGACTTTGTATTTGCGTCCTTCCTGTCTGGACCTCCTGCATCCTCCATGTGTCTCATATTCCCGTTACCCCCGCTATGACCTGGCTGTGCCATCTAACCGCTTGTCACTTCCCCTCGCTGCCCCAGTCCAGTTATTAGCAGAAGAATGTCACCCGTTAAGTTTATTCCTGCAGATGCGTGCCACGGCTTAGATCCTCCCCAGACTTGTCACATTAATGACAGCCTGCACCTCTCTCCTTTATCACTGGTCCATTTGTGGAGGCCCACGTGTAGCCGGCTACCATATAATCACAATTAATTCTAGCTTACACTTCACCATCTTGTTCTCAGCTGGGAGTCAGGCATCTGTCTGCAGGCTTCTGGGCACGGTTCCTGAGAGGAGATTGTCCACACATTGCCCAACCCCTCGGCAAACCCTGCCAGGAAGCGCAGCGGTATGCCTTGCAGGATCCCGCAGAGCATCTCATGGACTGGTGGGAGACTACAACTCCTGGAATGCTCCTCCATTGGCAAGCTGGGGTTGGATGTACCTGACAAAAACTGAAGGATAACATGGTGCCCATATCCTACCTTCCACCTGTCTAGAATTGGAAAGACAAATGCCACTTATAGGGCACTTATTACCGTCACTTATTACTGTCAATATGCATTTTTTGAGTTTTTGTTTTTACCCTCTTCAAAACGTTTTATTAACTGTTGCTCTTGCCAGTAGACCCATAATACAGTGGGGGAAAATAATTATTTGATCCCCTGCAGATTTTGTAAGTTTGCCCACTTACAGAGAAATGAAGGGTCTATCATTTTTATCATAGGTGTATTTTAAATCATAGAGACAAAATATCAACCAAAAATCCAGGAAAAAACGCATGATACAAATGTTATAAATTGAGTTGTAGTTGCAGTGACCAAGCAAAACATGACTTAGTACTTGGTGGAGAAACCCTTTTTGCCAAGCACAGAGGTCAGACGTTTCTTGTAGTTGGTGACCAGGTTTGCACACATCTCAGGAGGGATTTTGGTCCACTCTTCTTTACAGATCTCTAAATCATTAAGGTTTCTTGGCTGTCGCTTGGCAACTCGAAGTTTCAGCTCCCTCCATAAAATTTTCTATAGGATTAAGGTCTGGAGACTGGCTAGGCCCACTCCATGACTTTAATGTGCTTCTTCTTGAGCCACTCCTTTGTTGCATTGGTGGTATGTTTTGGGTCATTGTCATGCTGGAAGACCCATCTACTGCAAACTATTTTCAGTGTTCTGGCTGAGGGAAGAAGGTTCTCATCCAAGATTTTACAATACGTTGCCTCGTTCTTTGGCCCCTCAATGTGGCAAAGTAGGCTTGTAAATTTAGCAGAGCAACAGCCCCAAAGCATAATGTTTCCACCTCCATGCTTGAGACTGTAGGGATGTTGTTTTTAGCCCTTGTACACACGGTCGGAGATTCCGACAACCAAATCCGTCTGATTTTGTCCGACGGATTTTGTCCGAAACTGTTGTATACACACGGTCGGACAAAGTTGTCGGAAAATCCGGCGTGATGACGTTATTTCGTTACGACGGGACTACGTTCACGCTAGTAGCCAATAGCTTTGGTGCAGGAATTTGATCTGAGCATGTGTGGCACTTTGTCCGATCGGAATTCTCTACACATGATCGGAGTATGTCCGATCGGAGCATTTTGTCGGAAAATATTTCCGGCAAGTTGGAAAAGTTGGTCCGACGGATATTCCGACGGAAACAGTCCGATGCAGACCACACACAGTCGGAATGTCCGACAAAACGCTGCGATCGGACACATTCCGACGGAATCTCCGACCGTGTGTACAAGGGCTTAGGGTCATAGTCAGCATTTTTATTCCTCCATACACGGCAAAAGAAAGGCACATGTACAGGCCTGTCTGAAGTTTGCCAATGAGAAGCCAATGGATGGGGCCATGTAAAATCTTGGATGAGAACCAGAAGATGGGTCGTGGATGGGTCTTCCAGCATGACAATGACCCAAAACATACCGCCAAGGCATCAAAGGAGTGGCCCAAGAAGAAGAACATGAAGGTCATGGTGTGGCCTAGCCAGTCACCAGGCCCTAATCCTATAGAACAGTGGTCATCAACCCTGTCCTCAGGGCCCACTAACAGGCCAGGTTTTATGTATTACCTTTGGGGAGATGCAGACTAGAATACTGCAATCACTGAGCAGTAAATGATATCACTTGTGATGAATTTCAGTTTTCTTGCAAACCTGGCCTGTTAGTGGGCCCTGAGGACAGGGTTGATGAGCGCTGCTATAGAACATTTATGGAGGGAGCTTAAACTTCGAGTTTCCAAGCGACAGCCAAGAAACCTTAAGGATTTAGAGAAGATCTGTAAAGAAGAGTCGACCAAAATTCCTCCTGAAATGTATGCAAACTTGGGAACCAACTCCAAGAAATGTCTTACCTCTGTGCTTGTCAACAAGGGTTTCTCCACCAAGTATTAGGATATGTTTTGCTTGGGGATCAAATAATTAATTTACTCACTGAACTGCAACTCAATTTATAATATTTGTATCGTATTCTTTTTCTGGATTTTTGGTTGATATTCTGTCTCTATCATTTAAAATACACCTATAATAACAATTGTAGACCCTTAATTTCTTTGTAAGTGGGCAAACTTACAAAATCTTAAAGGGATCAGTGTCATGCTGGAAGACCCATCCACGACCCCTCTTCGGTGCTCTGGCTGAGGGAAGAAGGTTCTCATCCAAGATTTTACAATGCGTTGCCTCGTTCTTTGGCCCCTCAGTGCGGCAAAGTCGGCTTGTAAATTTAGCAGAAAAATGGCCCCAAAGCATAATGTTTCCACCTCCATGCTTGACTGTATGGATGGTGTTCTTAGGGTCATAGTCAGCATTTTTATTCCTCCAAACACAGCAGAAAAAAAAAAAAACTGGCATAATTTATGTCACTTTTGATACTGTCCATAGTTACACTTTTAAAGTGCGTGTGGAGTTAACTAGAGTAGAAGAATTACTATATCTGCTTATATTTTGCTATGGTCCTTGAGGGACACAGCTTGATAGTAAGAAGCTTAGGTTTATACTGCCACCTACAGGAGAAATGGACACTAAGCACATAGAACTGTCAGACACTATGAAATGAGACCGAAACAGAAATGCAGTTAAATCACACTTGTTTAATAATAAAAGTAAATAGAACAAATGTAGTCAAAACATATCCAGAGTTCAGGAACAGATAGAAAAGCCAAACGTCGGGGAGCCAGAGATGAGCGTAGTAAAACAGCAAGCAGGATCTGGAGCCAGAAGGGATGTCAGCCAAGCAAGTCTTTCAACAGGAACGCAGGAGATCATCTCTGTGATGTTGACTAAGGCGAAGGCAGAGATCCTCTGGACTGGACAGCTTAAGCAGGCAGGACTGACGAGCAGGATATCATCAACAGCTGAGTACCTGTAGAGAGATAGGAGCTGGCAATTAGCCAACAGCTGAGCGGCCAACTCAGAGAAGGAAGGGCTGAGCCCAGCCCTGACAAGAACACTGAAGGATAGCTCCCTTTAGGCAATAGACCTTCCTGTTGCACACCTGCTCAGTTTCACTTAGTGTCCTCAGTAGAACACCTGTCTTTCTACAAAGTAAGGGACCTTCCTCTTGAACAGTTGTCACTGGAACAGGTGAACATTTTCCTTATCTCTTGTTAATTTTAAAAACGTTAAAATTTTGGATTTGTCATCCCCGCTACCATATCTGTAAGGTAAACCCATCACGTATTGCTCTGTGAATGCCAGCATTCCAAGTAATTTAACTCCAAGGTAAATATGCCAGTATATAAAGGATTTTTGATTCCAACATTTACATATTACCTTTTTCAACACACATACTGTAGATTTGCAGATCGTATTTTATACTTTAGAGTAACCGGTCTCAACAAGAGTTTTGAGAATCTCTAGGGTTCCTCCTGAAAATGCTTGGGGTTCCCTGAACTGTGGCCGATTGGCCTCTCATATGATGCCTACTTAGTTCCAGAACCAATACTAGTTGCCAAAACCAGCAGCATTGATCATTTATCTTTTTAGCTGACTGTACGGGGCATTCTTCTCACTGGCCAATAATGTAAGGGAAACGCTGCCTGTTGACCACCAATATAAGGAGCATTCTTCCCACTGACCACCAATATAAGGAGGATTCTTCTTAGTGACCACCAATATAAGGATGACCACCAATATAAGGAGCATTCTTCCCACTGACCACCAATATAAGGAGCATCCTTCCCACTGACCACCAAGCTAAGGAGCTTTCTTCCCACTGACCACCAATATAAGGAGCATTCTTCCCACTGGCCACCAATGCAAGGGGCATTCTTCCTACTCACCATCAATGTAAAGGGCATTCTTCCCACTGATCACCAATGTAAGGAGCATTCTTCTCAAAGACCACCAATATAAGGAGGATTCTTCTCAGTGACCACCAATATAAGTATGACCACCAATATAAGGAGCATCCTTCCCACTGACCACCAAGCTAAGGAGCTTTCTTCCTACTGACCACCAATATAAGGAGCATTCTTCCCACTGGCCACCAATGCAAGGGGCATTCTTCCTACTCACCATCAATGTAAAGGGCATTCTTCCCACCGATCACCAATGTAAGGAGCATTCTTCTCAAAGACCACCAATATAAGGAGGATTCTTCTCAGTGACCATCAATTTTAGGATCATTCTTTCCACTGACCACCAATATACGGCACATTCTTCCCACTGACCACCAGTGCAAGGAGCATTCTTCTCAAAGACCACCAATGTAAGGAGTATTCTTCTGGCTGATCACCAATGTAAGGGCCATTTTTCCCATTGACCAAAGAAAGAAGCATTTTTCCCACTGATCATTTTCACAGTTGATCCTGATAAACTGACTTTAGCAAGACCAGAATTTATTTTGTGGGGTAAAACAAATTGGGAAAGGTTGCTATAGAGAATACAGCAGGAGAAGTGGGAACACCTGAAGGGGGTGGTAAAAAGCCATTACTTCCATGGGGAGGGGAACAGAGCCAGGATTTATAATGGGAGATCTGCTCATTGGAACTCCCATATAAAAGAAGGCAGTCATTCTTATAGTCCTCCAAAAAAAAAAGTCCTTCCACTAAAACATCATTTTGGGTGGACTTTCTCCTGTTTGTTGTGCTGTCATATTAGCTATCTTCTAGTTTGCCGTGGTCAAAATATTTATACTTTCAGATCGCTGAAGGATCTCACATTTTCACAGAGTTTTATATAATTAGCCCTTTACTTTAAGAGCTGTGAACATGTGGGATAATTATTCATAGGAATTGGTATTAGATGAAATGGGAGATTAAAAAATTGGATTTTTTCCTTGAATAATAGAATATAGAGGTCTACTAACCATTATAAAAATACACAGTAGAATGTGGACTTGGGGATCTGATTGCTGGCATGAGTTAGGAAGGAAGTTTTTCCCTATTAAAGCAAATTGGACCATAAGGGTTTCCGCTTTACTTTAGACTGGCTTGTGTTTCTGTAGTTGTGACCAATTTATTACATCTGTTTCAGATATCGTAATGCTGGGGAGATGTATGTGAAGGGTTCTTTACTGTTTACATCTGTGAAAATTGTGGAATACTCTTCCACGGAAACAGTTTTTCTTAGCAGATTAGCTAACTGATTGAAAATGTTGATTGATTTGCTAACAGTATAAACATAAAGTTTTATTTCCAGTTACAAAAATATATCATAAAATATTGATCCTGCGATTCAGCTGATTGCCCTATTGAAGCAAATCATTGCCAATTGCTTTATTAAATTTTTTTATTATGGACATTTAGGCAGGTGCCGTGTCTATTTTATCCACTGCAGGTGGCGCTCATCCACAGCGCCAATGCAGGTGGAGGAGGAAGTCGAGAGAAGCCTAGTTTTCTTGGTCACAGAGAGGCAGCATCGGACTGGATGCTGGCACCCTATGTGACTCTGGTGCCCATCTTGGGTCAAGCAGAGTCTATTTAAGACCCAGGCTCCTGGGTTTGGCTTACGTTTTGCGTATGGCTAGAGTAAGGATAGGTCACCTGTCTATCAGGGACAGTGCTTAGGGAGAGTTTCCAGACAAGCGGGAAAAGTGCAGGGAAACACCATACTACCTGGAAGCCTCCCCACTTGGGTTCGGACCAGCCAGGCCACATACCACTCCTCGAGACAGACGCTGTGGGCACACATGAGACCTTCTGCTACTACAATTTCAATACAGTTCTGTTTTCTGCACTTGGAGGCTTTTTTTGTGCCACCACACCACGCTGCATCTACCCATAGACATAAAGTTAGCGTCCAATATGTTGTATTTTGGGCCTAGCCCTCATCACCTGCGTGCAAGATTTTTATCAGATATCTACAAGTCTCATTTCTGGTGAGATAAAAGTGGTAGGTCCTTCTCTGTAAGAGCTCTGAAAATAGTGGTGTGGCCTTCAACAGAAAATGGTGCTGGCAGATTAGCAACTAACCAAAAAAAAAAAAGGTTGGTTGGTTTGCTAAATGCATGAAGTATGAATGGTTATTTCCAATTATGAAAATACAGAAAACATGATGCTGGGATTTTGAGATTGCCATTAGGTGGCAATGAGGAATTGAAACAAACACCCACACGCTCATTGGGGCAATTCAGGCCATGCCATTTGCCCTCCTGTGTTGTAGTTTTTCTGTACTTGGCCAATGTCTTTTGTGCGTCTTAAAGGTGTAAACTTGCATATCTCCATAGCCAAGCCAAGGTTGGGCCATCCCTCACCAATATTCAGGAGTTATTATAGTGGAGATAGAAATGAAGTGCTACGCAATCAATACATACCAAATTATACCAGATAAATGTTTTGATGCTCAAAAGACCTAGCTAAAAATTTTTGGGAAAAAAACAATATGGCATATACGTAAAAGCCAACTTGTGTCAAGACAGAGCAGTGAACCTATTCATTCAATGAAAGAGTCTCTCATGTAAAGCACAATTGTGTCAAAAACAGAGCAATTAACTTGATTCATTTGTGAAAACAATCTCTTAGACCAGTGGTCTCTAAAAATACAACCTGGGGGCCAGATGTGGCCCTCTGCTTGCTTTTATCCAGCCCTTGGTGCACTACTCCTCCGACTGACACCATTGATGGGACACCACTCTTCTCACTGATACCAGCAATGGGGCACCATTCCTCTCATTTATACCAGAAACGGGGCACTACTCCTCTCACTGATACCAGCAATTGGGCAATATTCCTCTCACTAATACCAGCAATGGGGAACTATTCCTCCCATTAAGACCAACGGTGGGGCATTGCTTGCTTCCACAAACCACAGTCTGGCTCGCTCCAAAACCTGAAGGATAGTAAACTGGCCCTTTGCTTAGAAAGTTTAGAGACCCCTGTCTTAGACAGTCCACTCCAGTCTCCAATGATCTTACTGCTCCACCACCAATCACTCATGAGACCTTCTGCTACTACAATTCCAATACAGTTCTGTTCTGTCTAATGCCGCGTACACACGACCGGACTTTTCGAGGGACTAGGTCCGACAGACTTTCGACAGAGTTCTGACGGACTTTCCAAATGAACGGACTTGGCCACACACAATCACACCAAAGTCCGACACATTCGAACGTGATGACGTACGACCAGACTAGAATAAGGAAGTTCATAGCCAGTAGCCAATAGCTGCCCTCGCGTCGTTTTTTGTCCGTCGGACTAGCATACACACGAGTGGATTTCTCGGTAGGAACTGGGTCCGGCGGAGTTCCGGTGGAAAAATTTGAAACATGTTCCATTTCTAAAGTCTGTCAGACTTTTGCAAATCAAAAGTCCGCTGCAGCCCACACACGATCGAATGGTCTGCCGGAATAGTTCAGTCGGACCTTTGATGTTGAAAAGTCCGGTGGTGTGTACGCGGCATTAGACAGTCCACTCCAGTCTCCAATGATCTTACTGCTCCACCACCAATCATTCAAACAGTGCCTTAACCTTCTTAATAGGACCCACACCACATAGGTCACTTAAGGAAACTTCCAATGCACTTAGAACATCCAGGTCTCATTCCCTCTTCCCTTTATTTTTTATTTAAAAACATAAGGTGTGTACCCCTTTAGAGGTCGGAGATCTGTGGTTTATACCTAATACCTCAAATAGGAAAGGTACAAGCAACCTCATAGTGTAGTATAAATTGTGACCACTTAATCACATGAGTTCAGGCTTCAACAAAATGATCCCCCTCGTACTTCCGCTCACAAAATGCAATGGCTTCATCCGGCTCTGCCCTACATGTTACGTCATGCCCACATGACTTTTTCAAGGGGAGTCTGAACACATATTGGTGTCAGGAGAAGTTCATTAGCATTTTTCATGTTAGTGGAGAGCTGTATATTCATGCAGCCATCCTCATCAGGTTTCTTACCGATATTTGGGAGTTATTTTGCCGGAGGGCTGAACATTTACTCACCAGTCCTCACCATGTCTCTTACTGTTTTTTGAGAGTCCTTTTTGCTGGAGTGCTCTACATTTCCCCAGCAATTCTTGAAAAATTTCTCCCTGCTAATATGGTGTCACTTTGTTTGAAAAATGTACTGTACTTTCACCCTGCAATTCTTATCACAGCACCCTAATATTAAGGAGAACATTTGAAGGAGAGCTGTACACAAGCCCAGCAATTTTGATAACATTTCTACAATATTTAGGAGACTTTTTGCTGGAGTGCTCTACATAAACCCAGAAAGCCTCTGGACTCACCTACTGCAGAGATATTGAAGAAAGTCGCAGATAGAGAGGTGGCAGAGCTCACTCGTCACCATATAATTTTCTGACTTAGTGGCGATCTATTTTTGGCTTTTGTTGATAAGTGTGCTGTCAGTCTTGCTGAGGACAGTCCCGCCCTCTGTGGCTGCATGTAATTATTTGCCCAATTGCTCTGCTTTTTCCTGATCATTGTACTGCTGCACACATTGTAATTGTGAAGTCTGCCAAACTTAAACTGTTCCTTATCCCTGGCAGATGGCTACCGAATTTTGCAGGAGTTACGGAAAGACGTGCTTGTATTTTGGTCATCATCGAGCTGTACTTTTTATTAGTTAGCTGTTATCAAATAGCTAAGCTGGCTGTTAAGACTAGCCATCGACAAGCAGATATTCTTAAAAGAACAAGAAGTCCCTCAAACCCCAGGACCCAACAGTGGTCAGAGTTGGCAGGTTACCTAGCTTTATACTTTTTGATCTGTGTAGATGAGTGAAGGGTTGATTTCCTAATTCAACATGTTTTAAAATCTCTGCAATGATAAGCGCCCTTGCTGGAGATTTTGGTCATTGTCCCCTGGAGGGGGAAAGGGTTGCCACCACAATAGATCCAAATAATTTAAGCGATATTTGCAGTATTTGCACTTTATATAGCTACCCAACGGCATTACATTTTGATGACTACAGTAAGAATCGGACCCAGAATGTTGTACCATGAAAAACTATTTAAAAAAAAGACATGGTTTGACCAGTTTGGTGCAATAGAACTTGAGAGCCCTGACCTCAACCCTACTGATCATTATCCAGAAGAATATGGTTTGATATGGAGGAACTCGAGTGGCCTGTACAGAATCCTGACCTCAACCCTACTGATCATCAACCATAAGGCCATGGTTTGATGAGTTTGGTGTGGAGGAACTCAAGTGACCCGTACAGTGCCCAGACCCCAACCCTAATGATCACCATCCATAAACATATGTTTTGTTGAGTTTGATGTTCAGGAACTCCATAGAGCCCTGACCTCAATCCTACCGAACACCTTTAGGTTAAATTGGAATGCTAATTCTGAGCCAGGTCTTCTTATCCAACATCAGTACCTGGCCTAACAAATGTTTTTAACTAAATTTGTACAAATTCCTACAGACACTTTCAAAAAATCATGTGGAAAGCTTCCCAGAAAAGTTAAAGTTCCTGAAGTCACAAAGGGGGGGAAACTCCATATTATTGCCACCTTACATAGGTGTGATGGTCAGGTGTCCACAAACCTTCGGCCATATAACATGCATTTAAAATTAAAGTTGTTCATTTTGGATACAGTCAAGGTCTGAGACCAAAGTTCTCCTTTGGAAATGAGTTGAGCAACAGACGAACGAGTCAAACTCAGCCTACCATGAAGCCATTTCTTTTTTTCAAAATAATATTTATGATTTTGGTTCTTTCAGCTGTTGCATTGCATGATCAATCAGTGAGGTTGTCATGTTATATGGCTCAAACTGGGTCCTTCTTTCCCATCTTAGACAGTTGGGTGATATGTCCGTCAACCCAAAAGTTGTATTTTTGTCATTGGTGGCATCTGGTAGATTGGCGTCATGTGCATCCAGAATTAATGGATGGAACAAAATTTGAATCCATTTGTTATCCCAAGTATCGGACAAATTTGAAAATTTAATGCATTTTCCCATGGGCCCAAACTGCTCTTGATGCATGTGACATCATCTGAAAGACACAAATGAAACTAATGCATTAGTTAATTTTGTTATAATTTTTTTTGATATGTT
Source organism: Lithobates pipiens (assembly GCF_037356315.1). Taxonomy (NCBI): domain Eukaryota; kingdom Metazoa; phylum Chordata; class Amphibia; order Anura; family Ranidae; genus Lithobates; species Lithobates pipiens. The sequence goes on along the minus strand of NW_027507748.1, from coordinate 25,156,173 downwards.
GCCATTCGTTACAATGACTATTCGGAGATTCGGATATATCCGAATCTCCAAAAATCAAATTTTTGGCTGAAAATTGTTTCGTAACGAAACACACATGTCTACATATAATATGAAGTTAGTTTAAAATCCAGCAGAGAGAGTGGGATTACTTTGTAATAATCATGGGTGGTGGGCAAGGCAAGCTTTGGATGCTCAAATATAGAAAGGTCACCAATGGTGGGGCCTCCAAGAGTTATAAGAAACTTATAAGTGGTGGAACTTACTAACATTTAACAAAAATGTATTACGCTTTCAAGAGACTTTCCCCATACAGGGCAAAGCAACAGGCTTGCAAGCCCGGTCAATAAGCACCTGGTAATGACCATGGGTGGTGGGCAAGCTTTGGAATCTCAAATATAGAAAGGCCACCAGTGGAGGGGCCTCCAAGAGATTTAAGAAACTGATAAGTGGTGGAACTCTGGAGCATCTAACAAAAAATGTATATAGTTTTCAGGGGACTGGCCCTATGCAGGGCAAAGCAACAGGCTTGCAAGTCTGGTCCCTAAGCACTTTGTAATTACCATGGGCAGTGGGCAAAGTTTGGAAGCTCAACTTAAGCAAGGTCACCAGTGGTGGGGCCTCCAAGAGATATAAGAAACTGATAAGTGGTGGAACTCTTGAGCATCAAACAAAACTGTATTTCCTTTTCAGGGGACTGGCCCCATGCAGGGCAAAGCAACAGGCTTGCAAGTCCGGTGCCTAAGCACTTTGTAATGACCATGGGCAGTGGGCAAAGTTTGGAAGCTCAACTTAAAGGTCACCAGAGGTGGGGCCTCCAAGATATATATAAGAAACTGATAAGTCGTGGAACTCTCCAGCATCTAACAAAAATATATTAGGTTTTCAGGAGACTAAAGCCTCATACACACGATCAGACTTTGTACAAACTTTCCCGTGGATTTTTGCACAAAGGGCAGCGGCCGAGAACTTGTATTGCATACACAGGGCAGGACTTTTTCAGCCAACTTTCACCAAATCACGTGGTTTTTCTGCTTTTTACCGCCACCTTTGGACAACTTCTGTATTGTTGTCTGATCTTTTGCATTGGTTCTTTTTTTTTTGTACAAAAGTCCTATGGTTTTCTGTACACACGATCAGACTTTGCTCCATCAGACTTTTGTTGCCAGAAAGTTTGTCCATTCACACAGCCAACAAAAGTCAGATGAAAACTAAAAAATTTTGTCCGATGGAGCGTACACACCGTCAAAAAGTCTGATCGCGTGTACGGGCCTTTACACCATGCAGGACAAAGCAACAGGTTAGCAAGTCCGGTCCCTAAGCACTTTGTAAAGACCATGGGTATTGGACAAGCTTTGGAAGCTCAAATATAGAAAGGCCACCAATGGTGGGGTCTTCAAGAGATATAAGAAACTGATAAGTCGTGGAACTCTCCAGCATCTAACAAAAATGTATCAGGTTTTCAGGAGACTCAAGCCTCATACACACGATCGGACTTTGTACAAACTTTCCCGTGGACTTTTGTACAAAGGGCGTGGTCCACAAGTTTGTATTGCATACACACGGTCGGACTTTTTGACAACAAACACGAACGTAGTGACGTCACAACGTACTGACGCCACTTCAAAAGAGGACGTTCAATGACTCCAGCGCCACCTTTGGTCAACTTCTGTATTGTAGTCTGATCTTTTGCATTGGTTCTGAGCATGCGTGTTTGTACCTTGTACAAAAGTCCGATGCTTTTGCGTACACACGGTCGGACTTTGCTCCATCGGACTTTTGTTGCCAGAAAGTTTGTCCGTTCACACAGCCAACAAAAGTCCTATGGTTTTCTGTACACACAATCAGACTTTGCTCCATCAGACTTTTGTTGCCAGAAAGTTTGTCCATTCACACAGCCAACAAAAGTCAGATGAAAACTAAAAAAGTTTGTCCGATGGAGCATACACACGGTCGGATGTTGCTCCAAAACAGCTAATGTTGTCAAAAAGTCGGATCGCGTGTACGGGCCTTCACACCATGCAGGACAAAGCAACAGGTTAGCAAGTCCGGTCCCTAAGCACTTTGTAAAGACCATGGGTATTGGACAAGCTTTGGAAGCTCAAATATAGAAAGGCCACGAATGGTGGGGTCTTCAAGAGATATAAGAAACTGATAAGTCGTGGAACTCTCCAGCATCTAAGAAAAATATATAAGGTTTTCAGGAGACTTAAGCCTCATACACACGATCGGACTTTGTACAAACTTTCCCGTGGACTTTTGTACAAAGGGCGTGGTCCACAAGTTTGTATTGCATACACACGGTCGGACTTTTTGACAACAAACACGAACGTAGTGACGTCACAACGTACTGACGCCACTTCAAAAGAGGACGTTCAATGACTCCAGCGCCACCTTTGGTCAACTTCTGTATTGTAGTCTGATCTTTTGCATTGGTTCTGAGCATGCGTGTTTGTACCTTGTACAAAAGTCCGATGCTTTTGCGTACACACGGTCGGACTTTGCTCCATCGGACTTTTGTTGCCAGAAAGTTTGTCCGTTCACACAGCCAACAAAAGTCCTATGGTTTTCTGTACACACAATCAGACTTTGCTCCATCAGACTTTTGTTGCCAGAAAGTTTGTCCATTCACACAGCCAACAAAAGTCAGATGAAAACTAAAAAAGTTTGTCCGATGGAGCATACACACGGTCGGATGTTGCTCCAAAACAGCTAATGTTGTCAAAAAGTCGGATCGCGTGTACGGGCCTTCACACCATGCAGGACAAAGCAACAGGTTAGCAAGTCCGGTCCCTAAGCACTTTGTAAAGACCATGGGTATTGGACAAGCTTTGGAAGCTCAAATATAGAAAGGCCACGAATGGTGGGGTCTTCAAGAGATATAAGAAACTGATAAGTCGTGGAACTCTCCAGCATCTAAGAAAAATATATAAGGTTTTCAGGAGACTTAAGCCTCATACACACGATCGGACTTTGTACAAACTTTCCCGTGGACTTTTGTACAAAGGGCGTGGTCCACAAGTTTGTATTGCATACACACGGTCGGACTTTTTGACAACAAACACGAACGTAGTGACGTCACAACGTACTGACGCCACTTCAAAAGAGGACGTTCAATGACTCCAGCGCCACCTTTGGTCAACTTCTGTATTGTAGTCTGATCTTTTGCATTGGTTCTGAGCATGTGTGTTTGTACCTTGTACAAAAGTCCGATGCTTTTGCGTACACACGGTCGGACTTTGCTCCATCGGACTTTTGTTGCCAGAAAGTTTGTCCGTTCGCGCAGCCAACAAAAGTCTGATGAAAACAGAAAAAGTTTGTCCGATGAAGCGTACACACAGTCGGATGTTGCTCCAAAACAGCTAATTTGCATGTTTGTTGTCAAAAAGTCCGACCGTGTGTACGGGCCTTTACCCTATACAGGACAAAGCTAAAGGGTTGTAAGTAGGGTCCCTAAGCCACGCATACTCATCTTTCCTTTTGTTCCCTGCCTCTTCATTTACCTGCCAGGAATGCTGCAAATACATAATACTTGTGGGTGCGGAGAGGCATGCGACTAACTTACTTTACTCCCATGTGACAGGGCTGGTGCATGGTGATTGGCCTGGTGCTGTTACATGGTGGTGAGGAGTCAACCCTGTGTAAGCTCAGACTTAGAGCTTACACAGAGCTTGCTTGCTGTGGCTGGAAATCTCAGAGGATCAAAGGAAAGCTATATTTAGGCTGCTGGGCTGTCTGGGCTTTGAAGCGAACCTGTTGCTTTGCCCTGCATGGCAGGTTCACTTTTAAATACCATTCTTTTTTTTTTTATATTATTATTAATACCTGCGCTGTTACGTACAGTGTTGCATCAGACTGTCACAGATCATGTTTGGACAGGATCCATTATTGTCTCAATAATCTGTCTTCTCACCCTCTATGCGTTATTCACACTTTTCCAGTTAGAAAGAAGCTCTTCTCTTTCCTTTTGTATTGCTTGTATCACTTTTCGGCTGATAAAGAGTGTCATTTATCACTCTACGTTGGTGCGTAATGTTTGGGGTCTTCGCTCACATGGAGATAAATTAGACTCTCTCCTTGTCCCTGCCATGTCTAAACAGATGTAATATTGATGAAGAGGTGGACGTGCAGCTCTGGGCCTTGTCCTCATGGGACCGCTGCGCTCCCAGACTCCTCTGCTTCCCCCCCCCACTTGCATGTGCCCAGCCAGCCAGCCCTCCCTTGGCTAATGTTTGTCCAGCCTGTGATTTGGTCTGGGCAGCCATTGGCTTTGTGTTGTGTGTGGACACGGCATTCTCGGCTGTCGGCTGCTGTGGAAACAATCTTTTTGATCATTACTTTTTTTTTTTCTCCTTTTTTTTTTTTTGCCTGACTGTTTCATGAAAATTCATTAATCTGTGACATTTAAGCGCTGTGTCTGAGAGGTGTCTGCTGGCTGCTTGCATCAATACTTTGCTTACTTCTTGGCATCTTGTCAATATTTCGGGGGGCCCCCCGACGGAAACAGCGTTTTGGACGTAAGGCCTGGCAGCCGCAACGCGCTCTCCGGCTCCCTAACGAGCTGGAGGGAATGGATAGTGGAGCATCAGATGCTTTCACAGCTTCATAAGACATAGTACAGCGATCACCCCTATTCTCCTCCTCCCCCCCCCCCACCCTCCGGCTCATCTGATGTCACTCACCCGGCTATAAATATGGTAGGCAGACGCCTTTATCAACCGAGACAGCGGGAATCAGCTTATAGGGAACACAGTAGCCAATATACTGAGATCATTTCTTGGTGTGTCTGTTATCTTGGAATATAGATCATAGGCACTTCAAATACTGCACTTAAGTAATTATTAATGCATCAGTCCAACCGAAAGTGATTCTTTAGTTATAGCTGGATCCCAATGGTGGGATAGGTCAGTCCCTTGATCAGTGGTGGCTGGTGCCCAAAAATTTTTTTTTTGGGGGGGGGGGGCGCAAACAAACTGAAAAATTCTGAAAAAACCCCATTAATTGCAGCCTCAATGTACCATCAATTGTAGCCACTGTGCCATCAAACATGGCCACTGTGCCATCAAACATGGCCACTGTGCCATCAGACGCGGCCACTGTGCCCATCAATTGCTTCCACTGTGCCATCAAACATGGCCACTGTGCCATCAGACGCGGCCACTGTGCCCATCAATTGCTTCCACTGTGCCATCAAACGCAGCCACTGTGCCCATCAATTGCCGCCACTGTGCTATCAAACGCAGCCATTGTGCCATCAAATGCAGACACTGTGCCCATCAATTGTTTCCACTTTACCATCAAAGGCAGCCACTGTGCCATATCAAATGCTGCCACTGTGCCATATCAAATGCTGCCACTGTGCCATCAAATGCTGCCACTGTGCCCCATCAAATGCTGCCACTGTGCCCCATCAAATACAGCTACTGTGCCCATCTTATGCAGCCACTGTGCCCATCTTATGCTGCCACTGTGCCCATCGAATGCAGCCACTGTGCCGCATCGAATGCAGCCACTGTGCTCATCATATGCAGCCACTGTGCCCCATCAAATGCAGCCTCACTGTGCCCCATCAAATGCAGCCTCACTGTGCCCCATCAAATGCAGCGTCACTGTGCCCCATCAAATGCAGCATCACTGTGCCCCATCAAATGCAGCCACTGTGCCATATCAAATGTTGCCAGTGTGCCATATCAAATGCTGCCAGTGTGCCCCCTGCCAGCCCGCCGTCTATACTTACCCTGTCTCGGTGGTGGTGTGACAGCTCCTCAAAGTCTTCTCCCATCCTTTCTTCCCGTCCTCTGCTATGATTGAATGCCTGATAGGATAGGCTTCCAATCACAGCGCCTGTCGTTTCAGCCAATCAGGTGATGGGTAACAGATCTGAGCACATGATTAGCGGAGAGACTTCTCCAGAGCCTCTTTCATCCTTCTGGAACTCCCTACCCCAAGTCTGGTTATCGCCTACCCTGTCAAAGGCGATCCCTAAAAACCTATTTATTCAGAGAACCTTACTCTGTGTCTACCTAAAAACTGTACCATATCCATCAGCTCATCCCCCAGAGCTATTAGCTTTTTCTACTAACTCCCCCTTTCATTTAGATCAGTGGTCTCCAAACTGCGGAGCGGGGGGCTGGATACAGCTCTTCGCTTGCATTTATACAGCCCTTAGAGCACTATTCCTCCGACTGACTTTAACAATGGGGCATAATTCCTCCCACTGACACCAATGATGGGGCACTATTCCTAACGCTGACACCAATGATAGGACACTATTCCTACCACTGACACCATTGATGGGGCACTATTCCTCTCATAAACACCGTTGATGAGGCCCTAATTCCTCCCACTGACACCAATGATGGGGCACTATTTCTCCCATTGATGCCAATGATGGGACACTATTCCTCCCACTGGCACCAATAATGGGGCATTTATTACTCCCACTTACACCAATGATGGGGCACTATTCCTTCCACTGACACCAACGATGGAGCATTGTTACCAACACCAAGACATTTTATACTTCTATTGGCACCCCCTAAATTCTGAAGGATAATAAACTGGCCCTTTTTTTAGAAAGTTTGGAAAACCATGTTTTAGATCATAAGCTCCACGAACAGCCCCCCCCCCCCCCCCCCACATTCCTTCTGTATTGTAACTGTACTGTCTTTGGAAAACTGTTGGTGTGATATAAATCCTGTATCAAAAAATAATAATAATATTAATCACTTTCCCACATCTATTTCTGGTCCACCTGGGAGTTTTGGGTGTTCCCACTCGCCCGTATACGTTTCGGCTCCTCCTGTTGCATTCTGCATAATATAAAGTAAATAAAAACACAGCAGGGATGGTGGGTACCCCTTATTTATGGATGCAGCAGATGTGTAGACCAAGCATTCCATCAACAGAGTCCCTGAGAGATATCAGATGGTTAAACCGTCCAACATCTAGCAAAAGCTTCAATAGACAGTTTTGAGTGGACTAACCCTTTAACTTAAAAGCCTACTTTTATATTCATAGATAATAACAAACATACACAAAAAAATAGGTTTCATCGTAATGTTTGGTTAGTGAAAGAAAGTAAACTTACCTCATGCTCACTTTTAGTAGTTAACTAATTTTTTTATAGGGATTCTAAACGGGGCAGAGGGAATTTGGTTCCAAAAAGATGGCCGTCCCTCTGAATGAGGGTCAGGGGTGGAGATATGGTGTACTAATGTGGCAGCCAATTGTTTCCTTTAACTTTATAGTCTCCCTTAACTTTTCAGCGCTCCTTTGTGACTTGGAAGCACTCTCCAGCAGCTGCTAACAACTTGCCACAAACCTTTAGCAGTAACCAGTAACGTGACAGCTGACTTTAACGGTCTCTTGTATCAAGGCTAAAGTTTGTAATATGACAGTCTCTTATATAATGCATTACCCTCTGACATGGGGGTGTAGTTTACCAGATGGAAGTCTCTCGTAACAAGGGAAATGCCTATTGTAAATTGATGGTCTCTTGTAACTTGCCATCAACCTCTGGCAGTCTCCAGTAAAATGGCAACCATCTTTTTTGGTCCGTTCTGTCAAAGCTGAATTTCCTGATATGGCAGTCTCTTATTTAAAACATCACCTTCTGACATGGGAGTGTATTTTAGTAGAATGACGTTTCTTGTTACATGGGGGGATGTATTTTGTATATTGACAGCCTCTTGTAACTTGCCAGCAACCTCTGGCAGTCTCCACTAAAATAGCAACCATCTGTTTTGGTCCCCTCTGTCCAGGTTGAGGTACCTTTTATGACAGTCTCTTATATAAAGCATCACCTTCTAAGATGGGGGTGTAGTTTTCCAGGGTGAAGTCTCTCATAACAAGGTAAATTCCTTTTGTAAATTGAAAGTCTCTTGTAACTGGCCATCAACCTCTGGCAGTCACTTGTAAAATGGCAGTCATCTATTTGGTCCGTTCTTTCAAGGCTGAAGTTCCTGATATGCCAGTCTCTTATATAAAGCATCACCCTCTGACATGGGAGTGTATTTTACTAGAATTACGTTTCTTGTGACATGGGAGATGTCTTTTGTATATTGACAGTCTCATAACTTGCCATCAACCTCTGGCAGTCTCCTATAAAATGGCAATCATCTTTTTTGGTCCATTCTGTCAAGTCTGAAGTTCCTGATATGGCAGTCTCTTATATAAAGCATCGCCCTCTGACATGGGAGTGTATTTTACTAGAATGACGTTTCTTGTGACATGGGAGATGTCTTTTGTATATTGACAGTCTCTTGTAACTTACCAGCAACCTCTGGCAGTCTCCACTAAAATGGCAACCATCTGTTTTGGTCCATTCTGTCAAGGCTGAGGTTCCTGATATGACAGTCTCTTATATAAAGCATCTCCTTCTAACATGAGAGTGTAGTTTCCCAGGCTGATGTCTCTTGTAACAAGGTAAATTCCTTTTGTAAATTGGCAGTCTCTTGTAACTTGCCATCAACCTCTGGCAGTCGCCACTAAAATGGCAACCATCTTTTTTGGTCGGTTCTGTCAAGGCTGAACTTCCTAATATGGCAGTCTCTTATATAAAGCATCACCTTCTGACATGGGAGTTTATTTTACTAGAATGACATTTCTTGTGACATGGGAGATGTCTTTTGTATATTGACAGTCTCTTGTAACTTACCAGCAACCTCTGGCAGTCTCCACTAAAATGGCAACCATCTGTTTTGGTCCATTCTGTCCAGGCTGAGGTACCTGATATGGCAGTTTCTTATATAAAATGCATCATCCTCTGACATGGGGGTGTATTTTACCAGGGTGAAGTCTCTTGTGACATGGGAAATGCCTCTCGTAAAATGACAGTCTCTGATAACTTGTAAAGTCTTCAGTATATTGGCCGTCATCTTTAATTGTCTCGTGGGCCGAAGTCCCTAACATAAGTCTCCTGTAGAATACATCACCCTCTAACTCTGTACTACGATGGGCTCTCTTGTAACATGGGAGCTTCCTCGTCTTCTGTAGCAGTCTAGCAGTCTCTAGTAAATTGGCAGCCATCTTTACTTTTGGTCTCTTTTATCAACAATGAAGTTCCTAATATACTGTATTAGTCTCTTAAATAACACATCACCTTTGGATATGGCAGTGTATTTTTCCAGGGCAAAGTCTCTTGTAATTCTTGAAATGGGAGCTTCCTCTTGTCTTGATCGTCTCCTGTAACTTGCCAGCAATCTCTGGCAGTTTTCCGCAAAGTGGTGTTTCTCTTATAAAATGCATCGCCCTCTAACATGGTAGTGTGTTTTACCATAACATATGTATTGCTCAACTGTATAATATATTTTTTATATATGATTGACTATATTGTCATTGATCTTGTGTCCATTAAATCGCAGATGTTTTTCCTGATGAAGCGGCCTAGACGGCGAAACTAGTTGAAACGCTGTCCATGACCAAGTCACCTATGTTTTTAATTTACTACTGACTTTCCTTGTCGTGTATTATGTATCAATAAACTTTTCTAAATTTTATACGATTGTCTATATATTCTACTGTATCCCTGTTTTGTATTGTACAGAGATAGTCAGGAGCGTGTATGGTGATCGAGATGCTAAGAGTGCTCCCCTTTGCGGCTAGGTGCAGCGTGCTCCTGAAGGTGGGAACGGGAAGCGCGGTGCCCGAAGAAGCACGGGTGGCCGGGTGCTTGCTTCCCTGTTTCCCCGAAAATAAGACCTAGCGTGATTGTCGGTGATGGCTGCAATAGAAGCCCTACCCCCCAAATAAGCCCTAGTTAAAGTCCTGGTAGGGCTTATTTTCGGGGAAACAGGGTAGGGCTTATTTGGGGGGTAGGGCTTATATTGCAGCCACCACCGACAATCACGCTAGGTCTTATTTTTTGGGGATTTCGGGGATTTCAGGGTTGTAGTTTGATGAGCTCGGCCGCTGCGGGGTGGATGGAGCAGGCAGAGCTGAACTGCTGTGTTCAGATGAACAGAGAAACCAGGAGCCAGGCCAGAAGTCATGCACAGATAGATCAGTCCAAAGAATACACAGGGGGGCGAGCCAAGGTCAAACGCAGGCAGGGTTCAGATACAAGCCAAAGGTCAAGCCGGGAGAGCGGGAAGCAGAAGCAGAGTCCAGGAACAGGGCGAGGGTCAGACTAGGAGATCAGGAAGCAAGGTCGAAAGGCAAGCCGGGTCACAACGGGTATCTTAGATCAGGAAGCAAGGTCGAAGGCAAGCCGGGTCACAACGGGTATCTTAGATCAGGAAGCAAGGTCGAAGGCAAGCCGGGTCACAACGGGTATCTTAGATCAGGAAGCAAGGTCGAAGGCAAGCCGGGTCACAACGGGTATCTTAGATCAGGAAGCAAGGTCGAAGGCAAGCCGGGTCACAACGGGTATCTTAGATCAGGAAGCAAGGTCGAAGGCAAGCTGGGTCACAACGGGTATCTTAGATCAGGAAGCAAAGTCGAAGGCAAGCCGGGTCGCAACGGGTATCTTAGATCAGGAAGCAAGGTCGAAGGCAAGCCGGGTCGCAACGGGTATCTTAGATCAGGAAGCAAGGTCGAAGGCAAGCCGGGTCACAACGGGTATCTTAGATCAGGAAGCAAGGTCGAAGGCAAGCAGGGTCACAACGGGTATCTTAGATCAGGAAGCAAGGTCAAGGTACACAAGGCAGCTGAGGAGATAATCCAGCAAGGTCCTGTAGTTGCAGGCTGGCTTAAATAGGGCCACTGCTCCGTCCCACATGCGCATTATTGCGCATAGGTGTGCGCCGATGCGCACCAATGGGCGCTGATGAGAACCGGCATGCGCCAATGTGCCCTGATGCGCACCAGTATGCTCCGAGGCGTGGCACGCGCTCATGTGAGTCTTGGGATTCTCTGTGGGCGTCCATTAGTGTTCAGGGCTGCATTGCCAGTACCGTGACCGCCATGTCCCTGACAGTCCACTTGCTTCCCTCTTTCTCCTTGGTGAGTCTTGGTTGGGAACCAGGCTCCCAAAGCCCCTATTTCAGTTTTTTTGGCTCTACATCTCCAGAAATCAGATGATATGTCTTGAGAAGCGACCTGCTGTGCCGTCCGATGAATTGAACGTGACCCGCTCCCTTCTGGGCCGGCCGTGGTTCAGAGTCCGGCGAGGTGTTTTTGTCTCATGTCTGTTGCCTGGAGAGAGAGAGAGAGAGAGAGGGGTCAGGCAACACAAAATGACCTCAACGTAAATATTTTATAGGCTGGTACAGCCGGGCGGTGAATGGATGGCTGCGGAAATAGTGTGCTGAATATTTCACAAGGAGAATCTGGGCCCTGTGTTTAAGGACGATCTGAGAATTAAGAGGGTTAAATGATGTCACCCGTGCACAGTAACATCAGCTGTTTACACGTCTGAGACTCTGTGCTCGAAAATATCATGCTCGCTGCTGCCGCCAGCGCCGTTCATTAAACCGTGATCTATACCACAAGACAACATTGCCAAGCTGTGTCCCCAGCAACCAACAACACAATCACATAGACAGACAGAAATGAATTCATTGATCAAGAGACAGACATAGATAGATAGAAAGCGAGACAGACTGACAGAGATGAATTCATCGATCAAGAGATAGATATTTATTACAGGCACTTATATATCATTGATATTTGCATAGTGCTATTGATGAGAAACTCACAACAGCTAGATACCTGTAGATAGATAGATAAAGAGATAACAAACGATATGTGTAAACAGACATTAATAGAAAAGATAGATAGATACAGTGCCTTGAAAAAGTATTCACACCCCTTGACATTTTCCACATTTTGTCATGTTACAACCAAAAACATAAATGTATTTTATTGGGATTTTATGTGACGGACCAACACAAAGTGGCACATAATTGTGAAGTGGAAGGAAAATGATAAATGGTTTTCAAATTTTTTTCACAAATCAATATGTGAAAAGTGTGGGGGGCATTTGTATGGCGCCCCCCGGAGTCAATACTTCGTAGAACCGCCTTTCTCTGCAATTACGGCTCCAAGGCCACGTACACACGGTCGGACTGTTCACCCAACTTTGTCCGCTGAACAGTGTTTCAGCGGACAGTCCGCTCGTGTGTGGGCTTCAGCGGACAGTTTCAGCGGACAGTCTGACGAACAGTTTTTCGGAATTTCCGTAAGACTGTCCGCTGAAACTTGGTTTGAGCGGACAGTCCGCCCGTGTGTAGGCTTGTTCGATAAACTTAGTCTCGCGCATGCTCAGAAAGAATTTACACGGCGAAGGTTGCATTGCAGTGTATTGGACTTCGAATTTCTCGTCCCGTCGTACGTGCCGTTCACGTCATCGCGCAAGTTTTCAGCGGACTGTTCGTTCGTCGTGTGTGGTCAAGTCCGTTCATGCTAATTTTGAACGGACTGTTTGTCAAACTGTTTGACGAACCTAGTTGGGCGGACAGTCCGCCCGTGTGTACGCGGCCAAAGTCTTTTTGAGGATGTCTCTACCAGCTTTGCACATCTAGAGAGGGACTTTTTTGCCCATTCCGCTTTGCAAAATATCTCAAGCTCTGTCAGATTGGATGGAGAGCGTCTGTGAACAGCAATTTTCAAGTCTTGCCACAGATTCTCAATTGGATTCAGGTCTGGACTTTGACTGGGACCATTCTAACACATGAATATGCTTTGATCTAAACCATTCCATTGTAGCTCTGGCTGTATGTTTGGCGTCGTTGTCCTGCTGGAAGTTGAACCTCCGCCCCAGTCTCAAGTCTTTTGCAGACTCTAGTGCCTTATACACACGACTGGACTTTTCGAAGAGACTAGGTCCAACGGTCTTCCCGACGGACTTTCAGCGGAGGTCCGACAGACTTTCTGAACGAACGGACTTGGCCACACTTGACCGGACTAAGTCCGTTCGAAAGTCTGTTCGTTTTGAACGTGATGGCGTAAACGGGACTAAACAGGGAAGTTTAATAGCCAGTAGCCAATAGCTGCCCTTGCGTCGCATTTGGTCCGTCGGACTAGCACACAGACGAACGGTTTTCCTGATTTTTTTAGTCCGTCGGACTTGAGTCCGTCGGATAGATTTGAAACATGTTTTATTTCTAGGTCCGTCGGACTTTTGGGAAAAAAAAGTCAGCTGGAGCCCACACACGATCAAATTGTCTGATGGATTCTGGTCCACCGGACCAAGTCTGCCAGAAAGTCTGATCGTGTGTACGCGGCATTACGGGTTTTCTTCTAGGATTGCCCTTTATTTCCTCCATCCATCTTCCCATCAACTCCGACCAGCTTCCCTGTCCCTGCTGAAGAAAAACATCCTCACAACATGATGCTGCCACCACCATGGATGGTGTGATCAGGGTGATGTGCAGTGTTAGTTTTCCCCCACACATAGCATTTCGCTTTTAGGCCAAAAAGTTACATTTTGGTCCCATCTGACCAGAGCACCTTCTTCCACATGTTTGCTGTGTCCTCCACATGGCTTTTCGCAAACTGCAAACAGGACTTCTTATGACTTTCTTTCACCAATGTCTTTCTTCTTGTCACTCTTCCATAAAGGGCAGATTTGTGGAGAGACGACTAATAGTTCTCATGTGGACAGATTCTCCCACCTGAGCTGTGGATCTCTGCAGCTCCTCCAGAGTTACCATGGACCTCTTGGCTGCTTCTCTGATGAATGCTCTCCTTGCCCGGCCGGTCAGTTTAGGTGGACGGCCATGTCTTGGTAGGTTTGCAGTTGTGCCATACTCTTTCCATTTTCAGATGATGGATTGAACAGAGCTCTGTGAGATGTTCAAAGCTTGGGAGATTTTTTTTATAACCTAACCCTGCTTTAAACTTCTCCAGAACGTTATCCCTGACCTGTCTGGTGTGTTCCTTGGCCTTCATGGTGCTGTTTGCTCACTAAGGTTCTCTAACAAACCTCAGGGCTTCACAGAACAGCTGTATTTATACTGAGATTAAATTACACACAGGTGGACTCTATTTACTAATTAGGTGACTTCTGAAGGCATTTGGTTCCACTAGATTTTAGTTAGGGGTATCAGAGTAAAGGGGGCTGAATACAAATGCCCCCACACACTTTTCACATATTTATTTGTAAAAATAAGTTGAAAACCATTTATTATTTTCCTTAAAGTGGAAGTAAACCCTTCTATCGTTTTCAGTCAAGGAAGGTGCCATCTTGGTATCTAATGATTGTTCAACTGCCATAATGCTGAACATGTGATCAGTTATGAAACCAGCCATTGGATGGTTTGAAAGTTTGGTTGAGAGCACAACCAATGTGAAAGTTAGCATTTCCGGCATGCCGGGAATGTAAGTGTTTTTTGAAACTGGGTTTACTCCCGCTTTAAACTTCACAATTAGAGAGAGAGAGATTAGATGGAAGACAGACAGATGGATAGATAGATAGATAGATAGATAGATAGATAGATAGATAGATAGATAGATAGATAGATAGATAGATAGATACTGTAGATAGATAGATAGATACTGTAGATAGATAGATAGATAGATAGATAGATAGATACTGAAGATAGATAGATAGATACTGTAGATAGATAGATAGATACTGTAGATAGATAATTAGATAGATAGATGGATAGATAGATACTGTAGATAGATAGATAGATAGATAGATAGATAGATAGATAGATAGATAGATAGATAGATACTGTAGATAGATAGATACTGTAGATAGATAGATACTGTAGATAGATAGATAGATAGATAGATAGATAGATAGATAGATAGATAGATAGATAGATAGATAGATAGATAGATACTGTAGATAGATAGATAGATAGATAGATAGATAGATAGATAGATAGATAGATAGATAGATAGATAGATAGATAGATAGATACTGTAGATAGATAGATAGATAGATACGATAGATAGATAGATAGATAGATAGATAGATAGATAGATAGATAGATAGATAGATACTGTAGATAGATAGATAGATAGATAGATACTGTAGATAGATAGATACTGTAGATAGATAGATAGATAGATACGATAGATAGATAGATAGATACTGTAGATAGATACTGTAGATAGATAGATAGATAGATAGATAGATAGATAGATAGATAGATAGATAGATAGATACTGAAGATAGATAGATAGATACTGTAGATAGATAGATAGATACTGTAGATAGATAGATAGATAGATAGATAGATAGATAGATACTGTAGATAGATAGATACTGTAGATAGATAGATAGATAGATAGATACTGAAGATAGATAGATAGATACTGTAGATAGATAGATAGATACTGTAGATAGATAGATAGATAGATAGATAGATAGATAGATAGATAGATACGATAGATAGATACTGTAGATAGATAGATAGATAGATAGATAGATAGATAGATAGATAGATAGATAGATAAATAGATACGATAGATACGATAGATACGATAGATAAGATAGATAGATAGATAGATAGATAGATAGATAGATAGATAGATAGATAGATATTAGAAAGACAATATAAGGACAAAACTAGAGAGAGAGAGATTAGGTGAAAGACTGGCAGACAGACCAATGGATAGATGAATAGATAGAGATATAGATAGGCAGATAATAAAAGATAGATACTGTAGATAGATTTATATTTATTTATTACAGGCACTTATAAAGCAGTTAACAGATAGTCAAGGAGCTCTCCATAGATTGATCAACCTCTCTAGTCTATGGAGAAGAAGTTTGCATAGCCATCGTTGCCTCTTTTGGAGAGACGTTCTCTCGTTTCCTGTCCTTAGATCGGGGGGCAGGAAATTGAGGACATTTGTTCACAGGAGACACAATTATCTGTAAAAACTCCACAGAATTTTGTAAAATAAAATGTTTTCTGTAATCATTTCAGAAGACCTGAAATAAGTTGTATTGTAATACCAACTGAAGTGTGTTATTAAGTGCAATGGCTAACGGGTGCCATCTTGTCTCCCTACAGGTGACCATTGCTTGACGTGAGCAGAACCCCCCCTCCCCCCCTCCAAGATTGGTCCCCCCGTTTTATGAGAAGCGCACAGCGAGCGAATGGAATGAAATCCAGCCGTACGGCCAGACGCCCAGACCTGCTGCATTGAAGAGGTACCTCTCCGTTCCCTTCCTTAGAAATAACAAGTCTAAACCACAAGCAAACACCGGCAGCGCTGCCAAAACCACTTGTTACTGTACTTAATTTGGCAGCGGGGTCCCCTCCAGACGTATTTCATGATCCCTTTTCAAAGCGAGCAGCAAATTAGGAAATCACAGAGCTGTCAAGTCTAAGATGAATGTTAGGGCCAAACTTTCTTCATCATTCCCACAGAATGATGGAAGGTCCCTGTGGGGGGGGGGGTTTGCCAGATCCAAAGTAGGAGACAGGGGCCATGGCTTTGGGAAGCATGTATAAACGGCGGGGCTGAACGTCTTTATTGTTCGATATTTCAAAACGTTGTAAAGGTGGGCGTGTACAGTAGACAGCTGTTGTGCAAAACCAAACGATTTCTACTCCGTCTTTTTGGCGAGTTGTGCGCTTATGATGTGTGAATGACCGATTTTACAATAACATCGGCTCACCGGTGTGATGAACCTCTCTCTACGGCTCGGGGGTTTTACATTTCCATTCTCAGATGGTAGACCGTCAGGGGCGTAACTATAGGGGGTGCAGCAGTCACGACCACAACTGGGCCCTGTGATGCAGGGGGCCCATGCAGCCCCCTCTACATATGGCCGGCAGCAGCATAGGCAGCTAGCACACACTATTACATACCCCTTCCATATCCCCCTGGGGACAGGGACCCCTTCTCACGTGGGGACAGGGACCCCCACCTCCCCTGGCGACAGGGACCCCTTCTCACCTGGGGGCAGTAACTTCATCTGTCCTGGAGAAAAGGACCTCATATCTTCTGGGGACGGGGACCCAATCCTGCCTAGGGACAGTCTCCCAATGGGGCACCTAAAAATGTAAAAAAAATAAATAAATAAAAACTACTGATAACGGTGGTGGAACTACAGGGCTCGCAAAGGTCATACCTGTGACCACGCCCTGGAGTTCCACCACCGGACTCGGAGGGAAGGACCCTGGCTGGGGTTCAGGGGGGCCCTTCATGGTTTCTTGCATCGGGGGCCCTGAAGGTTCTAGTTACGCCACTGTAGACCGTATAAGGACTGTAAATGGTGATCTGTTTCATACGATGACGGAATGATTGTGGTGTCCAAACCAACATAAATGAACAAAGCACATGGGGAGCAGTATCAGGAGTTGAGATCAAAGGATTTTCCAGGCATGTTGTTTTTTTTTTACTTGGCGCCGATTGTTGGCTGAGCCACCTTGACCGTTTTCATGTAGAAAGATATGAAGAGCCGAGTTGCTAGGCTCAAAGAGGTGTTTCCGGGAAACGTTCAATTTGTACCCAAAGGAGCGATGACGGTAACATTGATTGTAATGGAGCTTTTTCTTTCGGGCCGCTCTTGAGGGCACCCCATTCTGCAAGGGATCAGGGTTCGAAAGATCGAACAAAAATTACAGCACTAGAAAGAATTTGGCATTAAATTTGAGTAAAAAAAGCTGCACAAAGTTAAATACGCCGCTCTTGTTCTTTATGCAATCACTCCACACGCTATCAGTTCTCCTGGTCTGTATGCTGGGTGTAAGTCCCAGTATCTGTTGCAATCGGTGTGTATGGGGTCCTACACAGCAGCACTTCAATCCATGTGTTTTCTAGAAGGAATTTCAAAATTTAAAGCGGGAGTCCGCCGGGAGTTCCGCCGTTTTTTTTTTTTTTTTTTTTAACAGCCAGCAGCTACAAATACTGCAGCTGCTGACTTTTAAAATAATGACACTTACCCGCCCAGCGCGCCCGCGATGTCGGCGCCCGAAGCCGATCTCTCGATCGTCTCTCGGGTGCTGCCGTCGCCATCTTGGGTATGGGATTCAGGAAGTGGAGCCTTTCGGCTTCATTTCCCGGTTCCCTACTGCGCATGCGCGAGTCGCGCTGCGCAATAAGGATGGTCCCCGCTGTCTCTGGGATCCGTGTGTTTCCCAGCAGGCAGTGGGGGACCTTCGGAAAGGGGCGTAGATTCTGCGGAAAAAGGGGCGTACCTTCTGCAGAATCTACGCCGGAAGTGGGTGCAGATACCTGTACTGTACAGGTACCTGCACCCCCCTCCCCCCTGAAAGGTGCCAATTGTGGCGCCGGAGGGGGGGAGGGGTTCCAATGAGTGGAAGGTCCACTTTAATGTGGACCTCCGCTTTAAATACTAAATAGGTGGACTTTAGAGGCACACAGGTAGTAAATCTAAAAAATATTGTTGATTTTTAGCTAATTTTATTATTGAAGTATAAAGATAGAATACCGTTTTTACAACTAGATATACATAAGAGACAGAAGATAAAATACTTTTATCAATATACCCTACAAATATAAATATTGACACCACGTAATGTATTACGTAGCTAAATCCATAAATTTGAGCCAAATACGTTCTTAATTAGTATTCCAGCAATGGTATGGATGTCCAGCAAGCTGTGTGGGTCCAGATTAGGGCTGAAACAACTAATCGATTATGAAATTAATCGATTACTATTTTCATAATCGATTAATCGGCCAGTAACATAATGGGGTTAAAAAAAAAAAAAAAAAAAAATGAGACCTTTATAGTACAAAATAAAAAATAATCACTACTGTAAATATTACTTTCACAGTTCTACAGTAAAAAAAATGAGCCCCTTAACCACTTACAGACCGGACCATTTTGCTGGTCAAAGACCAGACCGCTTTTTGCGATTCGGCACTGCATCTCTTTAACTGACAATTGCGCGGTCGTGCGACGTGGCTCCCAAACAAAATTGACGTCCTGTTTTTCCCTACAAATAGAGCTTTCTTTTGGTGGTATTTGATCACCTCTGCGGTTTTTATTTTTTGCGCTATAAACAAAAATAGAGCGACAATTTTGAAAAAAACACATTTTTTTTTACTTTTTGTTATAATAAATATCCCTCCAAAAATATATATAAAAAACATGTTTTTCCCTCAGTTTAGGCCGATACGTATTCTTCTACATATTTTTGGTAAAAAAAATCGCAATAAGCGATTATTGATTGGTTTGCGCAAAAGTTATAGCGTTTACAAAATAGGGATAGTTTTATGGCATTTTTATTAATAATTTTTTATTATTTATTTTTTTCACTAGTAATGGCGGCGATCAGCGATTTTTATTGTGACTGCGACATTATGGCGGACACATCAGACATTTTTGACACATTTTTGGGACTATTGTCAGTTATACAGCAATCAGTGCTATATAAATGCAGTGATTCCTGTGTAAATGACACTGGCAGTGAAGGGGTTAACCAGTGGGTGGCAGTGTAGGGGTTAAGTGTTCCTAGGGGTGTGTTACTAACTGTGGGGGGGTTGGGCTTTCATTTAGTGAACACTGATCTCTGCTTCAATCACATGGAGCAGAGATCAGCGTCACTAGTTGCTAGGCAGAATGGAGATATGCTGTTTACAACGGCATTTCTCCATTCAGCCGTCCCGTGAGACGATCGCGGGTATGCCCGCGGCGATCGAGTCCGCGGGACCCGTGACTGGACTCACGGGGTCCCAACCGGCACGTGAGCATGCCACCGGCAGCGCGCTCGTGATGGCAGGGCGGGATTGAAGATTGGACGTACCTGTACACCAGTATGCCTGCCCGTGCCATTCTGCCGATGTACATCAGTGTGTGCTGGTCGGGAACCGGTTAAAGTAGTGATTATCTGCTTTTTTTTTTTTTTTTTTTTTTACTATAAAGGGCTCATTTTAGTCTTTTTAACCCCATTATGTTACTAAATGTCTAAGCCCTTGTACACACGATCGGACATTTCCGCGACCAAATCCGACGGATTTTGTCCGAAACTGTTGCATACACACAGTAGGACAAAGTTGTCAGAAAATCTGATCGTACGTAACGTGATGACGTTATTTCGTTAGGACGGGACTACGTTCAGGCTAGTAGCCAATAGCTTTGGTCTAGGAATTTGATCTGAGCATGCGTGGCACTTTGTCCGATCGGAATTCTCTACACATGATCAGACAAAGTCCGATCAGATCATGTTATCGGAAAATTTTATAGCCCAGCTGGACAACTTGGTCCGTCGGATACTCCGATGGAAACAGTCCGATGGAGCCCACACACTGTCGGATTATCCAACAACACGGTCCTATCAGACATTGTCCATCGGAATATCTGACTATGTGTACAAGGGCTTAGACCTGGTTCACATCTATGTGTTTTATTGGTGTTTTTTGCAGAAACGCACTACGGTTCATTTACATGGTTTCCTATGGGACACGTTCACATCTGTGCTTTTTTTCAGCCGCTGCGTATTTGGAAAGGGTCAGGGACTTTTAAACGCAAAGCGGTGCTTCTTTTGTTCAATATACTTCAATGGAGCAGCTGAAGAAAAGCACGTAATGCGTTTTTGAAGCAATTT
The DNA here is from genome assembly GCF_037356315.1 of Lithobates pipiens. NCBI lineage: Eukaryota > Metazoa > Chordata > Amphibia > Anura > Ranidae > Lithobates > Lithobates pipiens. Next base: position 25,135,750 of record NW_027507748.1, on the reverse strand, counting down.
GTGTTTTTTAATCTGCCAAAAAAAATTGCAAAAATGCAAAAGTAAAATCACATGTGCAGGAATCAAAAACGCACAGCAAAAAGCACTGCAGAAACAGATCAAAAGAAAACTGCATAGGTGGGGGTTTTTTTTTTTTTTAAGGTTATTAACCTATTAATCGAAACAATAATCGGCCAACTTATCGATTATGAAAATAATCGTTAGTTGCAGCCCTAGTCCAGATATGAGTCCGGGTATAAAAGATTTTTTTTCAAAAGCTCGACATGTTTCGCGTAGAAAACGCTTCCTCAGGAGCAATAATTTCTAATAAAATATACATAAAAGTACATGAAAAATGAGAACACATCACAAAATTAATTTTGGAATACTAATTAAGAAAACTTTAATAAAAGTATTTTATCTTCTGTTTCTTATGTATGTCTATTTATAAAAAACTGTATTCTATTTTTATACTTGAATAATAAAATTAAATAAAAATCAACAACATTTTTTTAGATTTACTACCTGTGTGCCTCTAAAGTCCATTTTAGTATTTTAGTATTATATCCAGACCTATTTAGTATTTAAATTTTGAAACAAACCATTTTTGGGACGTTGGCACCCTATTGTCTGTGCTTCCATAGTGTCACCCTTGTGCAAGCAGTTTTTTGAATTATACAAGTCTCTTTCTAAATTCTAGAAGGATTTATCGGCATCTGTTGGTTTTGTTTGTATAAATGCTGCGCAGTACTATTTTCCTTGTCCTGTATGCTGGGTGTACAGTGCCTTGAAAAAGTATTCATACCCCTTGACATTTTCCACATTTTGTCACGTTACAACGCAAAAAACGTAAATGTATTTTATTGGGATTTTATGTGATCGACCAACACAAAGTGGCACCATAAGTGTGAAGTGGAAGGAAAATGATAAATGGTTTTCATAATTTTTTTACAAATAAATATGTGAAAAGTGTGGGGGGTATATTTGTATGGCGCCCCCCGGAGTCAATACTTTGTAGAACCTCCTTTCTCTGCAATTACAGCTGCAAGTCTTTTTGGGGATGTCTCTACCAGCTTTGCACATCTAGAGAGGGACGTTTTTGCCCATTCTTCTTCCTTACAAAATATCTCAAGCTCTGTCAGATTGGATGGAGAGCGTCTGTGAACAGCAATTTTCAAGTTTTGCCACAGATTCTCCATTGGATTTAGGTCTGGACTTGTGACTAACACATGAATATGCTTTGGTGTAAACCACTCCATTGTAGCTCTGGCTGTATGTTTAGGGTCGTTGTCCTGCTGGATGGAGGTCCTTATTACTCTATATGGATCTTTGTATCACTAGAGGGATCACCAGCAGGAGAAGGAGGTCCTAAATTCCTCTATATAGATATTTAGTAAGACCTCATTTACAATACCGTGTCCAGTTCTGGAGACCTCACAAAAAGGATAGAAGGAGTCCACATGCGGGCAACAAAAATGGGTTTGAGGGATAAAAGATATTCGGGAGAGACTTCAGGAACTTGATCTGGAACTTAGTATGTCTGGAGGAAAGAAGGAAAGGGGAGACATGACTGAAACCGTTAAAAGAGTATTTTTTTTTTTTTTGGCTAATTGTACTTACCTAGGTGGATGGAACATCAGACCGATGCTGCAGCTGCCCCCCGCCGTCTCTGCACTAAGAACCGAGCCACCAGCGGAGAGCGGACTTCAGAGCGCTCTCTGCTGCAAACGTGTGACAGGAGTTCAAAACGAATTGCACTCCTGTGACCTATAGGAGAAGCCCAACCTAAAAAGATCAGGCTGGACTTCTCCTTTTAAACACATCAAGGGGGTAAATAAGGTTCAGGTGGGCAGTACCGTATTTTCAATATGAAGCAAACTTCAGAAACACGGGAACATGACCTCAAACTATTAGGAGAAATGTTCAAAACTAATCATAAAAAGTATTATTTTACCAGTAATGCCCCCCGTACACACCATCGGAAATTCAGCCAGTAAAATATCGATGAGAGCTTTTGGTCGGAAAATGCGACCGTGTGTACGCTCCATCGGACTTTTGCTGGCCGAATTCCCTCCAGCAAAAGATTGAGAGCAGGTTCTCAATTTTTCGGTTGGAAAAAGTTCCGATCGGAAATTCCGATCGCCTGTGCCAATTCCGACGCGCAAAATTCCTACGCACGCTTGGAAACAATTCGACGCATGCTTGGAAGCATTGAACTTAATTTTCTCAGCTTGTTGTAGTGTTGTACGTCACCGCGCTCTTGGCGGTCGAAAGTTCAGTGAACTTTTGTGTGACCCTTGTGTATGCAAGCCAAGCTTGAGCGGAATACCATCGGAAAAACCATCCAAGATTTTTCAGACAGAAATTCCGCTGCTTGTGTACAGGGGAATAACAGTAAATAATGGAAGTTGATGCTCGGAATAGAGACTTCCAGCAGTAGTAGTGAGCAAGTGGATTCAAACCTACATCTATACTATACTATACTAGGAGATAAAAATGTAAGGATTCAAAAAAATGGGGCATACTTGATGGACGACTGGTCTTTTTTCTACTGTCACTCTTCTATGTTTCTCTTGTCCTGTATGCCGGGTGTAATTATTGGTATCTGTTCTTATTCTGTATGTATGGACTCTGCACAGTACCACTTCTCTCTCCTGTATGCCGGGTGTAATTCTCAGTATCTGTTCTTATTCTGTATGTATGGACTCTGCACAGTGCCACTTCTCTTGTCTTGTATGCTGGTTATAATTCTCAGTATCTGTTCTTAATCTGTATGCATGGACTCTGCACAGTACTACTTCTCTTGTCCTGTATGCCGGGTATAATTCTCGGTATCTGTTCTTATTCTGTATGTATGGACTCTGCACAGTACTACTTCTCTTGTCTTGGTATCTTGATAAGATTATAGAGAAGTAGAGCCTTTGTTTCTATAATGGAATGATGTACCTTGGTTGTGTGATAAGCTGTATTATGAACAAAAAGAATGGAGTTGAAGGATTTGATTCTCGCTCCTGTGATCGCGGTGAATCTGGTGGTGCGTATCGCTGCATCGAGCGTCCTCGGGAGTCGCAGTGAAGCGTCGGAAGCTTTGGGGTGTTAGAACAAGATGGAGCCCAGAATATTTATTGTGCCGCTGAGATTGTTGTGATTCCCGCAGCCTGATCTGAACTTCAATGTGTTTTCAGTGGAGAGAAATGGTGCATACAATATGAGCCTGAGAGGTTCCAGGGAGCTGAATAATACAAGAGCGCTCACATCGCCTCGTACCTGAGACAAGCCGGGACCGGCGGCATTAAAGTGAACCTGTCAGGATAAAGCGGGAGACCCGGCTCCTGACCGGAGACCTCATCCTGACCGGAGACCTCATCCTGACCGGAGACCCAGCTCCTGACCGGAGACCCAGCTCCTGACCGGAGACCCAGCTCCTGACCGGAGACCTCATCCTGACCGGAGACCTCATCCTGACCGGAGACCTCATCCTGACCGGAGACCTCATCCTGACCGGAGACCCAGCTCCTGACCGGAGACCTCATCCTGACCGGAGACCTCATCCTGACCGGAGACCCAGCTCCTGACCGGAGACCCAGCTCCTGACCGGAGACCTCATCCTGACCGGAGACCCAGCTCCTGACCGGAGACCTCATCCTGACCGGAGACCTCATCCTGACCGGAGACCTCATCCTGACCTCAGTGCCACTGCCTCAGAAAACCCTGGAAATCATTTCTAGATCTCAGGGATAATGAATGTATCCACAGCTCATAATGCATTAGAGTTGTCAGTAAGTTGTAAATAAAATAAAAAGGAATGTAGTGTCCCTAGAGGAATTGACATCCAAGTTGGATCATTTTTTCGGACCCTTTGCAGAGAGAAAAAAATACCCCCTTACATTGGTGGTCATTGAGAAGAACGTTCCAACAATGGGGCACTATTCCGTTCCTTAACGCCAACAATGGGGCATGAATCCTTCCACCGACACCATCGATGGGGCATAAATTCTTCCACTGACACCAACAATGAGACATAAATCCTTCCACTGACAGCAACAATGGGGCATGAATCCTTCCACTGACACCAGCGATGGAGTATAAATCCTTCCACCGACACCAACAATGGGGCATGAATCCTTCCACCGACACCAACAATGGGGCATGAATCCTTCGACTGACACCAACAATGGGGCATGAATCCTTCCACCGACACCAACAATGGGGCATGAATCATTCGACTGACACCAGCGATGGGGTATAAATCCTTCCACCGACACCAACGATGGGGCATGAATCCTTCCACCGACACCAACAAAGGGGCATGAATCCTTCCACCGACACCATCGATGGGGCATAAATCCTTCCACTGACACCAGCGATGGGGTATAAATCCTTCCACCGACACCAACAATGAGGCATAAATCCTTCCACTGACACCATCAATGGGGTATAAATCCTTCCACCGAAACCATCGATGGGGCATACATTTTTCCACTGACACCAACAATGAGGCATAAATCCTTCCACCGACACCAACAATGGGGCATAAATCCTTCCACCAACACCATCGATGAGGCATAAATCCTTCCACCGACACCAATAATGAGGCACAAATTCTTCCACCGACACCAGTAATGAGGCACAAATCCTTCCACTGACACCAATAATGAGGCATAAATCCTTCCACCGACACCAGTAATGAGGCATAAATCCTTCCATTGACACCAAGCATGGGGCATAAATCCTTCCACCGACACCAACAATGGGGCATAAATCCGCCAATGGTGTCAGTGGAAGGATTTATGCCCCATTGTTGGCGTTACTGCAAGGAATAGTGCCCCATTGTTGATATCAGTGGAAGGATGTATGCCCCATTGTTGGTGTCGGTTGAAGGATTTATGCCCCATTGTTGGTGTTAGTGGAAGGATTTATACCCCATCGTTGGTGTCAGTGGAAGGATTTATGCCCCATTGTTGGTGTCAGTGGAAGGATTTATGCCTTGTTGGTGTCGGTGGAAGGATTTATGTCTTGTTGGTGTCGGTGGAAGGATTTATGCCTTGTTGTTGGTGTCGGTGGAAGGATTTATGCCTCGTTGTTGGTGTCGGTGGAAGGATTTATGCCTCGTTGTTGGTGTCGGTGGAAGGATTTATGCCTCGTTGTTGGTGTCGGTGGAAGGATTTATGCCTCATTGCAATGTGGGTTTCAGTGACAGGAATAATGCCTCAAGGTACTGGATATAGGCGAGGCAAAAGGGCCGCATCTGACCCTCGGGCCACAGTTTGGAAACCATTGCCATAGTTTAACAGGTGACTTTAGCTGCATAAACAAACTACTAATTCACATGGCCAGAGTACCAAGAAATTGAGGACATAGAATCCTCAATCCCTTTTTTTAGTAGCTCCTTGTTCATTTGCAAACCGAAGCATTGTAAACACAAGGTGCTATGCTTCAGGGTTAAATGAACACAGGGATGAATGATACCCATTGCTTACTGTGTTCATTCAAGAAATGAAGTGGCCAGTAAATTTTACATGGTTACCTCCCCCCCAATTCTAACACCCAGCAGGAACCAAGCAGGAAGGAGAGGAGGAGATGGTGGGGGGGGGGGATTGATTCCAGTAATTGCCCCCCACCCTGCCGGTCTAGTGAACTGCCATAAAAGCTGTATGGGCCCCTCATTGAACATACAGAGCCTGGGTTTCATACAGGAGGACCACTGCTACCCCCAGTCTTTAAAATTAGGTTTCCTCTTTAACAGGTTTCCCGCCTCTCCTGAGATGAGACTGGCCTGTTACCCCCCCCCCCCCCCCCCACCGCCGTCTGTTTGCTTGAAAATACCGCCCGACCCTTTAACGATCTTTACGGAAAGATTAGGCCACGGGCACCGAAATACACGCAATAAAACCTAATGGAATTCTGCTGCAGCGGAGCCGTCCGATATCGAGTGTCTGAAAGGCTCTGATTGTGTACATTCACTCTGGATGGGTCCGTCTTTGAATCCTTTGTCCTCAGCATACCTCTGTTCTCTCCCACACTGCGGACGCCCCCCCCCCCACCCCCCCTCCCCCGCCGTTCACAGATTAGGTTACCGGGCAGATCAGATTTTGAAATGTTGGTTTTGCACCAAAAAGCTTCCCAGCGATTATTAGAGGGAATCTAATTCACGTTGAGATAAGAGTATCAGATACAGAGAGGGCTCTAAGTCCCACCTGGCTGGCAGACTCCAGTCTGGACGGTTTTGGGCCTTCACAATAGGGGGGCGAAAGGAGAGGCCGCAACTCGCAAGACAACCTAATGGCTTACTCGTTTTAGAGATGTAGTGTATATAAAACGAGCACTTAAAGGGCCTGTCCACACAAGTATGGTGTGGTAACATGCGGTATTAAAAGAAAAGCACATTTCTAGCCTCTCCTTACTGCTGGTTGTCAGCTTCCTGCTCATTTGGCAGCCAATGTCCATCGCCACATTGCCAAGGTTCTCTCTGCTGTCCACGCCTCACCCGGCCATGATGTAGCAGACGGGTAAACGCAGCCTTAGCTCAGTCCATAAAGGCCACACCCGCAACACATTTCACCCCACCCTTGGGGAGGTCCACGCTCAGGCTGTTGGTGTCCTGTAAGATGGATGCCATTGAAACAGCGAGAGCGCAGGCTGGGGATGGATTAATTTAGACCCAAAGATGGCAAGCAAAATGAGAGGAGGTTTCCTGACTCCCTCCCCGGCCATGTAGTAGACAGGTAAAAAGCAGCCTCAGCTTAGTCCATCAAGGCTATGCCCCCAACGTGTTTCACCCCGCCCTTGGGGCTTAAGCATGGCCAGTTGTCAGCTTCCTGCTCACTGCTCATCACCACATTGCTGATGTTTTCTCTGCTGTCCTCTGCTGGTAGGAGGCCTCATGTGCTATCTCCCAGGGCTTTAAACAAATTGGACTAACCTAGATTATTGCTGAGAGATCCCCGCTCAGGCTGCTGGTGTCCCGTAGGATGGATGTCATTGAAACAGAGCGAGTGCAGGCTGGGGATGGGTTCATTTAGACCCAAAGCATGCAAGCAAAATGAGAGGTTTCCTGACTCCCTCCCCGGCCATGTAATAGACAGGTTATAAGCAGCCTCAGCTCAGTCCATCAATGCCAGGCTCCCAACGTGTTTCACCCCGCCCTTTGGGCTTAAGCCTAGTCAGTTGTCAGCTTCCTGCTCACTGCTCATCACCACATTTCTGAGGTTTTCTCTGTTGTCCTCTGCTGGTTGGAGGCCTCATGTGCTATCTCCCAAGGCTTTAAACATGTTGGACTAACAAAATTTGAAAAATACAACAGATAACTGCATTTGACCCTAGATTATTGCTGAGAGATCCCCGCTCAGGCTGCTGGTGTTTCATAGGATGGATGTCATTGAAACAGTGAGAGTGCAGGCTGGGGATGGGTTCATTTAGACCCAAAGCATGCAAGCAAAATGAGAGGAGGTTTCCTGACTGCTGCACACCTCACCTGGCCATGAAGTAGAAGGGTAAAAGCAGCCTCAGCTCAGTCCATCAAGGCCTCACCCCCAACATGTTTCACCCCGCCCTCTGGGCTTAATCAGCTCACTGCTTATCACAACATTGCCAAGGTCCTCTCTGCTATCCTCTGCTGGTAGGAGGCCTCCTGTGCTATCTCCCAGGGCTTACCACATGTTGGACTTACAGAATTTGAAAAATGCAATAGATAACTGCATGTGACTCTAGGTTATTGCTTGGAGGTTCCCGCTCAGGCTGTTGGTGTCCTGTAAGATGAATGCCATTGAAACAGTGAGAGCGTAGGCTGGGGATGGATTCATTTAAGCATGCAAGCAAAATCAGAGGAGGTTTCCCGACTCCCTCAGCGGCCATGTAGTAGACAGGTAAAAGCAGTGTCAGCTTAGTCCATCAAGGCCACACCCCCAACGTGTTTCACCCCACCCTCGGGGCTTAAGCATGGTCAGTTGTCAGCTTCCACCTAAAGACTGTACTTTTATTTAATCCATCAGCTCCTTCCTCGCAGTTATCACCTTTTGTATCAATTGACCCTCCCTTTTAGATTGTAAGGTCTAACAAGCAGGACCTTCTGATTCCTCCCGTATTGAATTGTATTGTAACTGTACTGTCTGCCCTTATTTTGTAAATTGCTGTGCAAACTGTTGGTTCTATATAAATCCTATATAATAATATTAATATCGAAAATCTCCCAGTATGGATGCTACAGTTTACAGCAATGGCAGCAGTTGTCAATAGTCATGCAGCCAACCAGCCCAGTCCATTTTAGAGTTGTCTGAGAGGCCATCCCTGCAATATCATCCAGGGAGCTCCTCAAGGTCGTCCTTCTACCCTGCATACACCTGCAATGGGGTTCCAGCTTCAGGCTGCAGCTAACTTTTTCAAAGCCCACCAGAACAAGTGGTACTGCTTTTTTTTTTTTTTTTAAGGAAAGACAACACTGCTCTTCCCTAAACAGCTTAACTGGAGATGCCACTATAAGCCCTTGTACACACAGTTGGACATTCTGACAATAAAATCCGTCGGATTTTGTCCAACGGATTTTGTCCGAAACTGGTGTTGCATACACACGGTTGGACAAAGTTGTCGCAAAATCCGATCGTACGGAACATGATGAGGTTATTCCATTACGACGGGACTACGTTCAGGCTAGTAGCCAATAGCTTTGGTCTAGGAATTTGATCTGAGCATGCGTGGCACTTTGTCTGATCGGAATTCTCTACGCACAATCGGACAAAGTCCGATTGGATCATGTTGTCGGAAAGTTTTATGGCCCAGCTCTAAAACTTTGTCCGTCAGATATTCCGACGGAAACAGTCCGATGGAGCCCACACACCGTCGGATTATCCGACAACACGGTCCGATCGGACATTTTCCGTCGGAATGTCCGACCGTGTGTACAAGGGCTAAGAAAAGTCTTGTGCCAACTACATGGGACCACCGGTAAGGTAGGTTTCTACTCTCAGTTATCCAGTTGCAATGGTTACCATTACGGTTTTTCTTCTTTATGCCATTGTTCGGAAAAAAAAACAACAACATGATATATGCTCAAGTTCATTGTAAATCCACTTGCATTGATTATAGAAATAGGTGAATATATGCACACTGATTACGCCTACATAAGGGACAATAGGGGAGGAGAGAAATAGGGATAATGCCATAGGTGAATCCTCTGCGCTTTAGCTTACATCTGGAAAAGGGAGAGGCTTTACTTAGGCGCTGATGCGTTTACCTCAAACCATTCGGCTCGCTCGCTCGCACTGCCAAAAATGCGGGGCACCCTGCCAGACACCCAGGCTGAGGGAGAACGTGGACCATAAGATTGTGACGATCGGCTAATTATGGTTTATGAATTTCAGCTTTAATCTGCAGTTCAGTGAATCCTGATTAAATATCAGTTAAACACAATTAAAGTTTGTGTTGTGTTTCTCTCTCTTGATCGGAATAATTAGAGAGTACAGCGTTGGTGTCACCATTCCCCGGCAGAATCCTCTCTTTTCTTTTTCCTATGAATGAATATGTTTCTTAAGCAGTTTTATAGCACCAGCTGTTGGTATGGGGCTGCGTCTCGATGCCGTTATCGCGCAGATTATCTTTTGATGGCCCCCGAATCTTAAATTCATAGCTTCTGGGATCGCCGACTCCGCGGGCCGATGTATATTTCCTGATTCTGCTTTCTATGCTCGGTGTAAGAGATGGTTCAAGCTAATCCAAGACATCAAGATAACATCTTACAACCCTATTAGAAAAAAAAAAAAGGATAGAGTGCCTTCGCTTGGTTATAAGTGCTAAAGGATGGAATGAAAGCATTGCCGTTCAGGAAATTGATCCAACTGCCTTTGTGGGGTTGGAATGGAAGTATTTTTGTTTCTCTTTTACTTTATGATGGAAAAGTGTTCAGAGTTTCCTAGGGGGACCTTGTTTGGTGTTCCTCTGGACCACAACTGGTGGAGTTTGGAAGAAGCTTAATGACATGAAACTATAGTTCGGAAGTGTTGGTTCAGCTTTCAGTGTAGATCCAATTCAATGGGTCTTCAGTAATGTCATATATAGTAGTTGTAACAGTCATTGCTTGAGAAGACAAAGTAATGCAAAAGTTGGCATAACATAGGCCATTCAAATTGCACATGTTGGTAAAATAACTCTTCCTTTATAGAAACTCTCCTTCTTTTTCATTGTAAAAAATTAGTTTCCAAGCAAAAGCAATGTGCCATCATTGATTTCTTGTAGAGTAAGGGGTGCAGGCTGCCTCACCTTTACAGAGGACTACAGAATGTTTACAGAGTTGACACCACTGACAATAGTCACCAATGACAAGGCATTGCGTTTGTCAATGGTGTCATCTCCATTGACATTTTGTAGTCTTCTGTGGATGTTGGACAGAATGCACCACTCCTTCATCAAGAACTCAATAATGGTACGTTGCTTCTGCTTGGAATGCATTATTTATCTGCAATGAAAAGGGAGAGTTTCTTTAGAGGAAGAGTAACTCTACCAACATGTGCAATTTAAATGACCCATGTACGTTAATAAAAAAAAGCTATGCCAACTTTTGCATTACTTTGTCTTCTCTAGTAATGACTATTACAAATACTATATATGACATTACTTAAAGGTACACTTTAAATGTGATCTATGCTGAAAGCAGACCCAACACTTCAGAACCAGTGGCGGCCCATCCATAGAGGGTGCAAGGGCCGGACACATGGATTCCAACAGTTTTTTTGTTTTTTTTTAAGCATATGATTAGAGCCTTAGGCTTTAATTTAATTTGCTTCAGAAAAGGGTGGGCTCGGGGTGCAAAGCACTGTGCCCTGAGCCCACCCAGTTGTGTGACAGTAGCAAATTAATATTCACTATTGTCTTCCTGATTCTCCTCCCGGCCACTCAGGAAGCAGGTCCTGAGACCCAATTGGCCAGGAAGTCTTAGGACTCCCTGGCCAATCGTGTGTCAGGACACACTTCCTGTTCGGCCGGGAGGAGAAGCAATGGCCCGGCTCTTCCTTCTCCCTGCTTCCTAAGTTAAGGGCAGTCTCCCACCGAGTGAGGGGTGCTTGTGGTGATCGCAGCCTTCCGTCTCCTGTGCGGGGGGGGGGGGGGTTTCTTGCTTGCGGCGATCATTGCATTCCCCACCGTTTCCCCCCAGGGTGGATTACATGGCGTTAGTTTGCTGCTCCCCCCCCCCCCCCACCCACCAAAATATTTAGCACCAGCTGCCACTGTTCAGAACCATAGTCTCATGTCGTATGTTAAGCTTCTCACAAACTCCACCAGTTTTGGTCCAGAGGAACACTAATCAAGGTCCCCCTGGGAAACTCTGAACACTTTCCCATCATAACATAAAAGACAAACAAAAAAAAACTTCCAACACCACAAAGCTACTTGGATCAATTGCCTGAATGGTAATGCTTCAATTCCATCCTTTAGTGCTTATAATCAAGGGAAGGCACCCTATTCTTTATTTCTAATGGGGTTGTAAAATGTTTTCACAGATGTCTTGGATTAGCTTGAACCATCTCTTACCCTGAGGAAGAGTTCCTTTAGAGGAATTTAAATGGGCCATGTAAGTTATTAAAAAAAGTTAGGCCCATCCCAACTTATGGATGTTTGTATGCTTATTGATCTTCTTATAAACACCCTTGAAGAAGGAGACATATATACTCTGAAACGCGTTTGGGTGAATTTACAGGAACTTTACAGTCAATCACTGTGGTGATTTTGTACTTTATACACAGTAATTGTAATCATTCCAATATACTTTGTTTTTATCGTGTGTATCTTGTTTAATAAAATATTATTTTTCTACAAATTATGTTAGTGCCTGAAAAGTCCATTTAGGGGATACCCTCTCTCTGTCTAGTTAGTTTGGATGTGGCACCCTACAGAGACACCCTCACCGATATAATCATTGCGAATACTTATTGATGGGTGCACTTTCTACATAGGGCCCTAGAGGCCGTTCTCTGTTTCCCTCTGGGTACTCATCGGGGAAGAGTTTAGCTTTACTTGATCAGCCTTACCAGAGCCAGTGAGCTTGTGGAATGATTATGTTCTTTGTATCCTATAGAACTAATAAGTGTTGAAGTTCCAGCGCCTATTGGATTTGTATTTTTGGAGTCCATATAACTGTGATGTCTTCCCAAAAAATTGTGTTGAGATTTGGCATGTGGCGGTCACACAGAAGTCCGAGGGGTTTGGTACCAAGGGACTGATAATCTCTGGCGCAGTTTAGGGTGTCAACCAGAAAAGAGGAAGGTTGATAGGCCCAAAATTTATTTTTGGAGTTCATATAACTGTGATGACTGCTTAACAATTGTATTAAGATTTGGGATGTGGTGGTCACACAAAAGTCCAAGGGGTTTGGTCCTAAAGAACTGATGGTCTCTAGAACAGCTTGGGGTGTCCACTAGAAAATAGAGAGGTGGGAGAGTCCTTATAGTGTAGTTGGTAGGCCCAAAATGTCTCTTTTGCAGTCCATATACCTGTGATGTCTGCTTAAAAATGGTATTGAGATTTGGGATGTGGTGGTCACACAGAGGTCCAAGGAGTTCAGTCCCAAAGAACTGATGGTCTCTGGGACAGCTTGGGGTGTTCACCAGAAAGAGTAAGGTGGGAAAAAAGAAGGGTATTGAGATTTGGGATGTAGTGGTCACACGGAGGTCCAAGAGGTTCAGTCCCACAGAAGTGATGGTCTCTGGGACAGCTTTGGGTGTCCACCATAAAGAGTAAGGTGGGAGAAAAAAAGGGTATTGCGATTTGGGATGTGGTGGTCACACGGAGGTCCAAGGGGTTCAGTCCCACAGAACTGATGGTCTCTGGGACAGCTGGGGGTGTCCACCATAAAGAGTAAGGTGGGAAAAAAGAAGGGTATTGATATTTGGGATGTGGTGGTCACACGGAGGTCCAAGGGGTTCAGTCCCACAGAAGTGATGGTCTCTGGGACAGCTGGGGGTGTCCACCATAAAGAGTAAGGTGGGAGAAAAAAAGGGTATTGATATTTGGGATGTGGTGGTCACACGGAGGTCCAAGGGGTCCAATCCCACAGAACTGATGCTCTCTGGGACAGCTTGGGGTGTCCACCAGAAAGAGGGAGATGGGATAAAAAAAAGGGTATTGAGATTTGGGATGTGGTGGTCACACGGAGGTCCAAGGGTTTCAGTCCCACAGAAATGATGGTCTCGGGGGCAACTCGGGGTGTCCGCCAGAAAAGAGGGAGGCAGAAGAACCCTTATGATGTTGTGTAGTAGATGGGCCTAAAGTGTCTTTTTGGAGTCCATATACAGTAACTGTGATGTGAAAAAGAAACAAAGGAACCACGCTCTTATATCATAAATTACATATCATGAATCCCCATAGTGAATAAACAAATAAATCTTCATTTAAGTTATAAAAATACATAAAAATTGTGGTCCATATATAGATCCCACACATGAATAAACGTTCTAAGTGAGTATAGGAAAGGTTCCTCTCCACCCACATGCAGACAAACAATGCACTCTCCAGACCTAATTGACCCCCTATTAGAGGGAGTCAAATTGCACATATAGGAAAATCCAAGATGTCATACATGAGGTCACAGGCATGAATCCAAACCACTGCTGTCATCCATTCAATCTATATATATATAGATAGCGTATTTAAAGCTCCAGTGTTGCCATATAGAGAGGGAGAGGAAAGGATACTCTCATGGTGCAGTAATTCAAATCATTTATTTAACAAGAAGGCTGTATTGCACTTACATCTATAAAGACAAAGATCAGCATGTTTTGTATAAGAATCGCCGGTTAGCGCTCCACCTGCGTTCCAGCTGACCGGAAATGACGTATCTCAAAAACTACCCAACGCCGTTTCGTCAGTCTACATCTAATGTCTTCAAGTAACCCCTGAAGGTAGGTAGGTAGGCTAAAAATGGTTAATTAGTTTAAATGTTTCATTAGTAGGAAGAAAGGAAAAAAATTAAATTAAACTTACATCTACAAATCCTGCAGACACCCCAAAGGGTGGAGACACACAATCTTCCATATGTGCAGGTGGAGAAAACCTTCTGCCTATGTAGGATAAATATGGTCGATCTCAATGCCACGTGGATGCCAACCCTGGATCCTCTGCGGGGGTTCTCAGGTGGGTGTTAAAAATAGAGTTAGAAGAGGTCTAAAAAAAACTGTTGATGGTGTGATCGGCAGAGGCGCCTGTTGTCATATGTATAAGGATAGGTTGGAGTCATGTGGCTTAATGAACCTTTGAAATGCTTTATTTCACCAATAAAATGCGTTTTGTGGCTTCAAATTGCCACTTACTGAGTCCAGGGTGTTAAATATGATGGTTGATAATGGGCATCTCTGCCAGTCGGAGCACTGACAGCTTTTTTTTTTTTTTTTTTTTTTTAGACCTTTTCCAATTCCCTTAGTAAAAATGGTTGTCACTAAGATGGTTCCCAAACCTCAACATGTAGTAACATGAGTAATCTGTTATATAATTAGCCGGCAGTATCCGTCCAATGTGTACGATGCCTCCTCCCTCTCATAAGGCTACAAGTCCACTCTTTTTCCAGGAATGTCACTTCGTCGCGTTCGGCAAGTAAATCAGAAATGGTCAGAGGGGTGTTGCTGCACGGAATCCCCCCGTGTCGCTTGTAAGCGATCGGAAAGTACCTCCTGCCCACCCCCCAGACATGCCGCCGTCTGCTCGTAGAACAATGTCAGTCCCGCGGGTGATCACTCGTTGCTGCCAGCGCTGACAGAGCTGATGAATTAGGCTACCTGTGAGAATGATGCTCGGATACTTAAACTGATTACATCCCCTCCGCCGAGATCAGTAAACAACAAGTCGCAGATCAGCGCAGCCGCCCTTGTGGACTTCCTACCTGCATGTGATCCAGAAACATCTGTACTGAGTATTAATGAGACTGCTTTTTATTAAACATATGTCTGTCTGTCTGTCTGTATATATCATTGTAAGGAGCCCTCTACCAGGTAGACAGTTGTATTCCAGTCAAGCATGGAATTTTTGCATTCAGGGCTCATTTACTATTTTGTGGTGCGGTAACACACATTATGCCGCACGTTAACATTGTGTTGCAATAATGCAACCTATGGAAATGATTGGGTTGCCACCCCACCCTAACGTACCAAAAATTGAACTAGACCCATTTTTTCAAACTACTCTGCATTGCCCATGTGGCAGGGTGACAACAAAGGGTCACAATTTGAAGACACTAGCAGAGCGCTGTCATCTGGTAATAGGAAGTGCCTGAACAATGACCTACATAGTAGGACCACCAGCAGGGCCAGACTTACCATTAGGCTTGACTGGGCTCACGCCCATAGGCCCGCCGAGATACATAGCCAAGTGTACTCGGCTCCGCTCCGCTCACAGTCACACCCAGTCCCGCCCTATGATGGACATAACACAGGGACTGGGCGTGACTGTAAGCCAAGCCGAGTACACTGGGCTACTCTCGGCTCTGCTCGGGACTGCAAGAGCACCCGAGAGCCACCAAGATACACAGGACTCTGTATATCGGCGGCGCCATTTTTAACTCCTGAACTCTGCACTCTGTATGTAACGCACCCCTGAACTCTGCCCTTTGTATGTAACGCACTTCAGAACTCTGCACTCTGTATGTAACGCACTCCTGAACTCAGCACTCTGTATGTAACGCACTCCAGAACTCTGCACTCTGTATGTAACGCACTCCTGAACCCAGCACTCTGTATGTAACGCACTCCTGAACTCAGCACTCTGTATGTAACGCACTCCTGAACTCAGCACTCTGTATGTAACGCACTCCTGAACTCTGAACTCTGTGTATAATGCACCTCTAAACTCTGCCCTTTGTATGTAACGTACTCTTGAACTCTGCACTCTGTGTGTAATGCACTCCTGAACTCGGCACTCTGTACATAGTGTAATTCTGAACTCTGTGTGTAGCACACTCCTGAACCCTGCACTCTGTATGTAGTGCACCCCAGATACATCCAGCGCAACCATACTGCTGATGTGGCCCTCGATAAACAACTGCGTTTGACACGCCTGTCCTAGCCCATTCAGTACTGCTTCCGGAGTCCCCCGCTGTACTTGCATCCTGGGATCCCAGACTCTCAACACAACTGGTCCAGTGGTCTGGGAATTGGAAATCCTCACTCTCCTCCCTCTTTTTTCTGCAGCATTCTTAGAGTGATTCACTGTGCAGGCGCTAACCAGTCAGAATCGCTCTGGTCTGCCCTGGCAGCAATGCACAAAGAAGAGTGGGATTTCAAATCCCCATACCGCTGGACCAGCTGTGTGGGCACAATCAACTTTGCATCCCTGGAGGAGAAAGTCCCTTTTACAGTGGATGTACACCTTGAAGTGTCACTAAACCCAGGACTCTGCATTCACTATATCCGGTCGCCCACAGTACACAGAACATGGAAATGCAATTAGTTTAATAAATATAAACTGCTAAATACCTTTTCCCATCAGCAGTATATAACAGTCTTGTGACATCTATCAGTTCCTGGTAAAGCTGGTAGGAGGAGTTTACTGCACAGAGCTGTCCTATTTGGATCCAGGACCCTGACCCTGACCCCTTGACTGTACAGTGCTGATTGGCCCTGTGTTAATCACATGAACTCTCCCAATAAAAAATTTAAATAAAAACTCTCTAACAATACACACCAAACTGAGCAAGTTCAGCCTGACTCTCAAGGCTCTGTCTTATCCAGACTGGTTCTTGGGCTGATTGGCCCTGCGTTGATCACATGCACTCTCCCAATAAAAAAATAAAAATAAAAAAACTCTCTAAAAATACACACCAAACTGAGCCTGACTCCAAAGGCTCTGTCTTATCCAGTGGATAGAGGAGGCCGCGATGTCCGCCGGCCACCCGCGATCGCTCCTGAGAGAGCCAGAACGGGGATCTGTCAATGTAAACAGACAGATCTCCATTCTGCCAGGGGAAGAGAGACAGTTCTGCTCCTAGGGATTAGGAACAGCGATCTGTCTCCTCCTACAGTCAGTCTACCCCCCACTGTTAGAAACACCTCCCTAGGTAACACTTAACCCCTTGACCCCTTCCCTGCCTGTGACATTTATACCGTAATCAGTGGCTATTTTTTAGCACCGATCGCTGTACAAATGTCAGTGGTCCCAAAAAAGTGTCAAAAGTGTCCGATCTGTCCGCCGCAATGTCGCAGTCCCGCTAAAAATCCCAGATCACCACCATCGCCAGTAAAAAAAAAAATATATATATATATATATATATATATATATATATATATATATATATATATATATATATATATAAAATAAAAATGCCAAAAATATATCCCCTATTTTGTAGACGCAATAACTTTTGCGCAAATCACTCACTATACGCTTATTGCGATTTTTTTTTTTTTAACCAAAAGTATACATATGAGCCTAAACTGATGAAGAAATTAGTTTTTTTTTTTTTTGTTTTTTTGGGTGATATTTATTATAGCAAAAAGTAAATTTTTTATTTATTTTTTTCAAAACGGTTGGTCTTTTTTTGTTATAGTGTAAAAAAAGAAAAAAAAATGCAAAGGTGATCAAATACCACCAAAAGAAGAAAAAAAAAGCTAAATTTGTGGGAAAAAAAAAGGACATAAATTTTGTTTGGGTACATCGTCGCACGACTGCGCAATTGTCAGTTAAATCGATGGAGCGCAAAAAATGGCCTGGTCATGAAGCGGGTAAATCCTTAACTAGTTAAAGATGCAATGTGGCCCAGCTATTATTATTATTTTTTTTTTTTTCATGTGTGTTTATTTTCTATATTTACTTCCATTTGGGAAGAGACCTTTCTCATATTTAGATGATTTTTTCCTAATCTCCCTTCTCCTTCCTTTTCTTCGCTGTCTGTATGAATTGATGGTAAAGAAAAATGTAGGACAGTAACCAAATCAATATGAAGTGATTGAACCTCTTCTTGAACCCAAACGGAAGGAAATATAGAAAATAAACACACATAATAAAAAAAAAAAAAAAAAAAATTGTTGGGATACATTTTATCTTCATTATGCTAATGTTAAGTTTTATTCAACACTATAAAGGAGGACATGCGAAGGAGTAACGTATGGCCCAATCCTTAGATTTGACAAAGCCGGTGACGTGTTTTGGACATGAGCGCCAAGTCGCCGAGCGGATCTTCTGTAGAAGTGTATGACCCGGACACATTTAACTCGTACAAGTGCAAGTCCATCCAGCCCTGACGGCCTCTTGTGATGGCTCCCCAGACACCGGGCAATCACAAAGAAGGAACCTCCAAAGAGGAAGAGCCCATAAACTGCTTCCTACTCTATTTTCGTAAAGGTATGCCGCTGCCTGATTGACCTCTACAATGTATAGAGCAGCAACACGGGCTGGTGATCCTTATAGAGATGAGACACGGACAGCGCTGGAAGCACGCCGGCTCAGGATGGACGGCCACCACTTGATGCTGAAGGTGGGGTAATGGTGCGTTCTGTCCTCTGAATTTCTTTCCTGTTTTTCCTCTACCTATACATAGCTGAGTTAATGCAAGGCGTTATTCTTCTCCAACGAAACTGTAGATTGTAGACATTGCGTGATCTTTTACTGCTGAATGACGGGTTCCCCTTGTATTTCAGTTTTCAGTGTGTGCCGTTAAAGTAACACGAAAGGCAAAATTTTTTATTTTTTTTTGTAGTTTTGTATTTAGTCCGACCTGGGTGAACGCATCATTTCAGGCACCTCATCCTCATCAGGCACCTCATCCCAGAAATATGAAAATCCAGGGCAAGCAATAGCTATACATTTTTCTGGAAATAAGCCACTCTAATTGCAGGCGCCCTCCTGTGTTTATGTTGCCATTTAACCTCAACTTGGCCGTTATTTGTCCTCTGTGGCCGCATTGGTGCTTCCTCTCCGCATTGATGTTGACTTCAGTTGGTGATCCCCCTGGGGTCTTTTGAGTTCCATATACTCATTTGGTGGCCTGTAATCCCCTGAGGAAGCCAATGTTGGTGAAACATGTTGGTAAAACACACCATCTTGTCACCATTGGTTACCTGAAAAATACCATCTTGTAATCACTGAGTAATTGGAATCCTTTCACTGAGATCACCACCAATGGAGGTGTATAAGGATACATAATTGGTTTTATTTTTGATTCCATTTTAATTATGTTTAAAAAAAAAAATCATGTTTTAAATACTCTGTTTGCATTCTTTGTTGGCATCTCTATAATCCCACTTCAAACTTTAGTCCGACCTGGGTGAGCGCATCATTTCAGGCACCTCATCCTCATCAGGCACCTCATCCAATAAATATGAAAATCGAGGGCAAGCAATAGCTATACATTTTCTGGAAATAAGCCACTCTAACTGCAGGCGCCCTCCTGTGTTTATGTTGCCATTTAACCTCAACTTGGCCGTTATGTGTCCTCTCCGTGGCCGCATTGGTGCTGCCTATCCGCATTGGTGTTGACTTCAGTTGGTGATCCCCCTGGGTTCGTTTGGGTTCCATATACTCATTTGGTCGCCTGTAATCCCCTGAGGAAGCCAATGTTGGCAAAACATGTTGGGGAAAATGCACCATTGGTTACCTGAAAAATACCATCTTGTAATCGCTGAGTAATTAGAATCCTTCCAGTGAGATCACCACCAATGGAGGTGTATAAGGAAACATAATTGGTTTTACTTTTGATTCATTTTTAATTATGTTTAAAATAAATTTCATGTTTTAGATACTCCGTTTCCATTCTTTGTTGGCACCGCTATAATCCCACTTCAAACTTTCTTCCTATTTTCATTTTTTTTTTTGTCGTTTTGTATAAAGTGGAGAGGGATTAGAACCCCTGTCAGGTTTTTATTGCCATTTGTGGCCCCGTTACTGAGATTCATCCTCTTTATTTGTCATGTTTACTGTTATCACCAAGAGTGAAAGAAAATCCAAAGTTTGAGGTGTCACCGCAACGGAAATGGAGGGGAAATCTTCCAACAGGGAGACTAGTTCTGGTGACAACAATGGAATACTGTCAACCCTCTGGAATTTCTGTTTTGGTAATAGCAAAGTCTGTGAGCCAAGCTGGTGGTCAAACACTGGAGAAGAGATCAGAGCAGGTCAGGAGGCAAGCCGGGTCACAACAGGAATCACTAGAAAGCACAATGCAGGTTCTGGAACAGGGGAGAGCTGAAGACAATCCAGCAATTTGGAGAAGATATAGGCAGCCTTTTTCAGACCAGCAGAGGGTCCCGATTGTCACACTATGCAGGGTCCACCCCGTTACGTTTTGTCACACACCGATGCCGAACCGCCATCCTTCTGGCTCTTATGGCTATTTCTCTGACAGTTGGGAACTCAGCCTGCTCTCCCCCAATGGACAGAGTTGTGCTGACACTACCACCCCCCCCCCCCACCACCCTGCACAGTTATTCGGTGGGAATATCGGTGTACTGCTGTTTCTCCTCACCTAGCTCTCTGAGCTCCTTATGCATGTTATCTGAGTCACAAAAACTCATAAAAGATTCTTTAAGGGAAGGGGGTAGATGGAGGACCACACCAGTGTGGACATCCCCATTCATAGTGCAGGTAGCACTAATGCCCCGTACACACGATCGGACTATCTGACGGTCCGCTCGTTCGGAAAGTCCGGTGGACCTCCGCTTCAAAGTCCGGTGATTTGTCCACCGGGCTAAGTCCGTGAGCCAAGCTGGTGGTCAAACACTGGAGAAGAGATCAGAGCAGGTTAGGAGTCAAGCCGGGTCACAACAGGAATCACTAGAAAGCACAATGCAGGTTCTGGAACAGGGGAGAGCTGAAGACAATCCAGCAATTTGGAGGAGATATAGGCAGGCTTTTTCAGGCCAGCAGAGGGTCCCGATTGTCACACTATGCACGCTCCACCCCGTTATGTTTCGTCACACACCAACGCCAAACCTTCATCCTTCCACCTGTTATGACTATTTCTCTGACAGTTGGGAACTCGGCCTGCTCTCCCTCAATGATCAGACTTGTGTTGACACCACCACCACCCTGCACAGTTATTCAGTGGGAATATCGGTGTACTGCTGTTTCTCCTCACCTAGCTCTCTAAACTCCTTATGAATGTAAACTGAGTCACAAAAACTCATAAAAGCTTCTTTAACGGAAGGGGGCAGATGGAGGACCACACCAGTGTGGACATCCCCATTCATAGCGCAGGTACCACTAACAAAGCAAGAACAAAAAAAAAAAAAGCTGCAGGCTCTCCCTCTAGCTGTAAAGTGTGATGATGATCTTTCATATACTTTTGTGCAGGTAGGTTACATAGGCCTCTGAAGTAGTAAATAATGGTTACACCTCCCTGGATGTTCTTCATGGCAGAATGATTGGCCGAACCGAATTTCCGATATTCTGTCAGATAGATCCGTTCACATAAATGTATTTGAGCTTGGTGTTCGGCTGGCAGGCCCGGGGTTCGGCTTTAAACTCTCGTTAGCTGCTGTTCTGTGTGGGGCTTTGCCTTCATTCATTCATTAGAAACAGCCACGGAAAGCCGTTTTCAGTGTAAACAGCACACCTATGTCATTTGTAATTCTAAAATGTGTAATTATGAAAAGGATTATGGCTTTCATGGATAATTTGGCTAACTGGTGCCCCGCTCCTCCGAGCGCTCATATCCTGCAGATAGCTTTCTCCGTCTGCTGCATACAAAACCTGGTCCTCTCCCGATACAAGGGGAGAATATATGTGCGTGCCCCTTCACTATAGAGAACACGGGGCACACTAAAACATTCACCAAATCTTAGAAAGTGGCCCAAAACCCCTTTAATCAGGTTTGATTAAAGCCAGACGTGGGGGGGGGGGGGGGACGCCCAACTCCTGTTATACATCAGAATGTGTTGCATTTCTTATTCTGTTATCCTGACATGTTTCATGCATTGGGGAGAATGGCAAAACTGGTAATTCTTCTGGGTTTATCTTACTGTTGGCGCCCCAAGAAATATGACTCAATTGTGATTCAGATTGTCGGCAACAAGTTGACCCCTCAAGATGAGATTGAGTGTTTCCAGTGAAGGGTACTGGTAATGCCCAACATATAAAGACATTACAGACATTCCAACCTTGCGGTAACAATTTTGGGAAGTCGCTTTTCTGTTCTAGTATGACTATCCCTGTATACAAAGCCAGCTCCATAAAGACATGGTTTGATGAGTTTGGTGTGGAGGAACTTGAGTGGCACACACAGAGCCCTGGCCTTAACCCTGCTGATCACCATTCATAAAGACTTGGTTTGATGGAGAGTAACCCAAGTGGCCTTGTGCAGAGACTTGATTGCAGCCCTATTGATCACACTAGCCATAAAGACATTGGGGTTGATTTATTAAAGGCAAATCCACCTTGCACTACAAGTGCACTTGGAGGTGCAGTCGATGTAAATCTGAGGGAAAGATCAAAATAAGGGGAAACTGCTGATTTATGTCATCCAATCGTGTAAGCCAAAATGCTGTTTTTTATTCTACTTGCATGTCCCCCTCAGATCTACAGCGACTGCTCTTCCAAATTCACGTGTAGTGCAAAGTGGATTTGCCTTTCGTAAATAAACCCCATTGCTTGACCAGTTTGGTGTTGAGGAACTCAAGTGTCCTGCACAAAGACTTGACCTCAACCCTACTGATTACCATCCATAAAGACATGGTTTGATAAGTTTGGTGTGGAGGAACTTGAGTGGCCTTTACAGAGCCGTGACCTCAACCCTACTGATCACCATCTATAAAGACATGGTTTTGTGTGGAAGAACCTTGAGTGGCCCATACAGAGCCCTGACCTCAGCCCCTCTGATTACCATCCATAATGACACGGGTTGATGTGATGGAACCTGAGTGGCATGTGCAGAGTCTTGACCTCAACCCTACTAATCACCAGCCATAAAGACATGGTTTGATAAGTTTGGTGTGGAGGAACTTGAGTGGCCCTTACAGAGCCGTGACCTCAACCCTACTGATCACCATCCATAAAGACATGGTTTGGTGTGGAAGAACCTTGAGTAGCCTATACAGAGCTATGACCTCAGCCCCGCTGATTACCATCCATAATGACACGGGTTGATGTGATGGAACCTGAATGGCATGTGCAGAGTCTTGACCTTAACCCTACTAATCACCAGCCATAAAGACATGGTTTGACCAGTTTGGTGTGGAGGAACACGAGTGTCCTGCACAGAGCCCCAACCTCAACCCTACTGAACATCTGTGCAGGTGAATTGGAACTCCAAGCCATGTCTTCTCAATCAACTTTGTTACTGTTTACATTCAGTTTGTTACAAGACCACCACTGCAGATGGGACATGTGTAGAGCTGCTCTGGGGATCCCCACTCCCTCACCTCCTTTAATCCAGTCACACTTCCTCCAGTCCAGGTGTGTACCTCCATATGAACATGAGGCTGGAGGTAAACAATCATAGAGCTTGTGCATTGCACCCACGATTCACTGATCACAGATGCAACGCTCTTCAGGCTTCAATGCAGAACGTAGTAGATGCATATTTGATGGGATCAATGTTGCTACACTTACTACTTTTTGCAAAAGTTGGACATCACCTTAAAAGCTTGTATGATATTTTAGTAATCAGGATTAGATCAACTTTAAAATCAGTAAAAGGAATTGCTGTGGGTCACTTCTTTTTGTACCTCAGCTCTCCACTTTGCATTGGCACATAGACCAAGCCGACAGAAGTCCAACGGTCCGCGATGGAGCACATCAGGAAACGCGGAAGTGGGGGGTGTTGGAGGCCGCACAGACACTGTCAGCCGTTTAGACAGCCCGTCCATCACCATTATGTGGAACAACTCTCATTACCTGGCTGCCAGGATCCCTCCCATTCCTGCCATCTGCATTGAATTAAAAAATGACCAAAGCAGTCAGCATCATCTGGCCTTTAAATGCGTTTGACACATTCATTTCCATCTCTGGAGCGCCAAGCCTCTCTTGGAGACGAATTAAAAACAAGGTTTGAGAACGGTTCCCGAGATTGTGCGTCAGCGAGCGCATTGGCTGAGGGATGCTGTACCTCTTGCATCAGCCATGGACCAAAAACGCTTCTCTGCTTGTCCACAGGCAAATCCACAGTGCCAGCAGTGCAAGAAGGGAAGCCCAGGAAGGGGGGGGGGGGGGGGGGCGGTGATTGTCAGGCTGATCCTTCACAGCTCTCATTACATCAGATTGAAAAGCCCGTGGAGTGTTTTATCGGGTGTATACGCACTACACAGGCATGAGGCGCTACGCTCTGACGGATTCATTACAAAAAGAGAAGGTTTAATCTTTCATAAGATTTGCATATAGGAATGCCATGAGCCTGCTGTGAACAGTCTTATCAATGCATATCAGTGTGTTAGGAACCTTGTTTCTGCACATTGCTTGTAAAACATGGAGGACAGCGGCAGGCAATTTTTTGTTTTCTACTAATGCAAGGCTTTGTTTACTGACCGATGGTTTTATGCAGTGACTGTTCTTCACTGCTCCTCTCTGCCATGGCACGTCTATTCCTGAAAACACTGGAGCCTCTGTAAGCCCAAGCCTATCCCAGCGGATCTTAAAGTGGAGCCGTCATTAAACGTCTCACAATCAGCAAGGCGTGCCTCAGAATGACCAAGTCTTATACATCTGAATTTAAAAAAAAAGCATTTTACCTGGAAAGAAAGCTGCTCTAAAGCTTATTACCCAGATGGCATAGATCATGTGATCTCTGGCTGCCAATCATTGTAGAGTTCTTAAAGTAGCCCTAAACTGAAAAAGTCAAAATTTGCTATGTTGTAGAGCAGGGGTCTCCAAACTTTCAAAACAAAAGGCCAGTTTATTGTTTTTCAAACTTTAGAGAGGGGGGGCGTGAACTGTGGTCCGTGAGAGTAAACAAAGCCATAGGTTTGGGCGTCAGTGGGAGGAATAATGTCCCATAATTGCTGTCAGTGGGGGGAATAGTACCCCATAATTGATGTCAAAGGGAGAATTTGTTCCCTATTTCTGATATCAGTGGGAGGAATAGTACCCCATTGTTGGTGTCAATGGGAGGAATAGTGCCCGTCTTTGAAGTCAGTGGAAGGAATAGTACGCCATAATTGGCGTCAGTAGGATAATTTTTTCCCCTATTTTTGATATCAGTGGGGGAAATAGTACCCCATTGTTGGTGTCAATGGGAGGAATAGTGCCCCGTCTTTGAAGTCAGTGGAAGGAATAGTACGCCATAATTGGCGTCAGTAGGAGAATTTTTTCTCCTGTTTTTGATATCAGTGGGAGGAATAGTACCCCATAGTTGGTGTCAATGGGAGGAATGGTGCCCTGTCTTTGGAGTCGGTGGAAGGAATAGTATGCCATAATTGGCGTCAGTAGGAGAATTTTTTCCCTTATTTTTGATATCAGTGGGAGGAATAGTACCCCATTGTTGTTGTCAATGGGAGGAATAGTGCCCCGTCTTTGGAGTTGGTGGAAGGAATAGTATGCCATAATTGGCGTCAGTAGGATAATTTTTTCCCCTATTGTTGATATTAGTGGGAGGAATAGTACCCCATTGTTGGTGTCATAGGAAGGAATAGTGCCCCAAGGGCAGGATAAAGGCATGGAAAGGGCCACATCCAGGCCACGGACACAGTTTGGAGACCCCTCGTTTAGAGTACATCTAAAAATGTTAATTGTGCCCAAGCAATACCCTGAAATTTATTTTGCCTTTATTCCTCCTAAAACAAATGTGTACTTCCTGGTATAGAAGGGTGCCTAGGCACCCCTATGCCTGCAGCCTCATATCTGCTGTGCGGTAGGCACTCGATCTTTGATTTATAGTCTCACAAGATTTGAATGGAATGGTCACTAGTGTGTTTTCTGGAAATAAATCTGTACTGTTCCCCTGTTTCTGTGGAGTTGTGCTTCTTCCACCTCTCCTGCTGCTTCTGGTCATAACCCCACCAGTCATCAGATTACCAATGGGGGGAATGCCAACATGAGGAGGCAAACCCCTGTTCCTTTCCATGATGGTTGCCTCCACACAGACTCAGACCATTGGAGGTCTAGACCGGTATGACAGAGTCCAAGATACTTTTAATGGATAGTAAGTTGGTTATATAAAAATTGCCAACATGTTTTGGGGGCCGAACCACAAAGCCTTAAAGCGGTAGTAAACCCGCAATTTTCTTTTATTTTTTTTTAAACCTGCAAAGCAAAAGGCATAATGAGCTAGTATGCACCGCATACTAGCTCATTATGAAATACTTACCTTAGAACGAGGCCCCGACATCTGGCCCGATCCACGCCGAGGGAGCCGACATGCTCCCTCGGCGTCTCTTCCGGGTATCGCGGCTCCGGCGCTGTGAGTGGCCGGAGCCGCGATATCGTCACTCCCGCGCATGTGCGCGGGAGATTTCAGTCCGGCCGGACGAGCGCTGCCGGATTTTCACGGAGAGAACCCCCTTGTGCGCATGCGCCGCTGCAGTCAGCGGCGCATACCGAGGGGAATATCTCCTAAACCGTACAGGTTTAGGAGATATTTTTTTTACCTACAGGTAAGCCTTATTATAGGCTTTCCTGTAGGTAAAAGTAAAAAATGTGGGTATACAACCACTTTAAGACAATTGGCCCAATTGCAACTAAAGCTGCAGAGGGAGAACTTAAAATCAAACCTAATTTACATTTGGGTGACCATGGTTTCCATTCAAGTCTTGTCTTCAATGCATCTGAGCACCACAAACCAAAAACACTATTTAATAAATTTTTAATATGCAAAGTGAACTCCCCCCATCCATCCATGTCTCCATTCTTTATTTGGTTGAGAACACAGTTTGAAAAACATCCCGATCATTTCTGGTTGTGGCATCCTGAGTAAGGGCAGATGACTCTTTCAGCATTTGCTTCCTGGAATCCACCTGGCCTTAGTTAAGGAATGCTGGCAGGAGGGTGTGCTTAGCTGGGAAAGCCCCTCCTCCCCTCCTGAAGACTCCTGGGATGTATGACATTGTTTGCCTAGGCCTGGAGACTAGGAAGTAACTGAAGAAATGTAAAAAAAAAAAATATTTTCTGTTTAGTAAAGCTAGCAGCATAAGGATTAAAAATAGACATTCTATTCATAATCTTAATGTTGATTGAGAGAGTGTTCCACTTTATGCCCTGGAAACAGGAGAGTGGTTTAACTCTGAAATGCGTTGGCGTTGTCCAATTTATGAATAATTAAAAATATCTTGGACTCTGTCATCCTTCTGATCTGGTGTTTCCTTCTGTATTCCTATGAGTTGAGTCCCTGGTGGGTACCAATTAGGGGAAACTTTGTATGTGATTTGGCCCACCTGAGCTTGTTTGTATTCACTTAACTGCATGAATAAGTTTTTTCTTTCCCCATGGCCCTTTAATATGTCTTTCTGGTCCTTCACAAGGAAACAGAGCAGAACAAGGCACTGGGGGTCAAAAATGATGGAAGGATCATCTGCAGAGAGCCTTCAGGCCAATCTAGTGGCCAGTCTTTTGTCCTCTGCTTGCCTTGGGAGCTGCTTCTCTCTCCTCTCCAAAAGTCTTTTGTGTGTGTTAATGTCGGCTTCAACTACTGAGCACTGTAGACAAAGATCTAAGGGGGAGGCAAGACTTACAAAAATATGTGAAAAAAGTCCTAGGAACGCTATGCATTCGAACTGCCACTGCCTTTCTCTGTCAGAGAGAGTGATCTCCTACCTATCTGGTAAATTGAAGTTTGAGCTGTAGAGAGTGAAATTTGCAGGAGAGCACATTCAGGTATGTAGGACTACTGAGCACCAGTGCTGAAGGTTAGTATTGTGCTGCAGTTTTTTGCTTGCCCTGACACTTGCTGGGGGTTATTGCTTGCCCTGACGCTTGCAGGGGCATTAATGTGCTTGAGGTTTTTGTGCTGGGGGTTATTGCTTGCCTTGACACTTGCAGGGACATTGTGCTTGACGTCATTGTGCTGAGAGTTATTGCTTGCCCTGACACTTGCTGGGGGCTATTGCTTGCCCTGGCACTTGCAGAGGCATTATTGTGCCTGAGGTTATTGGGCTGGGAGTCATTGCTTGTCTTGACACTTGCTGCGTGTTATTGCTTGCCCTGACACTTGCAGGGACATTGTGCTTGAGGTTATTGTGCTGGGAGATATTGCTTGCCCTGACACTTGCTGGGGGTTATGGCTTGCCCTGGCACTTGCATAGGCATTATTGTGCCTGAGGTTACTGTGCTGGGAGTCATTGCTTGTCTTGACACTTGCTGTGTTTTATTGCTTGCCCTGACACTTGCAGGGACATTGTGCTTGAGGTTATTGTGCTGGGAGTTATTGCTTGCCCTGACACTTGCTGGGGGTTATTGCTTGCCCTGACACTTGCAGAGGCATTATTGTGCCTGAGGTTATTGTGCTGGGAGTCATTGCTTGTCTTGACACTTGCTGCGTGTTATTGCTTGTCCTGACACTTGCAGGGACATTGTGCTTGAGGTTATTGTGCTGGGAGTTATTGCTTGCCCTGACACTTGCTGGGGGCTATTGCTTGCCCTGACACTTGCTGGGGGCTATTGCTTGCCCTGACACTTGCTGGGGGTTATTGCTTGCCCTGACACTTGCAGAAGCATTAATGTGCTTGAGGTTATTGTGCTGGGGGTTATTGCTTGCCTTGACACTTGCTGGGAGTTATTGCTTACCTTGACACTTTCTGGAGGTAATTGTGCTTGAGATTATTGGGAATGCATATTAAAACTCTTGCATAAGGCCCACCTTGACTGGTTCTGTTTAACACCCAAGGCCCCAATCATCAGTAAAGCTTAAATCTATGGAATTGCTTGCAGCTTTCAGGACTTGCATGGCCCCCTTGTGCATATAAAAGACCTGGGAGTGCAGTCATTCACACACACCACTATTGCCTTAAGTATGTGTATTCACATTGATAATGTACATCATAATTCTAAACATCCCCCTCCCCGTTCCAGGAAACACATAGGACTCCCATTTTGTTCTCACAGTGAGTTATCAGAATCGCTGCTAGGACAAATAGCGCAACAGCTGTCTCCACCGGCACATGGGGAATTTTGGAGCAAAAACGATGGAAACATATTGCAGCCGTTGTCTCACATGGAAAACTGTTTGTTTCACTTGCTGTAAAGATTATTTCATAAATTCTGGAGAGATAAAGAGCTCTAATGTATGAAATGATGACTTAATGTCTTGTGTAAGAGACTCTATTCAGGAACCAAGATACCTTTGGGCTTGTGCCTAGGCCTGCAGGGTAAGGCCTTGGTAACTTTAATAGTAGCGGTTATTAACCCCTTCCCAGTGGTAAGAATGTTCCTTACATTGGTGGTGAGTGGGAAGAATGTTCCTTACATTGGTGATCAGTGAGAAGAATGTTCCTTACATTGGTGATCAGTGGGAAGAATGTTCCTTACATTGGTGATCAGTGAGAAGAATGTTCCTTACATTGATGATCAGTGAGAAGAATGTTCCTTACATTGATGATCAGTGAGAAGAATGTTCCTTACATTGGTGATCAGTGAGAAGAATGTTCCTTACATTGGTGATCAGTGAGAAGAATGTTCCTTACATTGGTGATCAGTGGGAAGAATGTTCCTTACATTGGTGATCAGTGGGAAGAATGTTCCTTACATTGGTGATCAGTGGGAAGAATGTTCCTTACATTGGGGATCAGTGGGAAGAATGTTCCTTACATTGGTGGTCAGTGAGAAGAATGTTCCTTACATTGGTGATCAGTGGGAAGAATGTTCCTTACATTGGTGATCAGTGGGAAGAATGCTCCTTACATTGGTGATCAGTGGGAAGAATGTTCCTTACATTGGTGATCAGTGAGAAGAATGTTCCTTACATTGATGATCAGTGAGAAGAATGTTCCTTACATTGGTGATCAGTGAGAAGAATGTTCCTTACATTGGTGATCAGTGGGAAGAATGTTCCTTACATTGGTGATCAGTGAGAAGAATGTTCCTTACATTGATGATCAGTGAGAAGAATGTTCCTTACATTGGTGATCAGTGAGAAGAATGTTCCTTACATTGGTGATCAGTGAGAAGAATGTTCCTTACATTGGTGATCGGCGAATGTGCTCCTACAACAGTGGTCAGTGTCCCATTAGTGGTGTATAAGAAGAATGTCCTCATGCAGACGGCCTTTTGCTATCAGTGGTGACGTATCTGGGAGAAAACTTGACACATTTCAGCACAAACCGTGGTATCACCAGGGGAGAAAATAATACATGGTACCTAAAAGAAAATGACCAGTGTGTTTAAACATTTTCTTTTTAGCAAAAAAATTTTTGACATTTTTCCATATCTCCAACATTTGGTTGCATTTTTGGTGTTTTTGTGCCATCAAAGCATGGAATGGAGATCCATTTCCTGTGAATGAATGAATAAATTAAATACTTGTATAGCGCACAACGTGAAATGAATCACCTCAAGGCGCTGTGATGAGCTTTGATTTGGTTGCCATACTTCCAACATTTGGTTGCCATACCCCCAACGTTTGGTTGCCATACCCCCAATGTTTGGTTGCCATACTTCCAACATTTGGTTGCCATACCTCCAACATCTGTTTGCCATATCCCCAACATTTGGTTGCCATACCTCCAACATTTGTTTGCCATATCCCCAACATTTGGTTGCCATATCCCCAACATTTGGTTGCCATACTTCCAACATTTGTTTGCCATACCTCCAACATTTGGTTGCTATGCTCCTAGCATTTGGTTGCCATACTCCCAACCTTTGGTTTCCATACCCCCAACCTTTGGTTTCCATACCTCCAACATTTGGTTGCATTTTTGGTGTTTTTGTGCCATCAAAGCATGGATTGGAGATCCATTTCCTGTGAATGAATGAATAAATGAAATACTTGTATAGCGCACAACGTGAAATGAATCACCTCAAGGCGCTGTGACGAGCTTTGATCATCAGCTAGAAGAGGAAGGTCTTGAGTTTTTTCCTCAAAGCCAGGTGGTTTTCTTCCAGGCGGATGTTGATTGGTAGAGCATTCCATAGCCGAGGCCCTTGGACAGCGAATCTCCGATCCCCCTTAGGTTTGTACCGGGATTGGGGCACGAGGAGGAGGTTTTTGTTGGCTGATCGAAGACTGCGGTTTGGTGTGTAATGATTTCTTTTCTCAGCTAGGTATTGCGGAGCTTCTCTATGCACGCATTTGTGGGTGAGGCAAAGGGTCTTGAATGTGATCCGATTTTTTACGGTGAGCCAATGTAGGTTCCTCAGGGAAGGAGAGATGGATTCCCAGGGTTTTTTTCCCGTTATCAGACTTGCCGCCGCGTTTTGGATCAGTTGTAATCGCGCAAGTTGATATTGTGGTAATCCTATGTAAAGCGAATTTGCGTAGTCCAGACGTGAATTAATGATTGTTCCAACTACCACTGCTTTGTCATTCTTTGGGATAAAAGGGATGAGTCTGCGAAGCATGCGCAGCAGATGGTGAGATCCACTGACTACAGATCCTATTTGCGCATCCATTGACATTTGTGAGTCTAAAATAACCCAGAGACTCTTGGCCTTGGTCTTTGGGGAGATGGTCTGCCCAAAGACGGTGGGTGGTGTCCAGGAGGTTTTGGTTACGGAATTATGATTTGGGTGTAGGGTAAGAAGCTCTGTCTTTGATTCGTTGAGTTTGAGGGAGTTGGTGGTCATCCAGTCTTCTACTGAATTGTGGCAGTTTTCTAGTTGTTGGTGGTGATCTCTTTGTCCAGTGATACGGAAATAAAGTTGCGTGTCGTCAGCGTATGAGTGAAAGCAAAGGTCTGAACATCTGATGATTTGGAGGAGTGGGCGAATGTAAATGTTGAAGAGAACGGGTGACAAAGGTGATCCTTGAGGGACTCAGCAGGTGACTGCCCGGGATTCAATCCCTGTCAATGTTACCAATATATCCTCTGATCCATCGCACTTTGATCAGGTTTAATAATGCTTTTTTTTTTTAAGTATTCAGAGATCACTCCTTATACCCCCAACATTTGGTTGCCATACCCTCAACATTTGGTTGCCATACCCTCAACATTTGGTTGCCATACCCTCAACATTTGGTTGCCATACCCTCAACATTTGGTTGCCATACCCTCAACATTTGGTTGCCACACACCCAACATTTGGTTGACACACACCCAACATTTGGTTGCCATACCCTCAACATTTGGTTGCCACACACCCAACATTTGGTTGCCACACACCCAACATTTGGTTGCCACACACCCAACATTTCGTTGCCATACCTCCAACATTTGGTTGCCATACCTCCAACATTTCGTTGCCATACCCCCAAAGGAATATGGATACCCCCAGGGGGGAACCCTGGCTATTTTGTCCAACCACCTCTTTGCATTTATGGCCAAATCAATCAGAATAATTTGGGGGTATGTGTACCCTCCTTTACCTCCTCCGGCCTGTCTGACACATAAAGGGTTAAGGTTCAACTATACAATGAATAAAAAGGAACGCAAAGGCAAATGACAGCAACAGGAAAAATCCTAATAAATTATAAGCTGCACTGGCCACCAGTAATTTTTCTTTTGCCGTCATTTAACTTTGCGTTCCTCCTCATTCCTCGTATAGTTGAACCTTAACCCTTTACATAGCGCTCCCTCTGGACAACAAAGGGTTACTTCGTTTTAGCGTAATTGCAGCTCTCTCGCTAATGAATGCCCCATTTAAACAGTGTGATGAGGAGAAAAAAAAATAATTATAATTAGGGCATATGAGCCGAGGATTACATACTGTACAGCAACATACAGATTACCGCAAGATCAGATGGAGCCGGGATTTTCCTGACCGTTAATTGTTTCTGCTGATATTTCGATGTGGACATTCCAGGACAGTGTAATATGCTCACCCCAGCATCATTTGTGTGGTGCGGCCCCTCCCCACCCCCCCTTTACCCCTAATACAGGAGCAGGACGCTCATAAGGGAGAGAATACACACCCAGGGAGCTCATATCTGCTTCTCCTGCCCTCTCCTGGCAGAAGACCAGCACTGCATGCCTGGGGTTAATAATTAACCTTTATGGAGTTCTCCCAAACTTAATATGAAGTAATTACAGTGCTAATTCCAAAAACACACACAATTCAAATTTACAAATTTTTCATTTATTTATTTTTTCCCCTTACTTTTGCACTCCTGGGATCAATTCCCACTGATTGCTTGGAGTTTGTATGTCCTCCATGTATTGATACAGTGTTATCTGTGTCTTTGTGTTCCCTAATCCAAGAACATGCTGGTAGGTTAAAGTAATTGTAAAGCTTAAAACAAACAAACAAAAAAAAAACATGTTCTATTTACCTGGCTTTGCACAGAGTGGCCCTGAACCCCTCTTTGGGGGTCCCCCCCACCGGCGAACTTGGCTCCTCCTCTTCTCTTGGGTGACCCCATAGCAAGCCGCTTCCTGTGGGGGTCACTTGTGTGCATGCTCGATCCGAAGCCGGGCTGTGTGAGTCCATAGACACATACAGCGTGGCTTGGGACCCACCCCCCCCCCCCCCCCCCGCTCCCTCCTTGCCGACTTTGAGCTTTCCTTAAATCCGACCTCCGGCCTTCCCTTCAGTCTTGCTTGACCATTCTTCCACAAGTGCGTTTATGAGCTCAGGCACTGATGTTGGATAAGAAGGCCTGGCTCACAGTCTCCGTTCTAATTCATCCCAAAGGTGTTCTATTGGGGTTGAGGTCAGGATTCTGTGCAGGCCAGTCAAGTTCCTCCACCCCAGACTCGCTCATCCATGTCTTTATGGACCTTGCTTTGTGCACTGGTGTACAGTCATGTTGGAACAGGAAGGGGCCGTCCCCAAACTGTTCCAACAAAGTTGGGAGCATGAATGTCTTGGTATGCTGACGTCTTAAAGCAGTTGTAAACCCTCGTGATTTTTCACCTTAATGAACCCTATGGTATTAAGGTGAAAAAAACACCTGCCAGTGACCAGCCCCCAACCCCCCCCCCCCCTGTTTTACTTACCTGAGCCCCGAAGCTTGACCCACGGGGACACGCTGTCTCTTTGCCCGGGGTTCTCGCCTCTTGATTACATAGATTGATAGCAGCGCAGCCATTGGCTCCCGCTGCTGTCAATCAAATCCAATGACTTGGTGCCTGGGGGCAGGGCCGAGTCCTGCATTCAGCCTCTATGGACGCCAAATGTTGGACTCGGGACGCACCCTCAAGGTAATGCCCTTGGGAGAACGCTTCTCCTAGGGGGGTTATCTGATGCGGGGAGGAGCCACGAGAGCTGCCGAGGGACCCCAGAAGACGACGTTCGGGGCCACTCTGTGCAAAACGAGCTGCACAGTGGAGGTAAGTTTAATATGTATGTTATATATTTTTTTAAGCAAACCCTTACAATCACTTTAAGAGTTCCCTTCACTGGAACTAAGGGGCCAAGCCCAATCCCTGAAAAACAACCCCCACACCATAATCCCCCCCTCCACCAAATGATTTGGACCAGTGCACAAAACAAGGTCCATAAAGACATGGATGAGCGAGTTTGGGGTGAAGGAACTTGACTGGCCTGCACAGAGTCCTGATCTCAACCCCCGATAGAACACCTTTGGGATGAATTAGGCCAGACGAGTTCCTCCACCCCAAACTCACTCCTCCATGTCTTTATGGACCTTGCTTTGTACACTGGTGTGCAGTCATGTTGGAACAGGAAGGGGCCGTCCCCAAACTGTTCCCACAAAGTTGGGAGCATGAAATTGTCTAAAATGTCTTGTTATGATGACGCCTTAAGAGTTCCTTTCACTGGAACTAAGGGGCCAAGCCCAACCCCTGAAAAACAACCCTCCATGCCATAATCCCCCATCCACCAAATGATTTGGATCAGTGCACAAAGCAAGGTCCATAAAGACATGGATGAGTGAGTTTGGGGTGGAGGAACTTGACTGGCCTTCACAGAGTCCTGACCACAACCCCGATAGAACACCTTTGGGATGAATTAGAGCAGGGACTGTGAGCCGGGCCTTCTTGTACAACACTGGTGCCTGACCTCACAGATGCTCTTCTGGAAGAATGGTCAAACATTCCCATAGACACATCTCCTAAACCTTGTGGACGGCCTTCCCAGAAGAGTTGAAGCTGTTATAGTTGCAAAGGGTGGGCCAACTCAATATTGAACACTGCGGAGGAAGACTGGGATGCTATTAAAGTTCATGCGAGTAAAAAGGCAGGTGTCCCAATACTTTTGGACAGCCTTCCCAGAAGAGTTGAAGCTCTTATAGCTGCATAGGGTGCAAATATAGGGTGTAATATAGTGTAGACCGGTGGGACGGGCTCCTCCCACTTTGCCATAATCTGCCTGGATTGGAAAGGGAAGTGCGGAGACCCAGTGATGATGTCACAAGCTCTAAAACAAGGTATGTAATAATAAAAATAGGACATTTCTATAGAAATAAAAATTAAAAACGCCATTGATTATCAGGTTGATGGAGGTGGGGAAGGAAGCCCGGGAAAGGCAACATATAGGGCAGATCAAACATCGGCTTTAATGAATGCGGTTTCTGTCTTTTGCGGTAGCGTTGGCCTTCCTCACCCGCCTCCTTCATGCCTTTGGAAGGAATACATAAGTGTGCTAATGGGCTGTAATACATTTTCCCATATTTATATTCAGAGAGAAACTGTTGTCTCTTTTCATCTTTTTCAAATGACTTGTTAAAGAGATCGGCTTGATGAGAATTATTTTGTGCTAATATATAATAGGAAGCGTGTTTCTGTGTGTGGTTGGTATTCATATACTGTATGTAGGTGGGCAGCCATATATATATATATATATATATGTCTGTGTGTGTGTGTGTGTGCATTAGGTATGCAGATTCCCTCCCTGCTTGGCGGTGTTGAGCATTTGGCCCGTTTTCACGCGGGATTCCAGCACTGTGTACAGCAAACTTTTTTTTTTCTTTTTTTTTTTTTTTTTTTTTAATACAAACAATTTTATTTAAGAAATTCAGCAAATACAAAAAGGTAGCTTCAAAATTTTTGATAACTTCGCTACTTAAAAATCTCCATAGGCGACGCTTTAAATTTCATTATTTTTTTTACAGTTTACCTGTTTGGAGCTACAGAGGAGGTCTAGGGCTGGAATTTTTGCTCTCGCTGTAACGTTCGCGGCGATACCTCACATGTGTTGTTTGAACGCCGTTTACATATGCATAGGCGTTTGCTTCTACATTTTTTTTTTTTTTTTTTACACTTTAGCTTTCATTTTTTTTATATCACTTTTATTCCTATTACAAGGGATGTAAACACAAGTAGAACTTTCTTTTGGGGGTATTTGATTGCCGCTGTGATTTTTTTTTTTTTTTGCGCTATGAACAAAAAACCGTCAATTTAAAAAAAATATATATATATATTATTTTATTTTTTTATTATTATTTTTTTTTTTTTTTTTTTACTTTTTGCTATAAAACAAAATGTAATTTCTTCATAAATTTAGGGCAACATGTATTCTGCTACATTTTTATTGATAAAGAAAATCCCAAGAAGCGTATACTGATTGGTTTGTGCAAAAGTTATAGCGTCTACAATCTATATGATATTTTTATGTCATTTTTATTTATTCTTTTCTTTTTCTTTTTTTCTTTTTTTTTTTTTTTACTAGTAATCGTGATCAGCGATTTAATTTTTTTGCCAGTCAGCAAGTGGTTAGTTAGTACAGTTTTAGTCAGAAAAAAGTCGGAAGCGCGAGACTACGCATGCTCAGAAATGAAAGAATACATACAAAACAATACATAACACATGACATCACTTCTGAAGTTGTATTCTGTCATACGAAAAAAAAGTCTTCACTTTCCATATGAGACTTAGCATGCCACAAAAAATGGACGAATATTCATCCGATAATCTGATTGTGTGTGTACGAGCAGGGGCGGACTGACCATTGGGGCACTCGGGCACTGCTTTACCGCTAATGCCCACACCGCCCCAGTGTGAAAGGGATCTTAACTTTTTTGATCGCTCCCTGATGTTTAACCCCTTCCCAGCCAGTGTCATTATTTATATATTTTTTTATTTTTTTAGCGCTGTATTGGTGTCACTGGTCCCCAAAAAAGTGTCACTTAGTGACAGATTTGCCCTCCAGCAATGTCGCAGTCCCGCAAAAAATTTGCTGATCGCCGTCATTACTAATAATAATAAAAAAAAATCCATAAATCTATGCCCTATTTTGTAGACACGATAAATTTTGCACAAACCAATCAGTATACGCTTATTGTTTTTTTTTTGTGGGGGGGGGTTTGTAGCAGAATATAAATTGGCCTAAACTGATGAATAAATGTTTTTTTTTTACATTTTTTTATTGAATGTTTTATAGCAGAAAGTAAAAAATAGTTTTTTTTTGGCGTTCTTTTTTTTTTGTTTATATCGCAAAAAATAAAAAATAAACGCACCAAAAGAAAGCTCTATTTTTGGGGGGTAAAAAAGGACGTCAATTTTATTTGGCAATCGTCAGTTAAAGTAACGTAGAGCTGCATCGCAAAAAATGGCCTGGTCATGAAGGTGGGGGGGGGTAAATCTTCGGGGGCTGAAGCGGTTGATAGCTTTCAACGCTTTTATTGAATGTTTTATAGCAGAAAGTAAAAAAAAAAAAAAAATTATTATTATTTTTTTTTTGTCGTTCTTTTTTTTTGTTTATAGCGCAAAAAATTTAAAATAAAATGCAGAGGTGATCAAATACCACCAAAAGAAAGCTCTATTTTTTGGGGGAAAAAAAGGACGTCAATTTTTTTTGGCAATCGTCAGTTAAAGTAACGTAGCGCTGCATTGCAAAAAATGGCCTGGTCATGAAGGTGGGGGGGGGGTAAATCTTTGGGGGCTGAAGCGGTTGATAGCTTTCAATGCTTTTATTGAATGTTTTATAGCAGAAAGTAAAAAAAATGTATTTTTTTTTGTTTATGGCGCAAAAAATTGTAAAAAAAAAAAAACCACAGAGGTGATCAAATACCACCAAAAGAAAGCTCTATTTTTTTGGGGAAAAAAAAGGACGTCAATTTTTTTTGGCAATTGTCAGTTAAAGTAACGTAGCGCTGCATTGCAAAAAATGGCCTGGTCATGAAGGTGGGGGGGGGGGGTAAATCTTTGGGGGCTGAAGCGGTTGATAGCTTTTAACGCTTTTATTGAATGTTTTATAGCAGAAAGTAAAAAAATATTATATATTTTTTTGTTTATAGTGCAAAAAATGTAAAAAAAAACACTGAAGCGGTTGATAGCTTTCCACAAAGCTCGCTGCTCTTCCTGAAGCCCGTGTGAACCGCGTGCTGGCGGCCTGCGAAGCATCGGATCCCCTTTAACGTGTGTTTTTTTTTCCTCGGCGACACCTGCTGGGACGGGAGTCCGGGGTGTGAGGGAAAAAAAAAAAAAAAAACGTCTGAAGCGGGCGCGGCGTTCCGTGCGTCTTTAAATGTTGTAGAAGCGCCTGCCGCATCCCTTCGGAGACGCCGGTCTCTGCCAGTTGATAATTTAAAAGTATTAATTATTTAAGAGGATATTAAAATATTAAAATTTTTAGCAGCTCAGCCGTACAATAGCATAATGTAGACCTGCTACTTATCCGGCCGCAGTTGTAGCACTTAATCTTGGAATTAATTTACAATTCAAACCAGTTTTCAAAGGAAATAGTCTTTACCTTTTGAACTGTTTAATGCTTTCGCATTCAAAATATCTGGGAGATCCTTGGTTTAACCTCCCGGCGTCTATTCTTCGCCCCCCCCTTCGACCGACGACCCACTCTCTCTCTGTCATTGGAGAGGTTAATCCCGTCATGGTGAGACCGATCGTCCTAAAACCGAACAATTCCTTCCAAAGGCCCTGTTCCCTCTCCAGCAGGTCGGACCTTGGTGGACGGTTTCTTTATAGCAGAGGGGGTAGGTAACCCTGGGGGCCCTCTACACCACACCCCAGCCCCCCCCCCCCTCCCCCAACCCAAGCCTCCCTCCCCCTTCAAAATCCATCATTCTCAACTTCACAAGGATGAGGCACAGAAATGCTGTGGATCGCGCTGGGATCCGTTGTGGCGTTCCTGCGCATGCGCGCAACCTTGCAAAGAGCATGCTGGCAATTTTTTCATCACTCCTCCCCGGAGGCAGATGGCGGGATCCAGCGCATGCGCAGAAATGGTGCGTTTCAGTTCGTAGGAACGGTCGCACAGGAATGCTGTGGGTCACTCTGGCACTCATTGCGGTGTTAGTGTTCATGCATCCTGAGATTTCTACATCACTCCTCCCCGGAGGCAGATGGCGGGATCCAGCGCATGCGCAGAAATGGTGCGTTTCAGTTCGCAGGAACGGTCGCACAGGAATGCTGTGTGTCACTCTGGCACTCATTGCGGTGTTAGTGTTCATGCATCCTGAGATTTCTACATCACTCCTCCCCGGAGATAGAGGGCGGGATCCAGCGCATGTGTAGAAACAGTGCGTTTTGGTTCACAGGGACAGACGCACAGCAGTGCTGTAGGTCACTCTGGGATCCATTGTGACGTTCATGTGCATGCGCATGTGCGCAACCCTGCAACACAGCCTCCTGGGATTTCTACATCACTCCTCCCTGGAGGCAGATGGCGGGATTCAGCGCATGCGTAGATAACGGTGTGTTTCAGTTTACAGGCACGGACGCACAGGAATGCTGTTGGTCACTTTGAGATCCATTATAGCATTCCTGCGCATGCGCGCAACCCTGCAACACAGCCTCCTGGGATTTTTACATCGCTCCTCCCCGGAGGCAGATGGTGGGATCCAGCGCATGTGTAGATAACGGTGTATTTCAGTTTCCTGGCACAGATGCCCAGGAATGCTGTTGGTCACTCTAGGATCCATTGTGGCGTTCCTGCGCATGCGTGCAGCCCTGCGAACTGCATCCTGAGATTTGTACATCACTCCTCCCCAGAGATAGATGGCGGGATGTGTAGAAACAGCGTGTTTTAGTTCACAGGGACAGACGCACAGAAATGCTGTAGGTCACTCTGGGATCCATTGTGACGTTCATGCGCATGCGCGCAACCCTGCAACACAGCCGCCTGGGATTTCTACATCACTCCTCCCCGGAAGCAGATGTCGGGATCCAGCGCATGCATAGACACGGTGTGTTTCAGTTTACAGGCACGGATGCACAGGAATGCTGTTGGTCACTTTGAGATCCATTGCAGTGTTCCTGCGCATGCGTGTAGCCCTGCGAACTTCATCCTGAGATTTGTACATCACTCCTCCCCGGAGATAGATGGCGGGATCCAGCGCATGTGTAGAAACAGTGCATTTTAATTCACAGGGACAGACGCACAGAAATGCTGTAGGTCACTCTGGGATCCATTGTGACGTTCATGCGCATGCGCACAACCCTGCAACACAGCCGCCTGGGATTTCTACATCGCTCCTCCCCGGAGGCAGATGGCAGGATCCAGCGCATGCGTAGATAACGGTGTATTTCAGTTTCCTGGCACAGACGCCCAGGAATGCTGTTGGTCACTCTAGGATCCATTGCAGTGTTCCTGCGCATGCGTGTAGCCCTGCAAACTTCATCCTGAGATTTGTACATCACTCCTCCCCGGAGATAGATGGCGGGATCCAGCGCATGTGTAAACATTGTGCGTTTTGGTTTACAGGCACGGACGAAGAATGCTGTGGGTCACTCTGGGCTCCATTTTGGCATTCCTGCGCATGCGCGCAAACCCTGCAAACAGCCTCCTGGTATTTCTATATCACTTCTCCCCGGAGACAGGCGGTGGGGTCAAGCGCATGCGCGGAAACTTTGCCTTTCAGTTCTCTGGCAGAGTGCCGTGCTTTCTCTGTGCATGCCCAAGTGGCCCAGCAATATGCGCGGGCATGCCGCAAGTCTCTTGCCTGGTCTATGGGAGTTTTTTTCCTAGAAAAAGTCGATATTTCAGACCTCGTTTTTACGTTTGATCTGTACATCCTGATAGTGACAGAGCTCTGCTGGGTCAGGACTGGTCCACTTTAAGGACCCGTTTGTAAAGATGGTTAAAATAACTCATTTTGTTTCACAGTAATGTCCGATTTTAGGGATATTCTCTTCTGTAGCTCAGACTACAAATGGAAATTTGTAATCTAGCCGTGAAAAAAAAAAAAAGAAGAAAATAATTGAGCAGTAGACGGCAATAAGCAATCAGAAGGAAGGAAAGGTGTCGCTTTTAGGAAGATGCTTTTCTCAGTTTCACTCCTTTTAAATGAATGGATTATGCCAACGTGGCTTCTACATTACAATAAACTGACCAAACCCCCCCCCCCCCCTTATAGTTTCCTATTTAAATCACCTGATGGTTCTTTCTATCTTTTAGGGTCTGTATTCCCGAGACTGTAAACCTAATGTGCCCATTATAAAGGGTTCCCACCATCTCTAGACTGAATTATTGGGTCAGAACACCTGCTGTACCCATTATGAGAGGTTCCCATCATCCCTGAAGCGCGTTTTCAATTCTGTATATCTGCTGTGCCCATTATGAGGGGTTCCCACCATCCCTGTGCTTAGTTCCCAGGTCTGCAAACTTG
Organism: Lithobates pipiens; assembly: GCF_037356315.1. Taxonomy (NCBI): domain Eukaryota; kingdom Metazoa; phylum Chordata; class Amphibia; order Anura; family Ranidae; genus Lithobates; species Lithobates pipiens. Next base: position 25,094,325 of record NW_027507748.1, on the reverse strand, counting down.
CTGTGCCCATTATAAAGGGTTCCCACCATCCCTGTGCTGAGTTCCTGTGTCTGTACACCTGCTGTGCCCATTATGAGGGGTTCCCATCATCCCTGTGCTGAGTTCCCAGGTCTGTACACCCGCTGTGCCCATTATAAGTTGTTCCCACCATCCTTGTGCTGAGTTCCTGGGTCTGTACACCCGCTGTATCCATTATAATGGGTTCCCACCATCCCTTTTCTGAGTTCCCAAGTCTGTACACCTTCTGTGCCCCTTATGAGGGGGTTCCCACCATCTCTGGACTGAATTATTGGGTCTGTACACCTGCTGTGCCCACTATGAGAGGTTCCCACCATCCCTGTGCAGAGTTCCTGGGTCTGTAGACCTGATGTGCCCATTATGAGGGGTTCCCGCCATCTCTGTGCTGAGTTCTCAGATCTGTACACCTGCTGTGCCCATTATGAGGGGTTCCCACCATTTCTCTGCTGAGTTCCTGGGTCTGTACACCCGCTGTGTCCATTATAAGGGGTTCCAACCATCCCTGTGCGGAGTTCCTGGGTCTGTACACCCGCTGTGTCCATTATAAGGGGTTCCCACCATCCCTTTTCTGAGTTCCCAAGTCTGTACACCTGCTGTGCCCATTATGAGGGGGTTCCCACCATCTCTGGACTGAATTATTGGGTCTGTACACCTGCTGTGCCCATCATGATAGGTTCCCACCATCCCTGTGCTGAGTTCCTGGGTCTTTAGACCTGATGTGCCCATTATGAGGGGTTCCCGCCATCTCTGTGCCGAGTTCCTGGGTCTGTACACCTGCTGTGTCCATTATAAGGGGTTCCCACCATCCCTGTGCTTAGTTCCCAAGTCTGTAGACCTGCTGTATCCATTATGAGGGGTTCCCACCAACCCTGTGCTGAGTTCCTGGGTCTCTACACCTGGTATGCCCAGTATGAGAGGTTCCCACCATCCCTGTGCTGAGATCCAAGGTCTGTACACCTGATGTGCCCATTATGAGAGATTCCCATGATCCCTGAAGTGCGTTTTCAGTTCTGTACATCTGCTGTGCCCATTATGAGGGGCTCCCACCATCCCTGTGCTGAGTTCCCGGGTATGTACGCCTGCTGTGCCCATTAGGAGAGGTTCCTACTTTCCTCAAAGAACTTTAAATTAAGGATTACAATTTAGAATTGTGGAGACTCAAATTCAGGCAAAACTATATATATATATATATATATATATATATATATATATATATATATATATATTATATATATATTTTTTTTTTTTTGGTGGGGAAAAAGAGAGGGAAGGATTGTAAGTTTAGGTTTTTATTCTAGTTTGTATCCCAGTTGGGGGGAACTCCCCTGACTTCCTGTATGTTTACAGTAACAGGAAGTAGAGGTGAATCCCCCCAGAGGAAATAAAGACAGTAATTAAAGCCAATCTGACTATCTCTCCCCAAATCTTTCTACAAATGAAAAAAAAAAATGGAAATGGGTGAGCTCGGTAAAGGTCCATCTTTTTTTTTTTTTTTTCCCCCTAACTCAATACCCGCGAGCTCCCGCCAGCAGCTCGCGGTGAAATGCTGGGCTTTCTATTAGCTCCTCTCACAAGATGGCAGGTAGAGTTGAAGTTACAATGCGTACGCTGCTCTTTTCTTAATAAGATCATCAGCGCGCAGCACTGAATGGGAATGAGAGAGACAAATTCACCAGAGGACGTATAACATATTCCACCGCGAAGAGCCTCGGAAAGAGTACAAATCCCAGCTGCCAGATGTCCTTACAGGCAGGGATAAGGGGAGGGCGGGCAAGACAGACCCCTGAGCTCCATTATGTCAGCCGTGGCAGCCCCTGTGAAGTGGCAATTCAGAGCTCGGGGAGACCTCAGGGCGATGGCAGGCAGGCTTCAGTGTAAGTGATCAGAACGCTGGTCTGCAGCGGCCCTCAGGAAACCCCCCGGGCTACAGAGATCCGTCTTATCTGCTACATTGCACCGACTCAAAGGGAGAAACCTCGCATCACCTCGCAGAAGAAGTGAGAGGAAGCGGCCCGTCCGGAGGCCCCAACCACCTCTGCCAACGACGAGGGGCCCGACAAAATACCACCGGTGTGAATAGACAGTTCTTGACATGCATTGACATACTTCAACAACGCTTGTTTTAAAGGGAAACTGTAATTGTTTTATTGAAAGCAGAAATAAAGTTTTCTTTATTTAATTTTTTTTATAATAAGGCAATTACCCCAAATCGTTAAAGTCATGCATGCACGCCTGTAGAATGAAGTCATTATTATATCAATATTGTTGTATTCCACAGATTTGTTCCCCAGTTTAATTCCATTGAAAAATATGTGAATCTTGGGTGAAAACATTGATAACTAAACATTGACGGGCCAGAACAAAGGGGTGGGCAAGAGGGACATGGGCCCTGGAAGCTGCGCCCCTTAAGGGACAAGCACCTCACTGCATGCAGGGCCGGTGCTATCACTAGGCAAACTAGGCAGCCGCCTAGGGCGCACTGCTGCCTAGGGCGCCCGTCCTCTAGCGTTCCTGCTCGCTTCCCTCTGCAGCTAGCAACTAAGTCTCAGCATCAGCAGGCAGCCGCCGCTCTGTTCGCACATAGTGTCGGAGGCTCAGCATCGGCGGAGGACTGTCTGTGTCCCGACTTCCAAATGAATGGAAGCAAGCAAATGTTCATTGATGGGCACTGCTAAGCTGCATTAATGGGTGTTGGTGAGGCTTCATTTGATGGGCGCAAGTGAAGCTGCATTTGATGGGAGCTGGTGAGGCTGCATTTTATGAGCGCTGGGGAGGCTTCATTTGATGGGCGCTGGTGAGGCTACATTTGATGGACGCTAGTGAGGCTAAATTTGATGGGCACTGGTGAGGCTGCATTTGAAGGGCGCTGGTGGGGCTTCATCTGATGGGTGCTGGTGAGGCTGTATTTGATTGGCGCTGGTGAGGGTGCATTGAATGGGCGCTAGTGAGGCTGCAATTGAAGGGTGCTGGTGAGGCTTCATTTGATGGGCGCTGGTGAGGCTTCATTTGATGGGCGCTGGTAAGCTGCATTTGATGGGTGCTGGTGAGGCTTCATTTAATGGCTGCTGGTGAGGCTTCATTTGATGGGCGCTGGTGAGGCTGTATTTGATGGGTGCTGGTGAGGCTGCATTTGATGGGCGCTGGTGAGGATACATTTGATGGGCGCTGGTGAGGCTGCATTTGAAGGGCGCTGGTGAGGCTGCATTTGAAGGGCGCTGGTGAGGCTGCATTTGAAGGGCGCTGGTGAGGCTTAATTTGATGGGCGCTGGTGAGGCTTCATTTGATGGGCGCTGGCGAGGCTGCATTTGATAGACGTTGGTGAGGCTTCATTTGATGGGCGCTGGCGAGGCTGCATTTGATAGACGTTGGTGAGGCTTCATTTGATGGGCGCTGCTGAGGCTTCATTTGATGGGCACTGGTGAGGCTGTATTTGATGGGCACTGGTGAGGCTGCATTTGATGGGCGCTAGTGAGGCTCCATTTGAAGGGTGCTGGTGAGGCTTCATTTGATGGGCGCTGGTGAGGCTTCATTTTATGGGCGCTGGTGAGGCTGTATTTGATGAGCGCTGGTGAGACTTCATTTGATGGGCACTGGTGAGGCTGTATTTGATGAGCGCTGGTGAGGCTTCATTTGATGGGCGCTGGTGAGGCTTCATTTGATGGGCGCTGCTGCATTTGATGGGCGCCGGTGAGGCTGCATTTGATGGACGAGTGGTTATTTGACTTACTGTTGCCTTTCTATCATCTAGAACCAGTCACACCCATTTTCAGATATCTCCAGAGATGTTCCATCAGGTTCAAGTCTGAACTCTGGCTGGGCCACTCAAGGACATTCATAGACTTGTCCCGTAGCCACTCCTTTGTTATCTTGGCTGTGTGCTTAGGGTCGTTGTCCTGTTGGAAGATGAACCTCCACCCCAGTCTGAGGTCCAGAGCGCTCTGGAGCAGGTTTCCATCAAGGATGTCTCTGTACATTTTTGCATTCATCTTTCCCTCGATCCTGGCTAGCCTCCCAGTTCGTCCAACTGAAAAACATCCCCCCAGCATGATGCTGCCACCACCATGCTTCACTGTAGGGATGGTATTGGCCAGGTGATGAGTGGTGTCTGCTTTCCTCCAGCCATGACGCTTGCCATTCAGGCCAAAGAGTCCAATCTTTGTTTCAGAAGACCAGAGAATTTTGTTTCTCATGGTCTGAGAGTCCTTCAGGTGCCTTTTGGCAAACTCCAGATGGGCTGTCATGTGCCTTTTGCGGAGGAGTGGCTTCCGTCTGGCCCCTCTACCATACGGGCCTGATTGGTGGAGTGCTGCAGAGATGGTTCTTCTGGAAGGTTCTCCTCTCTCCACAGAGAAATACCGGAGCTCTGTCAGATTGACCATCGAGTTCTTGGTCACCTCCCTGACTATGGCCTTTCCCCCTCGATCACTCAGCTTGGCTGGGCGGCCCGCTCTAGGAACAGTCCTGGTGGTTTCAAACTTTTTCCATTTATAGATGATGGAGGCCACTGTGCTCGTTGGGACCTTCAATGCTACAGACATTTTTCTGCACCCTTCCCCAGATCTGTGCCTCCATACAATCCTGTCTCGAAGGTCTACAGGCAATTCCTTGGACTTCATGGCTTGGTTTGTGCTCTGACATGCACTGTTACCTGTGGGACCTTTATATAGACAGGTGTGCCTTTCCAAATCATGTCCAATCAACTGAATTTACCACAGGTGGACTCCAATCAGGTTGCAGAAGCATCTCAAGGCTGATCAGTGGAAACAGGAGGCCCCTGAGCTCAATTTTGAGTAGTATGGCAAAGGCTGTGAATACTTATGGATTTTTTTTTCTTTTAAGCCAAATTAGTACTCACAAAAGTAATAAGTTTAAACATTGTTTCATATTGGATCATGTGTGGCATCAAGTGACCTGACCAGTACGCTACACTGTCCCGTCTAACGCGTTTCAACGGACCTGTCCCTTCTTCAACTCCAAAACTGCAGCTCTTGTGAGATGCTCCCGGTCTGCCGTGGTCAGAACAGACCAAAAGTGGTCCAAGGAAGGAACACCAGCAAACCACTGGCAGGGTCGTGGATGGCCAAGGTTTATTGATGGAGGTGGGGAGTGAAGGCTGGCCTGTGTAGTCTGATCCACTTGAATAGCTACTGGAGTTCCAATTGTTGAAGAAGGTAATGCTGGCTCTGATAGAAAGGTGTCAGAACACACAGAGCATTGCAGTTTGTTGTGTACGGAGGCTGCGTAACTGCAGAGCGGCCAGGGTGCCCATGCTGACCCGTGTCCACAGCCCAAAGTGCCTACAATGGGCACGTGAACAACAGAACTCGACCACAGAGCAATGGAAGCCAGGTGGCCTGGTCTGATGAATTCAGAAATGGTTTGAGGAGCACAACAATGAGTTTAAGGTGTTGACTTGGCCTCCAAATTCTCCAGCTCTCAATCCATCAATTCCATACATCTGTGGGGCGTGCTGGAAAAACAAGTCCGATCTATGGAGGTACCACCTCCAATTTTCTGGGATTAAAGCATCTGCTACTGACAGCTTGGGGCCGCATACCACAGCATACCTTCAGAGGTCTAGTGCAGTCCTCGCCTCAATAGGCTATGGTGGATGGTCAGAATGTTTGGGCCGATCGGTGTAAGTGCCCGGGTGATTACATTGTTACATTTTCTCAGGTAACATTTACCGCTCTATGCTGTTCTTATGGGAAAATCATCCACAAAACTAGATTTAGTATCTCAGTGAGTTTGTAGATTGAGTGTTCTAAAGCAGATCTTTACCCAAATGTGTCATCAGTTTGTGTCTCCAGTTTTGCTGGGATGAGAGAAAGAGTTGTAGAAGGAATGGAAGACTTTCCTGGAGAGAATGCTGCTCAGTGCTCCTTTCAGTGCTGCCCACATTGATGATGAAGCAGCGGAAGATTGAGGGAAAGGCGAGTGTTGTGGGGACTTAAAGTGAACCCAGCGCTTTGTTCTGTTTTGGGAAAGCACAGATTTACTTTAGGATGGATGGATGGATAAAAAGATTGTCTGCATGATAACAGAAAAGGGAGAAAAAAAAAAAAACAGCCAAAAAATGTAATCTCTACAGATCAGATTTATAATATTTTTTTTGTTAAAGTTTATGTAACTTCAGTTAATATTATAATAAATATTAATAATATATACTATATTTAATAATAATATTAGTAGTAATATATATATATATATATATATATATATATATATATATATATATATATATATATATATATATATATATATATATATATATTAATAACAATATATTCTGTATTTAATATTTTACATATTATATAATATACTGGCAATATATAATTTATATATATATATATATATATATCTATAGAGAGAGAGAGAGAGAGAGAGAGAGAAAGATAGAGATAATATATAATAATAATATTAATCATTGTAATTATAATAATATATGCAATATATAATTGCATTCATATATATATATATATATATATATATATATATATATATATAATGATAATATTTTATATATTATATAATATTATATAATAACAATAGTAATATATAATTTCAATAATGTATATAATAGTATAATAATAATATAGGGTACATGTAATATTATTATTATTTATTGTTATATTATTGTTATATAATAATATATAACAAAGGTAATATTTAATTTCAATAATATATACAATGATAATATATTAATAATAATAATATAGGCTGTATTGACTATTTTATATAATAATAATATTAGTAATATATAATTTCAATAATGTATATAATGGTAATATAATAATAATAATAATAACAATAAAGGCTGCATATAATAATGTATATAGTGTATATGTGTATATATATATATATATATATATATATATATATATATATATATATATATATATATATATATATAGGCTGTATATAATGTTGTCTATATTGTCTAATAATAATAGTAATATATATTTTCAATAATATATATAATTATAATAATAATAATAATATAGGCTGTATATAATATTTTATATAATAATAATATAAATAATAATAACAATAAAATATATATATATATAGTACAGAAGGAATCCAAACCCGTCCCAGAGCCAAAACAGGAAGTGGGAGGAAATCCTTCCAAAGTCAGGGAGTCCCTGGTTGTCCCCATTCGATGATTACCCCTATATTCCTGTTCCAGTGACAACCCAGCATTTTGGCATTTTCTTTCACCTCCCTTATGCAGCTAAATAACGCACCGAGAACAAATATTGTAACTGATAAACACAGATCCGATCCCACTCTCTCAGCTGTGTCACTTCTTTTTTTTTTTGGAGTCGGAGTTCTCCTTTATGTTTTTTGGTGTGATGACCTCTGCCTATAACATGATCTCAGCCCCACCGTCTGTACGACTATAGAGCTGTAATATAATGATTGCCCGGGTACAATAGTCTAAACAGTATGAGAAGGGGGCGTCGCAGCCGGCGGGGGCACTGCTATGGCATTGTTGGGCCTCCTGGGAGGGGACGGGGTCACCGAGAAGTTGATTATGCTGCATAAATATATAAATAGTGGTGAAAAGTGAACAATTGGGAGCTTGTTACAGCGGGAGGATGTAAAGCCGGGCTGATGGATGCTCTGCGATGGCACAGACGTTGTGTGCGGAGAGGAAATGCTGGGAGACGCACAACACTCCTATTCTTCCCAGCACAGCTCCACTCTGGAGCGCACTGCTACCTACCTAACACCGCTATATGATATAAGAAACACCTACCTAACGCCGCTATATGATATAACAAATACCTACCTAACGCCACTATATGATATAACAAATACCTACCTAACGCCGCTATATGATATAAGAAACACCTACCTAACGCCGCTATATGATATAAGAAATACCTACCTAACACCGCTATATGATATAACAAATATCTACCTAACGCAGCTATATGATATAACAAATACCTACCTAACACCACTATATGATATAACAAATACCTACCTAACGCCGCTATATGATATAAGAAACACCTACCTAACGCCGCTATATGATATAACAAATACCTACCTAACGCCGCTACATGATATAAGAAATACCTACCTAACACCACTATATGATATAACAAATACCTACCTAACGCCGCTATATGATATAAGAAACACCTACCTAACGCCGCTATATGATATAACAAATACCTACCTAACACCACTATATGATATAAGAAATAACTACCTAACACCACTATATGATATAAGAAATACCTACCTAACACCACTATATGATATAAGAGGCTCAGGGGCCTTTTTTTTTTTTTTTTTAAATTATCTAGCAAGGCCTAACTAAATAGTAAGGGAAACTTAGAAAACTATAATAGATCAAATGTCACTGTAAATATATAAACTTAGCCTACCTTGAGTGGACTGTGCCAGTCAGAAGGGCAGGGGATGGTGTCAGTAGAGCAGTGGATGGTGTCAGTAGGGCAGTGGATGGTGTCAGTAGAGCAGTGGACGGTGTCAGTAGGGCAGTGGATGGTGTCAGTAGGGCAGCGATGGTGTCAGTAGGGCAGTGGACGGTGTCAGTAGGGCAGTGGACTGTGTCAGTAGGGCAGTGGACGTGTCAGTAGGGCAGGGATGGTGTCAGTAGGGCAGTGGATGGTGTCAGTAGAGCAGTGGACGGAGTCAGTAGGGCAGTGGGCGGTGTCAGTAGAGCAGTGGACGGTGTCAGTAGGGCAGTGGACGGTGTCAGTAGGGCAGTGGATGGTGTCAGTAGGACAGTGGCCGGTGTCAGTAGAGCAGTGGCCGGTGTCAGTAGGACAGTGGCCGGTGTCAGGGCAGTGGCCGGTGTCAGGGCAGTGGACGGTGTCAGTAGGGCAGTGGATGGTGTCAGTAGAGCAGTGGACGGAGTCAGTAGGGCAGTGGATGGTATCGGTAGGGCAGTGGGCAGTATCAGTAGGGCAGTGGGCAGTATCAGTAGGGCAGTGGATGGTGTCAGTAGGGCAGTGGGCGGTATCAGTAGGGCAGTGGATGTCATCAGTAGGGCAGTGGGCGGTGTCAGTAGGGCAGTGGGCAGTATTAGTAGGGCAGTGGATGGTGTCGGTAGGGCAGTGGGCAATATCAGTAGGGCAGTGGATGTCATCAGTAGGGCGGTGTCAGTAGGGCAGTGGATGGTGTCAGTAGGGCAGTGGGCAGTATCAGTAGGGCAGTGCATGGTGTCAGTAGGGCAGTGGGCAATATCAGTAGGGCAGTGGATGTCATCAGTAGGGCGGTGTCAGTAGGGCAGTGGATGGTGTCAGTAGGGCAGTGGGCAGTATCAGTAGGGCAGTGGATGGTGTCAGTAGGGCAGTGGGCAATATCAGTAGGGCAGTGGATGTCATCAGTAGGGCGGTGTCAGTAGGGCAGTGGGCAGTATCAGTAGGGCAGTGGGCAATATCAGTAGGGCAGTGGATGTCATCAGTAGGGCGGTGTCAGTAGGGCAGTGGATGGTGTCAGTAGGGCAGTGGGCAGTATCAGTAGGGCAGTGGATGGTGTCAGTAGGGCAGTGGGGGGTATCAGTAGGGCAGTGGGCGGTGTCAGTAGGGCAGTGGATGGTGTCAGTAGGGCAGTGGGCAGTATCAGTAGGGCAGTGGATGGTGTCAGTAGGGCAGGGAGCAATATCAGTAGGGCAGTGGATGGTGTCAGTAGGGCAGTGGGCAGTATCAGTAGAGCAGTGGACGGTGTCAGTAGGACAGTGGATGGTGTCAGTAGGGCAGTGGGCGGTATCAGTAGGGCAGTGAATGTCATCATTAGGACAGTGGAAGCTGGCCGGAGGAAGAGGAGGAGAAGCCGACTTTCAGCTGCTGCAGGAGGAAAGCACAAGGGATCGGTCCCCCCCCCCCCCCCACGCTCCTGTCCAGGTTCCGGGGGTTGTCAAGGAAGGGACGCACGATCTACCCATCACACCTGCCCAGGAACGACGGGTAGATTACGATCGACGGGTTGCTATGTCAGTCGATAAAATGACCTTTTTGCAATCTGGTTTTGTCTTTCCAAAGACATGCAGAACATTAAAGTGTATGTGAAAGCAAAAACTTTTTTTTTTTTTTTTTTCAGTTTTGGATTAAGTAGAGGGAAGGGTTACACCTCCTGTTAAGTTTTTATTCCTGGATTCAGAAGTAAGGTGTGGGCACTAGATCACTTAAAGTAGTAGGTGTTATCCGTCTTAACCCAAAACCAAACGTTTAACATATTGCGGCTTAGCAGTTCTTGGTGTGGTGGCTGTGTTAGTCTTCTTTTTTTCAAGCTGCATTTGCTTCCTGTTCCGTGGCTAGTTATCCTATGAATAACACACGTCCTGTCCCTGGGTGGCTACGTCGCTCCTCCGCTGTATCTGTGGAGGAAGCCGCCATTTCTAGCACAGGACGATTACAGTCTAATAGAGATTTTTCTGCTCTTCGAAGCGCAGAGGGAGGAAACAAGGAGCCGTTACCCTAAAATCATACAAGTCTCAGCTATGGGTGAATAGAAGTCGGTTTCATTCACACGGCCGATGTCACGACACATGTATTCTAGGAGAAACGATCCTGCGTAATGATCAGTAAAATACTTGCGTATCGAATGCGTTACTTGCGTATCGAGACTCCTTAATCATTTTGATGTTTTTGTGAAATTGCTGCTGAATTTTGGCCTGTGGCCAGTGTAGATGTTTATTGTCATGTACAATACTTCCTGTACAGCCACCAGTGATTGGGGAGCATCTCAGGAAGCAAAACACAAATATCAACTGAAAGGCTTTTAAAAAAAAAAAAAAAACTAGTACAGAATGTCCAGGGCCGGTGCTACCACTAGGCAAACTAGGCAGCCGCCTAGGGCACCCTGCTGCCTAGGGTGCCCGGCCACGGGTGTTTCTACTCTCTTCTCTCGGCAGCAAGCAACTAAGTCTCAGCATCAGCAGGCAGCCGCTGCTCTGTTCGCACATAGTGTCAGAGGCGCAGCGGAGCACTGTGTCTATGTCCTCACTCCCGAATTAATGGAAGCAAGCAAATATTCATTGATGGGCGCTGGTGAGGCTGCATTGATGAGCACTGGTGAGGCTGCATTGATAGGCGCCGGTGAGGCTGCATTTGATGGGTGCTGGAGAGGCTGGATTTGATGGGTGCTGTTGAGGCTGCAATTGATGGGCGCTGGTGAGGCTGCATTTGATGGGTGCTGTTGAGGCTGCAATTGATGGGCGCTGGTGAGGCTGCCTTGATGGGCACTGGAGAGGCTGCATTTGATGGGCGCTGGAGAGGCTGCATTGATGGGCGCTGGTGAGGCTGCATTGATGGGCGCTGGTGAGGCTGCATTTGATGGGCACTGGTGAGGCTGCATTTAATGGACGCTCATGAGGCTGCATTGATGGGCACTGGAGAGGCTGCATTTGATGGGCGCTGGTGTGGCTGGATTTGATGGGCGCTGGTGAGGCTGCATTGATGGGCAATGGAGAGGCTGCTTTGGTGGGCGCTGGTGAGGCTGCATTTGATGGGCGCTGGTGAGGCTGCATTTGATGGGCGCTGGAGAGGCTGCATTGATGGGCACTGCTAATGCTGTGTTGATGGACACTGGAGAGGCTGCATTGATGGGCACTGGAGAGGCTGCTTTGGTGGGCGCTGGAGAAGGCTGCATTGATGGGCACTGGTGAGGCTGCATTTGATGGGCGCTGGTGAGGCTGCATTTGATGGGTGCTGGAGAGGCTGCATTGATGGGCACTGCTAATGCTATGTTGATGGACACTGGAGAGGCTGCTTTGGTGGGTACTGGAGAAGGCTGCATTGATGGGCGCTGGTGAAGCTGCATTTAATGGGCGCTGATTAGGCTGCATTTGATAAGCGCTTCATTAAAAAGGTGGAGTATACATGGGTAGGGCAAAGGGGTGGAGTCAGGGGTGGAGCTAAGGGGAGGTGGCAAAATGAGGTTTCGCTTAGGGTGTCAAAAATCCTTGCACCAGCCCTGAGTGTGTCATTCGTTTTTATTGTATACGAATATTATTTGTGCTACTGCTGTCCAGTAAGATTTTCAGCTCTGCTAAAGTCAGAACCATTTACCATAATTGTATGTAATCCATTTGCACTCAGTGTTTCCTCGTGGGTGGGTCTGACATTTCTTGTCACGTGATTCTATACTGTGCAACTTATCTGTCGTGGAGCACACACCGGGTGTGGCTGGGAATTCTGGGTCTGCATTTTCACCAGAGTCAGCGTTTGGTGTTCCCGGACCACCCAGATTGTTGCAGCGAGCAGTGGGGCGGGTTGGCACAACATAACATTGGGGGAAAAAACTGGAGATCTGTTCACTGTGAATATTTCACAATTTTGCCTTTAAGCAGTGAATGTATAGATATATACGGTGCCTTGAAAAAGTATTCACACCCCTTGAAATTTTCCACATTTTGTCATGTTACAACTAAAAAAGTAAATGTATTTTATTGGGATTTTATGTGATAGACCAACACAAAGTGGCACCATAATTGTGGAGTGGAAGGAAAATGATAAATGTTTTTTTTTTTTTTTTACAAAAGCATGTGAAAAGCATGGGGGGGGGGGGGCATTTATATTCAGCCCCCGTTACTCTCAGACCCCTAACTAAAATCTAGTGGTACCAATTGCCTTCAGAAGTCACCTAATTAGTAAATAGAGTCCACCTGTGTGTAATTTAATCTCAGTATAAATACAGCTGTACTGTTAAGCCCTCAGAGGTTTGTTAGAGAACCTTAGTGAACAAACAGCATCATGAAGGCCAAGGAACACACCAGACAGGTCAGGGAATAAAGTTGTGGAGAAGTATAAAGCAGGATTAGCTTATAAAAAATAAAAAAAATCTCCCAAGCTTTTAACATCTCACGGAGCTCTGTTCAATCCATCATCTGAAAATGGAAAGAGTATGGCACAACTGGAAACCTACCAAGACATGGCCGTCCACCTAAACTGACCGGCCGGGCAAGGAGAACATTCATCAGAGGAGCAGCCAAGAGGCCCATGGTAACTCTGGAGGAGCTGCAGAGATCCACAGCTCAGGTGGGAGAATCTGTCCACAGGACAACTATTAGTCGTCTCTCCAGAAATCTGCCCTTTATGGAAGAGTGGGGAGAAGAAAGACATTGGTGAGAGAAAGACATAAGAAGTCCCGTTTGGAGTTTGCCAGAAGCCATGTGGGGGACACAGCAAACATGTGGAAGAAGGTGCTCTGGTCAGATGAGACCAAAATTTAACTTTTTGGCCTAAAAGCAAAACGCTATGTGTGGTGGAAAACTCACACTGTACATCACCCTGAACACACCATCCCCACCGTGAAACATGGTGGTGGCAGCATCGTGTTGTGGAGATGATTTTCTTCAGCAGGGACAGGGAAGCTGGTCAGAGTTGATGGGAAGATAGATGGAGCCAAATACAGGGCAATCTCAGAAGAAAACCTGTTAGAGTTTGCAAAAGACTTGAGACTGAGGAGGAGGTTCACCTTCCAGCAGGACAACGACCCGAAACATACAGCCACAGCTACAATGGAATGGTTTGGATCCAGCTGTTGCAGGACTGAAAGTCCCATCATGCCTCTGGGAGTGATTGTAATTGCCAACTTTGCAATGCCTCATGGGAAATGTAGTTCCACAACAGCTTACAGGTTGCTTACCCCTGGTTTAGATCAAAGTATATTCATGTGTTAGAATGGCCCAGTCACAGTCCAGACCTAAATCCAATTGATAATCTGTGGCAAGACTTGACAATTGCTGTTCACAGACGATCTCCATCCAATCTGACAGAGCTTGAGATATTTTGCAAAGAAGAATGGTCAGAAATGTCCCTCTCTAGATGTGCAAAGCTGGTAGAGACATCCCGAAAAAGGAGTGGAAGGCGGTTCTTCAAAGTATTGACTCCGGGGGGCGCCATACAAATGTACCCCCCACACTTTTCACATATTTATTTGTAAAAAAAAAAAATTAAAACCATTTATCATTTTCCTTCCACTTCACAATTATGTGCCACTTTGTGTTGGTCGATCACATAAAATCCCAATAAAATACATTTACATTTCTGGTTGTAACATGACAACATGTGGAGAAGTTCAAGGGGTATGAATACTTTTTCAGGGCACTGTGCAGTCATCACCTTGTTTAGTCCCCTATCTGTGCTGATATAGACTGTCCCAGCTGGGTGTCGTGGAGAATGTCTCTGATTGGACAATGTTCCTGATAACACCAGCTGTGCCATGAAATCCCCTTCTATAAGAAGAGCTCCCGTTCTCCAGGTCTGTGCTCTTCCAGGGTTTATATCGGCTCTCATCACCACAAATACATTATATGGAGGAAAGAGGAGTCCTCAGTGTCATCGTTATGGGTGGATTACCCTACATAACAATTGTTACATGTGTGATCTACAGCCAGATCTCCCGGGATTATAATATCCATCCCACCATTCTTCTATATACACAGTACAGTATATACACCCCACCATTCTTCTATATACACCGTACAGTATATACACCCCACCATTCTTCTATATAAACCGTACAGTATATACACCCCATCATTCTTCTATATACAATGTACAGTATATACACCCCACCTTTCTTCTATATACACCGTACAGTATATACACCCCACCATTCTTCTATATACACCGTACAGTATATACATCCCACCATTCTTCTATATACACCGTACAGTATATACACCCCACCATTCTTCTATATACACCGTACAGTATATACACCCCACCATTCTTCTATATACACTGTACAGTATATACACCCCATCATTCTTCTATATACAATGTACAGTATATACACCCCACCTTTCTTCTATATACACCGTACAGTATATACACCCCACCATTCTTCTATATACACCGTACAGTATATACATCCCACCATTCTTCTATATACACCGTACAGTATATACACCCCACCATTCTTCTATATACACTGTACAGTATATACACCCCATCATTCTTCTATATACACTGTACAGTATATACACCCCACCATTCTTCTATATACAATGTACAGTATATACACCCCACCATTCTTCTATATACACTGTACAGTATATACACCCCACCATTCTTCTATATACACCGTACAGTATATACACCCCACCATTCTTCTATATACACCGTACAGTATATACACCCCACCATTCTTCTATATACATCGTACAGTATATACACCCCACCATTCTTCTTTATACACCGTACAGTATATACACCCCACCATTCTTCTATATACATCGTACAGTATATACACCCCACCATTCTTCTATATACACCGTACAGTATATACACCCCACCATTCTTCTATATACATCGTACAGTATATACACCCCACCATTCTTCTATATACACCGTACAGTATATACACCCCACCATTCTTCTATATACATCGTACAGTATATACACCCCACCATTCTTCTATATACACCGTACAGTATATACATCCCACCATTCTTCTTTATACACCGTACAGTATATACACCCCACCATTCTTCTATATACATCGTACAGTATATACACCCCACCATTCTTCTATATACATCATACAGTATATACACCCCACCATTCTTCTATATACATCGTACAGTATATACACCCCACCATTCTTCTATATACATCGTACAGTATATACACCCCACCATTCTTCTATATACATCGTACAGTATATACACCCCACCATTCTTCTATATACATCGTACAGTATATACACCCCACCATTCTTCTATATACACCGTACAGTATATACATCCCACCATTCTTCTATATACATCGTACAGTATATACACCCCACCATTCTTCTATATACACCGTACAGTATATACATCCCACCATTCTTCTATATACATCGTACAGTATATACATTGCGCATTGCCTTCTCTTATAGGGAAAGGTTCTACATTTATAACATAAATAATAATTTATAACATTCTGGACTTCTTTATATATGTTATCAAAATCATTCTCTATCTGCTTTATATTATCATCTATATAAATATATCTTCATCTATCTTAATATCAATAGATTGGTCTATCTATCAATAAATCCATCTATCTATCTATTATCATCATCATCATATTATAAACCATTTTATCTAGCTGGCTTATAAGGTTGATATTACTAACTCCATAACTTATCGATCTGTTATCAATAATTCTATCTATCATGATATAGGACAGACGTTGTATTTCATATCATATCCGGTACTCTGCCTAATATCAGTTATTTGTCCATCTGTCTGTCTGATATCTATAACTATCCTATGTTTATCTTTATCTGTCTACATACATATCTAACCATTTCTATATCGATCATCATTTCTTATAATCAAATTATATTCCTTCTATTTATTTATTTGGAGTTGTTATTGATCTTTCAACTTAATATCTCTAAATCTATAAATTATTATAATGAACATTATTATTATTTTTTTTATAATACAATTTTTTTCAACTGTATTTCTATCTGTATTAATCTGCCTGACAGTTATGTAGCTATAACATATAATTTTGTTTTCTTTATATCTATCTGTATTTCTATTTACCGTTATATCATCTATCTATCTATCTATCTATCTATCTATCTATCTATCTATCTATCTATCTATCTATCTATCATTATGTGATTAGTAAATCAATCTATGGATCTATCAATCTATCTATCATTATTTGATTGGTAAATCAATCTATTGATCTTTCTAACTATCTATCTATCTATCTATCTATCTATCTATCTATCTATCTATCTATCTATCTATCTATCTATCTATCTATCGATCTATCTATCAGCATTTTAGGAGTAAATCAGTCTATCTATCATTACGTGATTAGTAAATCTATCTATGTATCATTATTTGATCAGTACGTGTATGTCATCCATCTCCCCCTTTTCTAGTATTTTTGCTATCTATCTATCATTATGTAATCAGTAGGGTAATCTATCTGTCTATCGCCATCTGTCTGTCCTTTTTCTAGTATCTATGTAACTTTCTTTATTTGATCGATCTATCTATACTCATCATCTGATTAGTAAATCTGTCTACAGTATCTGTCTATTATTATGTGATTATGTGAAATGTATCTATCTATATCTATCTATCTATCAATCATGATTTAATTAGTACATCTATCTAGAATTACTTGATTAGTAAGTCTATCTATCGCTCTATCATTATTTGATTGGTAAATCTATCTATCAGCATTTGATTATTAAATTTATCGATCTACTGTATCTATCTAGCTATCATTATTTTATTTGTTTTCTATCTATCTATCACTATTTGATCAATAAGTTTATGTCACCCATCTGCCCTTTTTCTAGTATCTAGCTATGTATCTATCATTATTGGATCAGTAAATCAATCTGTCTATTTATATCTGTGTATTATGTATATGTATTATCTATCTATCTATCTATCTATCTATCTATCTATCTATCTATCTATCTATCTATCTATCTATCTATCTATCTATCTATCTTTCTATCTATCTATCTGTCAGCATTTGATGAGTAAATCTGTCTATCATTATTTGATTGGTAAACCTATCTGTCAATCTATCTGTCAGCATTTGATGAGTAAATCTATCTATCTATCTATCTATCTATCTATCTATCTATCTATCATTACTTAATTAGTAAATCTATTGATCTGTCTGTCATTACGTGATTAGTAAATCTATCTATCATTATTTAATCAGTAGAGCAATCTATCTGTCTATCGCCATCTGTCTGTCCTTTTTCTAGTATCTATGTAACTTTCTTTATTTGATTGATCTATCTATCCATCTATCATCATCATCTGATTCGTAAATCTATCTACGGTATCTGTCTATCATTATGTGATTGGGAAATGTATCTATCTATCATTAGAAATCTATCTATATCCATCTATCTATCATTATAATTCTATCTATTAATCATGATTTGATTAGTACATCTATCTATAATTACTTGATTAGTAAGTCTATATATCGCTCTATCATTATTTGATTGGAAAATCTATCTATCAGCATTTGATTAGTAAATTTATCGATCTACGGTATCTATCTAGCTATCATTATTTTATTTGTTTTCTATCTATCTATCGCTATTTGATCAATAAGTTTATGCCATCCCTCTGCCCATTTTCTAGTATCTAGCTATGTATCTATCATTATTTGATCAGTAAATCAATCTGTCTATTTATATCTGTGTATTATGTGTATGTATTATCTATCTATCTATTTATTGTCTATTTATTACATATCTATCTATCTATCTATCTATCTATCTATCTATCTATCTATCTATCTATCATCTATCTATCTATTTATTGTCTATTTATTACATATCTATCTATCTATCTATCTATCTATCTATCTATCTATCTATCATCTATCTATCTATTTATTGTCTATTTATTACATATCTATCTATCTATCTTTCTATTTATTGTCCATTTATTACATATCTATCTATTTATTACATATCTATCTATTTATTACATATCTATCTATCCATCTATTTGATATCTATCTATCGATCTATGTATCTATGTATCTATCTATCTATCTATCTATCTATCTATCTATCTATCTTTTTCATATCTATCTATCGATCTATCTATTTCACATCTATCTATCTATCTATTTATTGTCTATTTATTACATATCTATCTATCTATCTATTGATTTAGTGTCCATTTATTACATATCTATCTATCTATTTATTTCATATCTATCTATCGATCTATCAATCGATCTATCAATCTATCATTCTATCCATCTCTGGTCACTGATCCCCCCTCCCCTCCCCACCCCCCCCTGGGGCGGTGTGTGTCTCCTCCGTGGAGTGTGATGATATTGCATCTCATAGCGCGGGGTTATCGGCGGTCCCCTCCTCTGTCCTGGTCTCCCTCCGTCACCGCCGCCAACCTGATCACTTCCCCCGGCCTCCCACCCTAGGTGGGGGGGGGGGGGGGGGGGTCCCGCCGTGTTTCCCTTTTTTTCCTTCTCCTCATGGTAAGACGGCGGAGGGGAACTTTCCCCCTCCGGCTATACATTTGTACTTTTTTTTTTTCTTCTGAGTTGCGACTTTCCCGGTGTCAGATAAACGGTGACGATATTCCAAAAAAGAGAGGCAGAAGCTCTTCTTATCACAAGACGACACTAACAGTCACTTTTTTTTTTTTTTTTTTCCCCTGTAATATTCGCCGCCCCCCTCCCCTTTTGGGTACAGTGGAGCCTGGTGACAGATCATTCAAATTCAATTGTTTTATGTCTAAGCTGAACAGCTAATTAAAGTAGGGATGATTAACCTGACTGGCAGTGTCTGTGCCTCTGTGTGTCTCTCCCTCCCTCCTCTTTCAATCAGTCTTTTCTCTCTCTCTGCCTCTCTGTGTGTCTCTTGCTCTGTTTTTATACCTCCTCTCCCTCTAAACGTGGTCTGCTTGCTGATGGCAGTATGGTACTCGGAGATTTGTGCATTGTGTCTGGTTTCCTACGGGCAGGCTGACCCAGCGCCTCTGGGGAGTTATCAATAGACCACTCAGAAGAGGCAGAGACAGGAGAGAGGCGGAGGGGAGGGAGGGGGGTGGGGGGGGACACAGACGCACAATCAATATCACCACTACAAGCAAAGCATCCGAAGCCATATTTTTTTTTTTTTTAATTTTTTTTTTTTTTTTAAAGAAGTCTCAGGACTTGGGTGACAAAGAAGGAATTTTTTTTTCTTTTTTTTTTTTTTTTTTTTTGGACATTTTTTTTTTTTTTTTTTTTTATTAACAAAGAGGCAAAGAGGAGGAGGTTCTAATAAATTTGGAAGAATACAGTTCCCTGTCTTGAGGAAAAAAGGAGACTTCCTGGCTGATTAGCATTCACAGCAGGTAGGAATCGTTCCGTAGCCTATCTCGCTCTGTCGACAGTGGTAGAGGAACGGCGAGTGTGTGCGGAGGGGGAGTTGTTTTTTCTTTTTTTTTTTTTTTTTTTTTTTGGAGTCGCACAATGCTGTCAGTGTGTATGTGTTGGTGTGGTCTTCATCGTTTTCTTTCTTTTTTTTTTTTTTAAGAAAAAAAAATTTTTTTGGAAAGGTTGGGTTGCTTCATTTTTTTTCTTTTCTTTTTTTTTTTTTTTTTTTTTAATATTTTTTTATACTTTTTTTTTTCTCTCTGAAGAGTGTTGGCAGGAGCCGTGTGTTTCTTCAGCCTTTGTACACCCCACAGGGGGTGGGGAAAGGGGAGAGGAATTTTGGGGAGGGAGCCTTTACACAAGTTTGTGTTTGGCAGGTGGATTTGCACTGGAGTTTTAACGCTTGGCCGCCAGTTTTAAAAGAAGGAGAAAAAAAAAAAAAGAGAGAGAGAGAATCTGGATTTTTTTTTTTATTTCTAAAAAGGATCAGCTCGGTGTTCGCCCCGGTCCTGTGCTCTCTCTCTCGCTCTCTCTCTCTCTCGCTGTCTCTTTTGCCTTTTTTCCAGCAGACAGCAGGAGGGATCCTGGCTCCCAGCCCAAAAGCCTCCAAGTACTGTGCACTTGTTTCAGGGAGACGGTGCCCAGGGGATTTTCATTTTTTAGCATTTTTATGTTTTTGTCTTTCTTCTTCTTCTTCTTTTTTTTGTCTTCATGGGGAACAGCAGGTGGGGAAGAAGTGTGTCCTTGGAGGCTACATTTGAAAAAAAAAAAAAATAATAATAATAATTCCCGGGGTGCACTGGCAGCTCTTTCAACTGTGTTTGTATTTTTTACAACATTTTGGCAAGCTGTCGACATTTTTTTTTTGGGAGTTATGAAAAAAAAAAAAACTTGATAGAACTTTGGCTTTTGGATTTATTGTGTATTTTGCATGTTTACGTCTGAATTGCTTTTTTTTTTTTTATTTTTTTTTTTCATGGTCAGCTTACCTTATTTACCTTGAAGGGAATGGAAAGTGACATTTGCAAAAAAAAAAAGAGTTTGCAGAAGATGCTGCCAAACTTTGTGAGGTTTGCCTAAGGCTGTAGGGTGATAGTTAAAAAAAAAACAAAAAAACAATTGAAGATTAAGGGGGGAAGAAAAAAAATGTAAATGAAGGGGAAAAAAATTTGAGATTTATAACTTTAAGGGTAGAGTTTAGCAAAAAAAATGAAGGAGGAAAAAAGTGAAATGTATAACTTTAGGAGTAGTATAAGATTGAGTTCAGCAAAAATGAAGGAGGAAAAAAAAAGTAATATTTATAACTTTTAGGGTAGCATAAGCTAGAATTCATCAAAAATTAGGGGAAAAAAATGCAGAATGTAAATGACTTTAAGAGTTACGTAAGATAGAGTTCAGAAAAAATTAGCGGAAAAATGCAGAATGTATATGACTTTAAGAGTTACGTGAGATAGAATTCAGCAAAAATTAGGGAAAAAAATGCAGAATGTATATGACTTTAAGAGTTACGTAAGATAAAAAATAAAAAAAAATAAGGAAAAAATTTGAACTTTAAAAGTTTAAGAGTAATAAAAGATAGAGTTCAGCACAAATTAAGGAGTTTAGCAAAAAACGAAAGGTAAAAATGTGAAATTTAAAACTTTACAAGTAATATGAGATAGAGTTCAGCAAAAACTAAAGGTAAAAAATGTGAAATTTAAAACTTTAGGAGTAATATAAGATAGAGTTCAGCACAAATTAAGGAGGAAAAAAACAAAATTCATAACTTTGGGGGTAACATAAGCTAGAGTTCAGCAAAAATGATGGGAAAAAAAATGCAGAATGTATATAGCTTTAAGAGTTAAATAAGATAGAGTTCAACAAAAAATTAAGGTAAAAATTTGAAATTTAAAACTTTAGGAGTAATATAAGTTAGAGTTCAGCAAAAATAATGAAAACAAAATACAAAATGCGTAACTTTAAGATTTGCATAAGCTAGAGTTCAGCAAAAATTAGGGACAAAAAATGTAAACAGTTATATAACTTTAGGAGTGACATAAGCTAGAGTTCAGCAAAAATTCTGAAAAAATTGAAAATTTTCAACTTTCAGAGTTACATAAGCTAGAGTTCAGCAACAATATTGAAAAAAAAAAATATGCAAAATGTGTAACGTTAAGATTTACATAAGCTAGAGTTCATCAAAAATAAGGAAAAAACGAAAAAAAAAAATGTAATTAACTTTAAGAGTTACATAAGCGAGAGTTCAGCAAAAATTAAGTGAAAAAATTCAAAACGTATTTAACTTTAAGAGTAATATAAGTTACAATTGTATGTGAAATTTTAAAACGTTTTGGAGTAACATAAGCTAGAGTTCAGCAGCGCTTAATTATTTAAAAGCCAATAAATTTCAGGATTATTTTCTCCTTTTGCAATGTTCTTGGTATTAATGAGCTCATTACTGATTTTTTTTTTATTATTACTTTTTTTGTGACAATGTACAATGTACTATGGACATACACATTTTAGTAAAGGTAACGATTGTTATGTCAAGCTTTTGTGTGTTTATTATTCTGTTTGAATTGGGGGATTTTTTTATTTATTCCCCCCCCCCCCCCCAAACTAATTGCCAAAATCTCTCCTTGTTTCCAAATAACATTGACAATATCCCGAACATTTCTAAGAAAAAAGTTGCCAGTCCCCCGAAAAAAAAAAAAAAAAAAAAAAAAAAGCACATTTTGGGTTGCTGGGGTAGTAGCTCAATATTTTCTGTTTTTTTAAATAATTTTTTTCTGTTCTATTTGAGTTGGATTAGAATGTTTATGTGAGTTTGAGTCGAAGGTTTATATGTCGTATAATAATAATAATAATCTATGTTATTTTTTTCCAAAGTGTGTAGAAGAAAAAAAAGTTACTCATGCCTGAAAAGGAATAATTTTTGTTTTATTTTTATTTTTTTGTACTCAGCTTGCTAAAAAAAATGTATATAATTATTTTTTTATTTTTTTTATGTAAAAGCTATTTGATATATTTAGTGATTGTGGTGATCCCAGAGGATTTCAGGCTTGTGTTGGGGTGGAAGCAGTCTGTAATTCTCGCAGTGTGTTTAGTAGGATGTAACGAGGTGATAGAGTCCAGCGTGGAGGAGACGGAGAACGTGTCTCCTGAGGGAACAGGCTGTCTGTGGAGACAATTATTGGGGTCTGTCTTTGGACGGAGGGTGTTTTTTTTTTTTTTTGGGAGGGGGAGGGGGGCGCCTATGATGCAAGGCTAGGTGTGGAAGTTATCTCAGTAAAACGTCTGTCTTCAGATGTTCTCGGCGGCTGGGCACTTGGAGGTGACGCTGATTGGTGTCTCAGGTTAATGACTCGGTGGGATGTCTGCTGTGTGCGTGTGGAGCTCTCTGTCTCTATGAATATGGATGTTTTACTCCCTTTGTTGGAAGAAGAGAAAAAAAAAATAATTATATATATTATAAAAAAAAAAAAAAAAAAGCTGCT
The DNA here is from genome assembly GCF_037356315.1 of Lithobates pipiens. Classification (NCBI taxonomy): domain Eukaryota; kingdom Metazoa; phylum Chordata; class Amphibia; order Anura; family Ranidae; genus Lithobates; species Lithobates pipiens. The sequence goes on along the minus strand of NW_027507748.1, from coordinate 25,070,963 downwards.
TTGGACAAGGTGGGTATGTTGGCATTAATTAGAATATTGCTGTGTCTGGAGCCTGGTGTGCCCGGGAGCCCCCCCCCCCCCCCCCACCACCACCACCACCGCCACCGCCGTGTCATATATGAAGTTTGACTTGAGTGTCATGGTACCTGTAGCTGTGGCAGACGAGTATTTCTCTGCCATCGCCTGTGGCAGCCGGGGGGAGTGCGGACCCGTCACCGTACAGCCAGCATAATGGTGCTATCCATCAGTGTCCAATGCCAGCCTTGTTATTAGCCGGAGAGAGGACCGGGCATCATGTGTTCCTTTCCAAAATACAATTATTCCAGTTGCAGTGTTTGCCAGATCCTGGGGGCTAATCCACTAATTGTCATTCTGTGCTGGAGAATATTACAGTGCATAGAGAATGTATGTGTCATTAGCAGGCGATGAGGATCCATCCATATATCCGCCCCGGCTGTGTACACCACGTCTGTCTGTCTGTCTATGGCAGATCTGCCTATCCATATATCCGCCCGGCTGTGTACACCACGTCTGTCTGTCTGTCTGTCCGTCCATGGCAGATCTGCCTATCCATATATCCGCCCGGCTGTGTGCACCATGTCTGTCTGTCTGTCCATGGCAGAACTATCGACCATTCCATGTATCCGCCCGGCTGTGTACACCACGTCTGTCTGTCCATGGCAGAACTATCGACCATTCCATGTATCCACCCGGCTGTATACACCACGTCTGTCTGTCTGTCCATGGCAGAACTATCGACCATTCCATGTATCCGCCCGGCTGTGTACACCACGTCTGTCTGTCTGTCTGTCTGTCCGTCCATGGCAGATCTGCCTATCCATATATCTGCCCGACTGTGTACACCACGTCTGTCTGTCTGTCCATGGCAGAACTATCGACCATTCCATGTATCCGCCCGGCTGTGTGCACCATGTCTGTCTGTCTGTCCATGGCAGAACTATCCGCCTATCCATATATCCGCCTGGCTGTGTACACCACATCTGTCTGTTTGTCTGTCCGTGGCAGAACTATCCGCCTTTCCATATATCCACCCGGCTGTGTACACCACGTCTGTCTGTCTGCCCATGGCAGAACTATCGACCATTCCATGTATCCGTCCGGTTGTGTACATCACATCTGTCTGTCCATGGCAGAACTATCCGCCTCTCTGTCTATATACATCTGACTCCTTCTGTCTGTTTATATCTATATCTCTCTGATTGCCAATTCTGTCTACATATATCATATTTCTGTCTTCCCTATATGCCCCATCGTCTATCTAATAATTAATCAATCAATCAATCTATCAGTCTGTCCATAAATATATATATCTGTTTCCCACTATATCATAGCTCTGTCTTCCCTTATGTGCCTAAACCTCTCTGTCTTCCCTATCTTCTTTCTAATAATTGATCAATCAATCAATCAATCAATCAGTCTGTCTATATCTATAGCTCTCTGTTTACCAATTATATCTGTCTATGTATATCAAATCTCTATCTGTCTTCCCTGATCTGCCTTAACCCATCTATCGTCTCTCCAATAATTGATCAATCAATCTATCTATCTATCTATCTATCTATCTATCTATCTATCTATCTATCTATCTATCTATCTATCTATCTGTTAGTCTGTCTATATCTATAGCTCTCTGTTTACCAATTCTATCTGTCTACATATATCATATCTCTATCCCTTATGTGCCTGCTCTATCATCGCAAGAATAATTGATCAATCAATCAATCTATTTGTCAGTCTGTCTCTCAATCTATGCTTTTATCCATCTACACCTTATCTATCTTAGGTCAATTGGTTAATCTGACATTGATCTATATATTTATAATCTATCCATATGTCTATCAATTCATCTATCTGTGGATTGATCAATCTGTCTCTATCCACAACATATCTATCTATTGAGTTGCCTATCATCCTTCTGTCTATCAATCCATCTTCTACCTTTCAATAATCTATCTATAATCCATCTATATGTCTATCAATCTATCTCAATGTCTCTATCTATGTATAACTGAGAGTGATCTAATTATCTATCTATCTATCTGTTGATTGATAAATCTATCTGTCTATAATCCATCTATATATCTATCAATTCATTTATCTATGGATTGTTTAATCTGTCTCTCAATCTATGTCTCGATCAATCTATCTATTTATCTATCTTTCTACAGTGGGGAAAATAATTGTTTGATCCTCTGCAGATTTTGTTAAATTTGCCCGCTTACAAAGAAATTAAGGGTCTATCATTTTTTTATCATAGGTGTATTTTAAATGATAGAGACACGATATCAGCCAGAAATCCTGAAAAAAAAACACACGATACAAATGCTATAAATTGCGTTGCAGTTCAGTGAGTAAAATAAGTATTTGATCCCCAAGCAAAACATGACTTAGTACTTGGTGGAGAAACCCTTGTTGGCCAGCACAGAGGTCAGACGTTTCTTGTAGTTGGTGACCAGGTTTGCACATCTCAGGAGGGATTTTGGTCCACTCTTCTTTACAGATCTTCTCTAAATTATTAAAGGTTTCTTGGACGTCGCTTGGCTACTCGAAGTTTCAGCTCCCTCCATAAATGTTCTATAGGATTAAGGTCTTGAGACTGGTTAGGACGCTCCATGACCTCAATGTGCTTCTTCTTGAGTCACTCCTTTGTTGCCTTGGCAGTATGTTTTGGGTCATTGTCATGCTGGAAGACCCATCCACGACCCATCTTCAGTGTTCTGGCTTACGGAAGAAGGTTCTCTGCTAGGTTTTACATTGTATGGCCCCCTCAATGTGGCAAAGTAGGCCTGTACCTTTAGCAGAGAAACAGCCCAAAATCATAATGTTTCCACCTCCGTGCTTGACTTTAGGGATGGAGTCATAGCCAGCATTTTTCTTCCTCCAAACATGGCGAGTCGAGTTAATGCCAAAGAGCTCAATTTTGGTCTCATCTGACCACAGCACTTTCTACCAATCCTTCTCTAAATCATTTAGTTGTCCATTGGCAAACTTCAGATGGGCTTGTACATGTTCCTTCTTGAGGAGGGTGACCTTGCAGGTGCTGCAGGACTTCAATCCATGGCGGCGTATTGAGTTATCAATGGTTTGTTTGGTGACCGTGGTCCCAACTGCCTTGAGATCGTTCACAAGCTCCTCCATTGTAGTTCTGGGCTGATCCCTCACTTTTCTCATGATCATCCTCACCATATGAGGTGAAATCTTGCGTGGAGCTCCAGACCGAGGGCCAGTGATGGTTATTTTGTAATTCTTCCATTTGTGAACAATCACAGTTGTCTCCTCACCAAGTTTCTGGCTGATGGTTTTGTAGCCAGAAACTTGGTGAGGAGCCCATTCCAGCCCTGTGAAGGTCTACAATCTTTTCCCCGATGTCCTTGGACAGCTCTTTGGTCTTGCCCATGATGGTGAGGTTTGAATGGAAGAAAAAGATTCTGTGGACAGAAGTCTTTTATACACATAATGACTTGTCATTAGGAGCACCTTCTTACATTGACAGGACTAATCTGTGTACTACATGAGCGCCTACTGTAGTCTGTGGGAGTAAAAATTATTGTTGGATGGTAGGGGATCACATACTTATTTTTCTCATTGAACTTCAGTTCCATTTATAACATTTGTTTTATATGTTTCTTCTGGATTTTTGGTTGATATTCTGTCCCTATCATTTAAAATACACCTGTGATAAAAATGATAGACCCTTCATTTCTTTGTATGTGGCCAAACTTACACAATCTGCAGGGGATCTTATAATTATTTGCCCCACTCTGTCTATCTATCTATCTATCTATCTATCTATCTATCTATCTATCTATCTATCATACTCACTTTCTCTCTCACTCTCCCCCGCCTCCCTCTTTCATATCCCTCAGTGATATATATGGGATCCTATGTAGATGGTTGGATGGATGGTTGTGAAATGTGCCGGTGTCACCTGGATTCTCCATTAGAAAACATTAACGATGTTTCAGGGGATTTTGGACACTTTAGGAATGGTGTCCCCTCGGTGGGTTTTCCATCGTTCTCACATCTTGTGATTAGTAAATTCCAATCATTTCAAAACCCGACTTGGGGGGGGGGGTGATTATCCGGCGCTTACACCGGCTCATCCTCCGGCGGCGCTCACTTAGTGCTAACATCCTTAGGAGGTCTGATCCTGGGTTATCCCCGGTGTTCCAGGTTTACCGAATCTGTCGTAAAGGACTATAAGCTATAGCTGTGAGGAACATGGCTGTCGTTTTCTGGGTCTGTATCATCTTTAAAAGTCTGTGGTCTTTATATTGTTTTATTATAATCAACCTAACGCCAATAACATTATCAATGCATGTTAAAAACCTTTGCAAATCTATATTTACGTAGTAGGAACCATATTGTGACCTTCTTGTTTAGTAGTGACGCACAGTGATTGTACTTTACTGTTCTTTCTGTATGCCAGACTGATCTTATTTCAGCAGTCAGCTAGATGTCTTAGTTGGTGTACTGGTGGAGAAGAAGAGAGATGCGAGAGGGAGGATCTTTACATCTTCATCTGCCACCGGCATGGAAACAACCCCTGCCATGGCTGTAAACAGAGCATTGTGGGATATCAGTGCCCAGAAGAATGAAAACCTCAGCGCCTTGTACCTAATGAAGAGTTGAACCTCTTGATTTGCTAACTAAGGGCTTGTTGACTTGATCAGCCAGTGGGCAGTAAAAGTTGGTTTGTTGAGCCGTGGTTTTACTGACCCCTGACCGCCCACCTAAAGTAGGGCATGCAGCCGCTCAGGACTGTACACAGGGCATGGCAAAAAAGGCGATGGCAAAAAACACTTTTGGCAGCTGGTACTAATGACGAATGTGATAGATTTAAGTGAATGGGGCCTCACCGCATCTACAGTATGCACGCGGTTGGCGTACAATGGGTCTTTATCTTGAGGGTGAAGCAGGTCGGTGAAGAGACGACATACGCCTCCTGTCCGACATCCTCTGAAAACTGATCCACCATTGATCACTTTTAAGAGGGGCCAGCGGTATAGCCACACGTGTGAATGAGCCCTGAGGAAGGGAGCTTGCCCCCCGAAACGCATCAGATTTCAGACCATAGAGTTTAGAGATGTGTCATCCTCGATACTGGAGTTGGTGGAGCACGTGACATGCATTTTATCCTCTTATGTTTGTGAACATGCTTTGGGCATTTTTAAATAACATTTCTAAGGTAATGCACTAGGCCACTATTGTAAGGGGAGCACTAACCTGACTACCAGTGTTAGGGGGCACTACACTGGCTACCAATGTAAGAGGGTACAGTGAGGGGAAAAAAGTATTTGATCCCCTGCTGATTTTGTACGCTTACCCACTGACAATGAAATGATCAGTCTATAATTTTAATGGTCAGTTTATTTTAACAGTGAGAGACAGAATAACAACAAAACTATCCAGAAAAAACGAATTTCAAAAAAGTTATAAGTTGATTTGCATTTTAATGAGTGAAATAAGTATTTGTTCCCTTCGAAAAACATGACTTAGTACTTGGTGGCAAAACCCTTGTTGGCAATCACAGAGGTCAGACGTTTCTTGTAGTTGGCCACCAGGTTTGCACACATCTCAGGAGGGATTTTTCCCCACTCCTCTTTGCAGATCCTCTCCAAGTCATTTAAGATTTTGATGGCTGATGTTTGGTAACTCGAACCTTCAGCTTCCTCCACATATTTTCTATGGGATTAAGGTCTGGAGACTGGCTAGGCCACTCCAGGACCTTAATTTGCTTCTCCTTGAGCCACTTCTTTGTTGCCTTGGCTGTGTGTTTTGGGTCATTGTCATGTTGAAATACCCATCCATGACCCATCTTCAATTCTGTGGCTGAGGGATGGAGGTTTTCACCCAAGATTTGATGGCAACACTTTCACCCAGTTCTCCTCTGAATCATTCAGATGTTCATTAGCAAACTTCAGACAGGCTGTACATGGGCTTTCTTGAGCAGGGGGACCATGGGGGCGCTGCAAGATTTCAGTCCATGGCGTGGTGTGTTACCAATTGTTTTCTTGGTGACTATGGTCCCAGCTGCCTTAAGATAATTGACAAGATTCTCCCGTGTAATTCTGGGCTGATTCCTCACCGTTCTGATGATCGTAGAAACTCCACGAGGTGAGAACTTGCATGGAGCCCCAGACCGAGGGAGAGTGACAGTTATTTTGTGTTTCTTCCATGTGTGAATAATCGCACCAACTGTTGTCACCCTCTCACCAAGCTGCTTGGCGATGGTCTTGTAGCCCACTCCAGCCTTGTATAGGTCTACAATCTTGTCCCTGACATCCTTGGACAGCTCTTTGGTCTTGGCCATGGTGGAGAGATTGGAATCTGATTCATTGATTGCTCTGTGGACAGGTGACTTTTATACAGGTAACAACCTGAGGTTAGGAGCACTCCCTTTAAGAAAGTGGTTCTAATCTCAGCTCATTACTTGTACAGAAGACACCTTGGAGCCAGAAATCTTGCTGATTGATTGGGGATCAAATACTTATTTCACTCATTAAAATGCAAAGCAACTTATAACTTTTTTGAAATGCGTTTTTCTGGATATTTTTCTTGTTATTCTGTTTCTCACTGTGAAAATAAACCAACCATTAAAATGATAGACTGATCGTTTCTTTGTTAGTGGGCAAACGTACAAAATCATCAGGGGATCAAGTACTTTTTTCCTTTACTGTATACCAGTGTAAGGGGAGGCACTACACTGACCACCAATGTAAGGGGGCACTACGCTGTGTCCCAATATAAGGGGATCATTATGCTGCCTACCAATATAAGAGGGGCACTACACTGACTACCAGTGTAAGGTGGGTACTATACTGACTACAAATGTAAGGGGAGCATTACCCTAACTACCAATTTAAGTGGATACTACCTTGACCACCAGTGTAAAGAGGTACTACGCTGACCATAAATGTATGGGGGTACTACGCTGACCATCAATGTATGGTGGTACTACACTGGCCACCAATGTATGGGGTTACTACACTGACCATCAATGTATGGGGGTACTACGCTGACCATCAATGTATGGGAGAACTACGCTGACCATAAATGTATGGGGGTACTACGCTGACCATCAATGGATGGGGGTACTACACTAACCTTAAATGTATGGGGGTACTACGCAGACCATCATTGTATGGGGGTATACTGACCACCAATGTATGGGGGTACTACACTGACCATCAATGTATGGGGGTACTACGCTGACCATCAATGTATGGGGGTACTACGCTGACCATAAATGTATGGGGGTACTACGCTGACCATCAATGGATGGGGGTACTACACTGATCATAAATGTATGGGTGTACTACGCAGACCATCAATGTATGGGGGTACTACACTGAACACCAATGTATGGGGGTACTACGCAGACCATCAATGTATGGGGGTACTACACTGACCACCAATGTATGGGGGTACACTGACCACCAATGTATGGGGGTACTACACTGACCACCAATGTATGGGGGTACTACACTGACCACCAATGTATGGGGGTACTACACTGACCATCAATGTATGGGGGTACTACACTGACCATAAATGTATGGGGGTACTACACTGACCATCAATGGATGGGGGTACAACACTGACCATAAATGTATGGGGGTACTACACTGACCATCAATGTATGGGGGTACTACACTGACCATCAATGTATGGGGGTACTACACTGACCATCAATGTATGGGGGTACTACACTGACCATCAATGTATGGGGGTACAACACTGACCATAAATGTATGGGGGTACTACACTGACCATCAATGTATGGGGGTACAACACTGACCATAAATGTATGGGGGTACTATGCTGACCATCAGTGTATGGGGGTACTACACTGACCATCAATGTATGGGGTACTACACTGACCACCAATGTATGGGGGTACTACGCTGACCATCAATGTATGGGGGTACTACGCTGACCATCAATGTATGGGGGTACTACACTGACCTCTAATGTATGGGGGTACTACACTGACCTCCAATGTATGGGGGTACACTGACCACCAATGTATGGGGGTACTACACTGACTATCAATGTATGGGGGTACTACACTGACTATCAATGTATGGGGGTACTACACTGACCATAAATGTATGGTGGTACTTCGCTGACCATCAGTGTATGGGGGTACTACACTGACCATAAATGTATGGGGGTACTACACTGACTATCAATGTATGGGGGTACTACCCTGACCACCATTGTATGGGGGTACACTGACCACCAATGTATGGGGGTACTACAATGACCCTCAATGTATGGGGGTACTACGCTGACCACCAATGTATGGGGGTATTACGCTGTGCCCCAATATAAGGGGGTCATTATGCTGCCTACCAATATAAGAGGGGCACTACACTGACTACCAGTGTAAGGTGAGTACTATACTGACTACAAATGTAGAGGGGGGCATTACTCTAACTACCAATTTAAGTGGATACTACCTTGACCACCAGTGTAAAGAGGTACTACGCTGACCACCAATTTATGGGGGGTACACTGACCACCAATGTATGGGGCTACTACGCTCACCACCAATGTATGTGGGTACTACACTGACATCAATGTATGGGGGTACTACACTGACCATCAATGTATGGGGGTACTACACTGACCATCAATGTATGGGGGTACTACACTGACCATCAATGTATGGGGGTACTACACTGACCTCCAATGTATGGGGGTACTACACTGACATCAATGTATGGGGGTACTACACTGACCTCTAATGTATGGGGGTACTACACTGACCTCCAATGTATGGGGGTACTACACTGACCTCCAATGTATGGGGGTACTACACTGACCTCTAATGTATGGGGGTACTACACTGACCTCCAATGTATGGGGGTACTACATTGACCTCCAATGTATGGGGGTACTACGCCGACCATCAATGTAAAGGAGCATTTCTCCTCTGACCACCCATGTGAGGGAATGGTTCAGTTTCCACTCCTTGCATTCTTTTTCTGTCCATTACTAATTATTTCATTCCAGCCCCGGGTATCAGATACACTAAGGTGCCACATTCCGTATGCCTTTATTTTTATATCTCAACTTACCAACTAATGTACCACGAGGTATAGCTATACAGCAATATTATATACTTTATGTGTGGGGATAATATCCAGCTAGTAGATCTTACCCAGAAAAAATGAAATGTGAGAGTGTTTGGTGTTGGTTTTGTAATTCGGCTTTCCTCCTATGATAGGGAGAGTTGGTAAGTTGATGTGGTGTGGGACGGAGGTTTTGGTGCCTTAATGGCCAACGCTGGCCTTCCTCACTGCAGGGAAGTTTCCCAACAAGATAGTTATAAATCAACAGATCATCATGTGGAAAATAGGTACAAGTATTCTTATCTTTTATTTGCTTTGGGTAGAGTAAAGCCTGGTTCACACTTTCATTTATTTTTTTCGTTTTAACCCAGCGGGCTATCTCAGAGCTCGCTCACTTCCAAAGGTTTCTTGGTTATGGTATTCCGGCAGCGGCTGCATGAGCCCCGTTGGGAGGTTGTCAGGAGACAAGGTGACAATACAGGAGCACAACTGGGAGACAGTGACGCAGAGTTGTCACCCTAAAACGGGAAGTGCCTGAACATGGAGCTTTATAGCGGGATTACCAGGGATTATTTTAATGAAAGCTATAGATTTTGCGCCCCCCCCTTCCCCAAAGCACCCCCCCATTTGAGGGCACGCGGCCTGGTACGGCTCAGGAGAAGGGGGGCCGCTCACTCGTTCCCACCCCCTTTCCTGACCCGCCGGGTTGCGTGCTCGGATTAGGGTCTTCCCTTTTAAGTCCATACCAGGTGACGGGGCCAGCGACGCTTCATTCGCTGGTCCCGGCTACCTGGAGCCACGCTTAAAATGAACGGACTTTCCTCCGTGTGTGTGGGCAAGTCCGTTCAGACTAAGTCCGCCGGATAGTCTGATCGTGTGTTCGCGGCATTAGACATACAAAGAGTAAAAAGTTCAGAGGGCCATGAGGAACCGAACTCATGTCCTTGTTTGTTCTCTCCATCTCTTCTATTTTCTCTCTCTTTCTTCTCTTCCCTTTCTTTTATCTCTCTGTGCTCTTTATCCACTCCTAGAAACAGTCTATATTTCGGAGGTACAACCTTTAGTATCATAGGGTGAGCTTCAAATACAGCTTCAAATTTCAAATACACGTTCTTCCCAACACCACAGTATGTCCACGTGCCTATTGCCCAAAATAGCAGTATCGCTCTGCAATTTTGCAGTCCTAGATATGTTATTACTCTTATGCAGGGCATTTTTTCTGAGAGAATAAGTTCATGTACTCCCTTATTCCCAGTCACCCCTGCTCTACGCCCCCTTCCTACCTCCGAGTACTGTCCTTTGGTTCCACCCCCTTCGCACCTCCTTGCACTGTCATTTGGTTCCACCTCCTTCCCACCTCCTAGGACCGTCCTTTGGTTCCACCCCTCTATCAACCTCTGAGCACTATCCTTTGGTTCCACCCTACTACCCACCTCTGAGCACTGTCCTTTGGTTCCACAACCCCATCTACCTCCTAGCACCATCCTTTGGTTCCACCCCCTATCAACCTCTGAGCACTATCCTTTGGTTCCACCCTCCTACCCACCTCTGAGCGCTGTCCTTTGGTTCCATCCCCTTCCCACCTCCCAACACTGTCTTCTGCTTCCACTCCCCTACCCACCTCCAAGCACTATCCTTAGGTTCTACCCTACTACCCACCTCCGAGCACCATCCTTTGGTTCCATCCGCGTCCCACCTCCGAGCACCACCCTTTGGTTCCATCCCCTTCCGACCTCTGAGTACCGTCCTTTGGTTCCATCCCCTTGCCACCTCCGAGCACTAACCTTTGGTTCCACCCCCCATCTATCTCATAGCACTGTCCTTTGGTTCTTCCCCCCATCTATCTCCTAGCACCGTTCTTTGGTTCCACCCCCCTATCAACCTCTTAGCACTATCCTTTGGTTCCAACCCCTTCCCAGCTCCAAGCATCGTCCTTTGGTTTTTTCCACTTCCCACCTCCGAGCACTGTCTTTTGGTTCCACCCCCTTCCTACCTCTGACCCCTATCTATAGGTTCCACTCCCTTTCCACCTCCGAGCACTGTCCTTTGGTTCTACCCTCCTACCCACCTCCGAGCACCACCCTTTGGTTCCATCCCTTTCCCGACCTCCGAGCACCTTCCTTTGGTTCCATCCCCTTCCCCCCTCCGAGCACTGACCTTTGGTTCCACCCCCCCATCTACCTCCTAGTACCATTCTTTGGAAAAGGGGATAATGACAGAACTCTGGACGGCCGCACTCCAATGCTAAAATTATGCTTTATTTAAAGAATATTTAGGACACAGCAAATGACATCACAGCGAAAGATGCTAACAGCTGACGCCTTTCGCACTAAGGCTAGTGCTTACTCATAGCTGGTTGACCATCTTTCGCTGTGATGTCATTTGCTGTGTCCTAAATATTATTTGAATAAAGCATCGTTTTAGCATTGGAGTGCGGCCGTCCAGAGTTCTGTCATTATCCACATTATCTGCATGCTGTGGCTCGCACCCGGATCCCGTCACCTGGAGAAATTGTCTCCCAGGACCTGCCTTTGAGTGGTGGTGTATATCACCATTCTTTGGTTCCACTCCCTTATCAACCTCTGAGCACTGTCCTTTGGTTACACCCCCGCTTCCCACCTCCGAGCACCATCCTTTGGTTCCATCCCCTTCCCACCTCCGACCACTGTCTTTTGGTTCCACCCCCTTCCTACCTCTGAGCCCCCATCTATAGGTTCCACCCCCTTCCTACCTCTGAGCCCTGTCCTTTGGTTCCACCCCCTTCCCACCTCCAAGCCCTGTCCTTTGGTTCCACTCCCTTTCCACCACCAAAACCCGGTTCTTTGGTTGCACCCCCTTACCACCTCCAAGCACCTCCCTTTCATTCCACCCCCTGCCCACCTTCCAGTACTGCTCCGTTTAGAGAATACAGAACCAGGTATCCTTTTGTGGTGCTAAGTCATTTGTATGGAATTTATTAACCACTTGCCGACCAGCCTCCGCAGTTGTACTGCTGCAGCATGGCACGGCTGGGCGAAGCAAAGTTATGCAACGTCGCTTTGCCCTGTGGCCACTAGGGGTGCGTGTGCCTGCTGCTCACCCCCCGGAGCCGATGCGAGTGCTCTCTCCAGTGCTCCCACTGAAAAAGAGACCTGCTCCTATGCATGTGAAAGCAGAAAGTCTCTAATACTTACCTCCTCCTTTCGCATTGTCCAACATCATCGGCCATCTTCATTGGCCGGCACGACGTAACTCCCACACGCGCGCAAGGAGTTTGATCTTCCCCACACACAGGCGCCATGCATGAAATGTAAACAGAGCTGAGCATGCATTCTACAGTACACTGCGGGCAGGCAGTCAAAAAGACCATGCAATTACCCTGCGGTTGGGTTTTTGAAACGGGAGCATTCACCTTTTTTTTTTAATTTATTTTTTCTTGCGGAAACGCAGCCGCAGCAGCTCATTCATTTGAATGGGTCTGCCGTGCCCACAGAAATGCAAGCCGGGAAAAAAACGCTATGGTATGAACTTAGCGTTAGTAAATCAACCCCAGTTTGCTGCAGCGCACCACCTGCACAGCACAGCAGCGCTCCAGAGATAGATCCGTCCGTGCGTTGTGTTTTTTGAGCAGGTCCAATAGTTTTTTTTGTTTTGTTTTTAGTGCATTGATGGAGTGAATTGATCAAAACGAATGGATATGCACTGTGTTGTGTTATAAAATGAAAGGAAAAGTAATCTTAAGGATCTGCCCCCTCCCCCCCCCCCCCCCCGCATCTGGTTTGGAAGTACTTTGCCCGCTCTCTGGGTAGTATTGCATAAACATTTCTCGCTTCTCTGTGATGTAATAGTAGCGGCTGACCCCCCGTTTCCCCACGCCTTGTATAAATCTGTGGGGGTCTGAGCCGCTGTTAAAGTGACAGTAGTTTTTTTTGGGGGGGGTGGGAGGAGGGGGGGGGGATGCTGCCGTTCCATTTTCCTCCGGTGCCCTGAAAGGCAGTCAGTGTCTCTTTCTCTCTCTCTGAAATCCTTCATGGAACTGACCCGGGACTTTCGTATTCACAGAAGACCAGAAAGGGAGCCGGGGGAGAAGAAAAGGCCTTTTGAGGAGGAAAACACAGGCCCCTTTCTTGCCGCAGGCAGTGTGCCCTGCCACTTGGCTGTACGTCCAGCCCTATCGCATATCAGATAGCTCCTTTTTTTTTTTTTTTAAGAGAAGTGGGCCCGCTTTGCCTTGCATCTCGTTTCAGTCTCTTCACCTTTGCCTTGTTCCCTTTGTGACATGCTCTTTTCATTCCCACAGCTTTGTCCGGGGAGGGGAACACAGGCACCCTCCGCCGATTTAACTCCTTGTCACTCCTCTACCTGGAGACTGCGAAGCTGTGTGCATGCGGTAGAAATCCAGCCCAAAAAAAAAAAAAAAACAAGATAAAAAGGGAATAGCCCATTAACCACTTCAATACCGGGCGCTTTCTTTCACCCCCTTTCCTGCCCAGGCCCGTTTTCAGATTTCAGCGCTGTCACACTTTGAATCACAATTGCCCGATCATTCAGTGCTCTACCCAAACTAAAGTTAGATATTTTTAATTTTTTTTATATTGGGTTTCGCTTTTACGGTGTTTTTTATTTTTTGCTAAACGAATGAAAAAAGACCAACAATTTTAAAAAAAATAGTTTTTCTTGTAAATAAGTTATTTTTCTCTTTCACTGATTTGCGCTGATGAGGCTGCACTGATGGGCACTAATAGGCTGCACTAATGAGGTGGCACTAATAGGCTACACTGATGGGCACTAATAGGCTGCACTGATGGGCAGCAATGATGGACACCGATAGGCTGCACTGATATGCATCATTTATGTGCACTGATTGGCATCAATGATGGGCACTGGCATCACTGATGGGCACTGATAGTCATCATTGGTCATCACTGATGGGCACTGATTGGCATCACTGGTGGGCACTACTAATGGGCACGGGCAGGCATCGCTGATGGGGCTGCACTGACGAGCACTAATAGGCTTCACTGATGGGCACTGATGAGCTGGCACTAATATGCAGCACTGATGGGCACTGATAGGCGGCATTGATAGGCAGCACCGATGGGCATCACTGGCAGGCACCGATGGGCATCACTGATGGGTACTGATTGGCATCACTGGTGGGCACTGATTGACATCACTGGTGGACATCACTGATGGGCACTTGCAGGCATCAGTGATAGGGCTGCACTGATGGGCACTAATAGGCTGCACTGATGGGCACTGATGAGGTAGCACTGATATGTGGCACTGATGGGCACTGATAGGCGGAACTGATATGCATCACTGATGGAAACTGATTGGCATCACTGGTGGGCACTCATAGCCATCATTGGGGGTCATCACTGATGGGCACTGATTGCTATCACTGGTGCGCACTACTGATGGGCGGGCATCACAGATGGGGCTGCACTGACAAGCACTAATAGGCTTCACTGATGGGCACTGATGAGCTGGCACTAGTATGCAGCACTGATGGGCACTAATAGGCTGCACTGATGGGTACTGATTGGCATCACTGGTTTGCAGGATGAGAATTTATTCTTTCTAGACTTTTGTTGTTTTTTATATTGGTGAACCCCCGGGCTTTGGGGGCCCCAGAGGCTCCATAATCTGTTACCAACATACAGTATCTCACAAAAGTGAGTACACCCCTCAGATTTTTGTATCTGTTTTCTATCTTTTCATGTGACAACACTGAAGAAATGACACTTTGTCTCCAATGTAAAGTAGTGAGTGTACAGCTTGTATAACAGTGTAAATTTGCTGTCCACTCAAAATAACTCAACACACAACCATTAATGTCTAAACCGCTGGAGTACACTCCTAAGTGAAAATGTCCAAATTGGGCTCAAAGTTTTGTGTGGCCACCATTATTTTCCAGCACTGCCTTAACCCTCTTGGGCATGGAGATCACCAGAGCTTCACAGGTTGCCACTGGAGTCCTCTTCCCCTCCTCCATGATGACATCACGGAGCTGGTGGATGTTAGAGGTCTTGCGCTCCTCCACCTTCCGTTTGAGGATGTCCCACAGATGCTCAATAGAGTTTAGGTCTGGAGACATGCTTGGCCAGTCCTTCACTTTTACCCTCAGCTTCTTTAGCAAGGCAGTGGTCGTCTTGGAGGTGTGTTTGGGGTCGTTATCATGTTGGAATACTGCCCTGCGGCCCAGTCTCCAAAGTCTCACTTTTGTGAGATACTGTACTACAGCCTTATAACAGGTTGACTGTCTGCATTCCTTAGTTACATGGATTAACCTACATCCATCAAAAAGAAAGTCCTTGCGCCTCCAGACATTCCGGTTCTTGAAAACGATGGGAAGAATCCCTTCCACAGCTTGGACCAATCTCACTTAATGTTGACCTTATAGTAACTTTACAAAGCTGCATGAATACTGGAAATTCCTGACACTTCCGCCTCTTATCGCTGAAAAGCCGCCTGACCTTCATTCAGTGCTGTGGCCTAGGCTGAGATGATGTCATCAGTCTGCTGCAAGTTAAAGTCAGTTTATTTTTGCTAGAAAATTACTTAGAACCCCCAAACATTATATATATTTTTTGCAGACACCCTAGAGAATAAAATGGCGGTCATTGCAATACTTTGTGTCACACCATATTTGCGCAGCGGTCTTCTTTGAGAAAAAAAAATGCTTTTTTTGAATTGAAAAATAAGACAACAGTAAAGTTAGCCCAATTTTTCTCTATATTGTGAAAGATAAAGTTATGCTGAGTAAATTGATATTGATGTCACGTTTCAAAATTGCGCCCGCTCGTGGAATAGCGACAAATTTTGGCACTTAAAAATCTCCATAGGCGATGTTTAAAAATGTCTACAGGTTACCAGTTTTGAGTTACAGAGGAGCTCTAGTGCTAGAATTATTGCTCTCGCTCTACCGATCGCGGCGATACCTCGCATGTGTGGTTTGAACACTGCTTTCATATGCGGGCGCGACTTACGTATGCGTTCGCTTCTGCGCACAAACTCTGCGCACTATTTTTTATTTTACACTGTCCTTTAAAAAAAAAAAAATTGGATCACTTTTATTCCTGTTACAAGAAATGTAAATCCCTTGTAGTAGAAAAAAAGCATGACAGGACCTCTTAAATGTGAGATCTGGGGGGTCAAAAAGACCTCACATCTCATATTTACACTAAAATGCAATAAAAAAATATATAAAAAAAAATATTTACGAAAAAAAACCCCTTTAAGATCATTGGGACGGAAGTGACGTTTGACCTCACTTCCGCCATCTAATGTTATAGAGTGGCAGCCATCTTTCCCTCACGCGGTATGCAGACTCAGAGGGGAAAGAACGCCATTGTCTCTGCCGCTATTGACGGGTCCGGTAAACAGCAGAGACGACCAGAGTACGGGGGGGTGGAGCGGGGACTCTCCCACCCCCAATAAAAGTGATTTTGCGGCGAATCCGCCACTGAGACCACTTTTGTCTCAAAGAAAACAGCACGCCGTTGCTGAAAATACCGGGGTTATGGCAGCTAGCTGCTGCCATAACCACGGTATTTAGCGCCAAAATACCGACATAAAGTTACGTCGATTTGCGTGAAGTGGTTAAAAATATTTTGTATATCTAATTGTAGTATATTCAGCATCATGAATTTTAATGAATATGAATTTATTTTTTCGGTCACCAACGGCACCTTTTCGGGCCAATAGGCTGCTTTCACACTGAGCAATTTTTTAGCCACTTTTGCATTTAAAAAAAAAAAAGCGCAAGAAAAACTCTAGAAAAACGCATCACTTTAAATTCTATGTATGTCTTCACACTGGTCTGTTGCGCTTCCGTTGTGGTGTTAGAAATCCTGCTTACGGCAATTTTGGTGCATATTTGGTCAGTTAAAAAAAAAAAGCATCGAAACGCACCTCCCCAATGAAAAGCATTGAAAATGCAGCAAAAAAAAAATCATCAAAAACGCAACTGTGTTGCATTTTTGATGCAGATGAGTAATGACCTAAGAAAAATGCACCATGAATGCCGTAAAATCTGGCGTTTTTCAGCGGCCATTATTAGCCCCCCCCTTTTTTTTTTTATTGGTAAAACACTGATAGCCCTATTTTGGCCCCAAAATTTTTCGGTAGCCGATATATGATTGCATCCCTTATTGACATGTGCCAGCGCCACCTACTGGCCGCCATGTGTCCCTACTTCTGCAGCTTCCTGGGCTCTCATTCTTGCCTAGGCATGAGAACTTTTGAATGAACATGAAGTTTTTAAAAAAAATTTTGTGGTATCTTTCCCAGAAGGATGGCAAGTCTCTGCTTTTTTTCCCATCTCACCTGATGCTAATACTGTCTATGACAGCTACCTCTGATTGGCCGCCACATTGATCAGTCACTGGGAAGCCCGCCCGTGTTTTCTCTCTCTCTCTCTCTCTCTCTCTCTCTCTCTCTCTCTCTGTGTAAGGAGAAGAAAGATACATTGTATCTTTCTCTTTCCATGCAGATAGGAGAAAAAGTGTGTGTAAAAAAATAAAAATAAAATAATAGTAAAAAATAAAGAAAAAATAGCTAGATCAAGGTTTGATCTAGGTTAGTGCCAGGGTTAGTGTTAGGGTCAAGGTCAGGGTTAAAGGTCGGAGTCAAAGGTCAGGGTCAGTATATTTTGGGCAGGATTTTTTTTTTTAATTACCGTCAGTGCCAGTTTTCACTGGTTCTGGGGCTCATTCACACTTGTTCAAAATACTAATGCTTATCAAGCGCACCTCTGTAGCGTTAATGCGCATTAATAGGTGCGATTGGTAAGCGTTTAATGAGCATTAAAAACGTTCCCCCCAAACGCACCATGCACATTGTGCAGGTGCGGTTGACCAGCGCTTTTGGCTTGTTAAACCCGCACCACAAACGCCTGCAATAGTCAGTTGGTTAAGGAACGGGCCGGGAATCCCGCTTTTAGACCCCTTTCACACTGACGGAGCTTTTCAGGCATTTTAGCGCTAAAAATAGTGCCTGAAAAGCGCTTCTCATGCCTCCCAAGTGTGAAAGCCCCGAGTGTTTTCACACTGGGGTGATGCGCTTGCAGGACAGGGAAAAAAAAAAGTCCTGCAAGCAGCATCTTTGATACAAAGAATTACCGCTCTAAGGTAATGACTTCTCCCAAAACAGCTGTCTTCACAATCCCACAGGGTGCTAGCTCTGTTTGCAACAGGAACTGAAGTAGAAAAGATGTAGCTGGATAGCCGCATTCCGAGTGCGGCTATCCAGCTACATCTTTTCTAAAGCAGCATCTTTGAGGCGGTGCGCTGTTTTAGCGGCGATTTTAACCCCAAAGAAGGGGTTAAAAAGGGGTTAAAAGCGCCTGTAACGCAGCGCTACTGAAGTGGTGCCCATTCATTTCAATGGGCAGGGGCAGTGTAAAAGGGGTTGAAAGCGCCTGTAACGTGACGCTTCGGAAGTGGTGCCCATTCATTTCAATGGGCAGGGGCAGTGTAAAAGGGGTTGAAAGCGCCTGTAACGTGACGCTTCGGAAGTGGTGCTCATTCATTTCAATGGGCAGGGGCAGTGTAAAAGGGGTTGAAAGCGCCTGTAACGTGACGCTTCGGAAGTGGTGCCCATTCATTTCAGTGGTCAGGGGCGGTGCAGGAGAGGTATCACCGCTCCTGCACCACCTCTGCCCATTGAAATAAATGGGCACCACTTCCGAAGCGCCACGTTAAAGGAGCTTTTAACCCCTTTTACACCGCTCCCGCACCGTCCCTGCCCATTGAAATGAATGGGCACCACTTCTGAAGTGCCGCGTTACAGGCGCTTTTTACTCCTTTTACACCGCTCCCGCACCGGCCCCGCCCATTGAAATGAATGGGCACCACTTCCAAAGCGCCACATTACAGGAGCTTTTAACCCCTTTTACACCGCTCCCGCACCGCTCCTGCCCATTGAAATGAATGGGCACCACTTCCGAAGCGCCACATTACAGGCGCTTTTAACCCCTTTTACACCACTCCTGCACCGCCTCTGCCCATTGAAATGAATGGGCACCACTTCTGAAGTGCCACATTACAGGTGCTTTTAACCCCTTTTACACCGCTCCTGCACTGCCTCTGCCCATTGAAATGAATGGGCACCACTACCGAACCCTTTCTTGGGGGTTAAAAGTGGAGCTATAACAGCGGTAAAGCGCCGTTAAAGAGAGCGGTGCTTTACCGCTAACGCCAGCACCGCCCCATTCTGAAAGTACCCTTAATGCCAGCGTGAACATAGCCTTAGGTAGGGGGAATAAAAAAAGAGGAAAATATGCACTATTGCTTCAGAGCTGTACTTCGGGTACAAACTAACATACACATATGTGGTATCGCTGCGATCGTCAGGAGCAGGAGAATAAATTTTGGATTGTTCTTTGGCGGTAGGTTATGGCAGTAACAAGAAATATACAGCTGAATTTTTTTAAAAAACTTTTTTTCTATATACTTTTTTTGCCAGTTTTCCTTTGAAAATAAAAGAAAAATCAGGAGATAGCCACAACCACTTACTACCAAATGGAAGCCCAATTGGTCCTGAAAAAAACAAGGTATAATCCACCTGGATGCACAAAGCAGTTGGATGATATGAACACTTTCACTAACACATGCCTAAGTTGCAAAATTGTGCTCAGGCATTAACATTTGTTTCACCCTTAAATTGTAAAAATCTGTGCGTGTGATCTGATCTCCTGCTTTAAACCGCTTGCCGACCGCCGCACACAGATGTGCTTCGGCAGAATGGCACAGGCAGGCAAATGGTCGTACAGGTACGTCCCTTTAAATTTGCTGTCTTTCGGGTGCGCACGCGCGGGAGCGGGCCCGCGGGTCCCGGGAGCTCAATGTTCTCTGGCGGCCCGCGATTGCAGCGTGGAGAGGTAGAACGAGGAGATGCCTATGTAAACAAGGCATTTCCCCGTTCTGCCCTGTGACATGACAGAGATCTACTGCTCCCTGTCATCGGGAGCAGTGATCGCTGTCATGTCCTAGGTAACCCATTCCCCCCCCCCACACAGTTACACCCCCTAAGGACACACTTAACCCCTTCATCGCCCCCTAGTGGTTAACAACTTCACTGTCAGTGTCATTTACACTGTAATCAGTGCATTTTTTAGCACTGATCGCTGTATAAATGAAAATGGTCCCAAAATAGTGTCAAAAGTGTCCGATGTGTCCTCCATAATGTCACAGTCACAATAAAAATCGCAGATCGCCGCCATTACTAATAAAAGAAAAAAAATTCATAATAAAATTGCCATAAATCTATCCCCTATTTTGTAGATGTAGAATATGTAGAAGAATACATATCGGTCTAAACTGAGAAAAAAATTAGTTTTTACATATATTTTGGGGGGGATATTTATTATAGCAAGAAGTAAAAAAAAAATAGCTTTTTTTTTCAAAATGTATGCTATTTTTTTGTTTATAGCGCAAAAAATTAAAACCGCAGAGGTGATCAAATACCACTAAAAAGAAGCTCTATTTGTGGGGAAAAAAAGGACACCAATTTTGTTTGGGTGCCATGTCTCATGACCGTGCAATTGTCAGTTAAATCGATGCAGTGCCGAATCAGGAAAAAAAAAAAGTGCTCTGGTCAGGAAGGGGGTAAAATCTGCCGAAGTGGTTAAGGTCTGTTCACAGCATAACAGTAAGGCTACTTTCACACTGGGGTATTGCGGGCACTGGCGGTAAAGCGGCACTATATTTAGTGGTGCTATGCGGCCGCTAGCGGGGCAGTTTCAAACCCCGGTAGCGGCCGAAAAAGGGCGACGCTTTGCGGGCGGGTTTGCAGCATTGCCCCATTGTTTTCAATGGGAAGGGGCGCTTTAGGACCGGTAAATACACCGCTCCTACAGCGCTCCAAAGATGCGGCTTGCAGGACTTTTTTGACCGCCCTGCAAACCCACGGGGGCTTTCACACTGGAGAGACAGCAGCGGCTATTTCAGGGCGCTTTGTAGGCGGCATTTTTCACACTTTAGCACCCGCAAAGCACCTCAGTGTGAAAGCAGCCTAAATCATTTGCAGCCCTGTGCTCACCACCTGTTTGTGTTCTATTTTTTATTATTATTTTTAATTATTTTTATTTGTTTTTATTTTATTTTAATAATATTTATTTGATGTTTATCTAGCTAAAAGTAAAACCTTTTTTTTTTCCCTTTTTTTTCCTTTTTTTTGGAACATAAGTAAATGAATATTGAAGTGTTTATCATCTATACCCAGCTCCAATAGTTCTGTGTACAATAGAAACATACGGGATATATAGATTGTCAATCAATCATTGACAAGATGCATAGCCCTCCCTCCATAATCTGTATGGAAAATATGACTCATTTACATATTAATAAGATGAGGAACAAAGACAAGGTGATTATTCCATCAGAGGTACATGCTGCAAAGATAAAACAAAAAAAAAAAAAAAAAAGCAGCAGTTATTATGTATACGTTGGGATTGTGTCATCTTCGGGGGATGGAAGGAAAAATTCCCCATATATGAATGCGTCTTCTGCCAGAGGAATATTGAGATTCTCTCATTAATTGTGATGCATAAAAGAGACGGATTGTCACTTCTGTTTTTAACCTTCATTACTTAGTAATCATTTAACGAGCATATTGAATATCTTTGCATTTTAAGAGCTTGTGTTTATGGGGCTAATCCTCTAAAAATTTACTTTTGTAAAATTTGCAATAGTAAGGTCTTCCTTTCTGGAAGCCACTGCGGTTACGTGAGCTCTATTTGGAAAGTAGACCCGGTTTCAGAGAGATATATATATCTATATATATATATATGTAGCGGTGTCTCCTGAAAAGCACACGCTATGCGTTTTTCAAAGTTAAGGTCATACCTAAACTGAAGTTTGGTTTGGGTACAATTGTCTAAATTTGGACTTTTGCATCAGTCTGACTGGACTATTAGATGTTCAGCCTGGCCACAGGGGGCACTGTCTCTTCTGGCAGGTGTGGAACTATGGTCTGGTTAGGTGCTTAAGTTACTCTCTCTCGGAGCCCACCCAGTGTGAGTGGCGCTCTTGCTTGTGCTTTCTGCGAGAGGGTATTTAAGATGCGAACGTCATGTGGTACGGGGTGATGTACTGACTTCATGGTCCTGGTCCTCCTGACCAGACCCCCAGGAAGGCTATGGCCTGGGGTGCGGATCCACCCGATCTCGATGTCTCTGGGCTGGCTAGCCCGAGGCAAGGGAACTATAGGAGGATTCTGAGGTGTTTTTTGTTTGCTGTCTCCGGTTTGGGAGAGATCCAGTGACTTCATGCTATCCAGGGGAGGACTCTTCAGAAGAAGGCCACGTACAGGTTGGTTTCTTAGTAAGAGCCTGGAGGAGCTGGAGTACCCAAGAGAATCCAGTCTCGTGGATATCGCCAAGCCTACGAGCGTTCTTCAAGTTTAGTTTCCCTACATGTTCTACAACAACGTCTGTGGCAGAGACTTGTTCCTGAGTAAGCACCTTGTTGGCTGCTAGGCCTTGTGAGAGAAGGACTGTCCTACTTGAGTGAACATCCAGTTGCGAATGGCTATTCTCTAGATGCAGTCAAAGTAAGCAAGTTCTTCAACATTTTGACTTTGACACTAAGCCCTTGTACACACGGTCAGAGAATCTGTCGGAATGTGTCCTATCGGACCGTGTTGTCGGATAATCCGGCTGTGTGTGTTATGCATCGGACTGTTTCCATCGGAATATCCGTTGGACCAAATTTTCCAACTTGCTGGAAATATTTTCCGACAAACTGGTTCGATAGGACATACTCCGATCATGTGTAGAGAATTCCGATTGGACAAAGTGCCACGCATGCTCAGATCAAATTCCTACATCAAAGCTATAGGCTACTAGCCTGAACGTAGTCCCATCGTAACGAAATTACGTCATCACGTTCTGAAAGATCGGATTTTTCGACAACTTTGTCCGACCGTGTGTATGCAACAGTTTCGGACAAGATCCGACGGACAAAATCCGACGGATTTGGTTGTCGGAATCTCCGACCGTGTGTACAAGGGCTAAGAGTACCTGAACTTCCTTTCCAACCCTCTGATCCCAATTTAAGAGACTGTTCATTGTCTAAGTTTTTGCAAATAAAATCCATTCAAGTGGATCTGTTGTCAATCTCTCGAGTTACTGGGCCATCTACCACGGGACACCCCTAGACGTGAAACAAGGAGAACAGAAGGTAAAGGTAATCCCAAATCTAACCAGCAGCTCCTTCGGGGTAGTGCTACATATATATATATATATATATATATATATATATATATATATATATATATAGATAGATAGATATATAGATAAATATGGTGGATGAACCTTGGCACCACCAGATGTTTTGAAACTACATTTCCCATGAAGCTACACTGCAGAGTAACAGAGCATTATGGGAAATGTAGTTCCAAAACATCTGGGGTGCCAAGGCTCGCCATTGCTGTTATAGACAGACTGCATTGTATAGGTCATTTAATTTGGCCCTTAAATACTTCTGATGGCTGTGTGTCCTTCTAGTGGAAAGCCCCTCACATACACCAGACTCGAGCAGGCATTATAAATAGCCAAGTATCCGACTATAAGCTTTGGGATTTCCTGGGATCCAGTTCTCTGGAGTGAGTCTGTATACATTTGTATTGGGTTTCCTTGGACAAAGCACACATGGTCCTGGGGTAGATGTGGGAGTGTTGGTACGCACCAGCTATACAATAACGGCATAAAACGCATGGCAAGCCGGAGAGAGATGATCTTGGCCTGTTGACCTTTCCACTGTTGGAAGGATCTGTATCCTGCTGCCACTTCACAGTAGGCTACAAATGTCATCCCATTTAGAATAACACAATACCGGATTAAGCAAAAACTCGTGCGATTTCTATGACTGACTCCCATCGCAGACCAAGGTGGGTTTCGTGCTTTTTTTGTGACCAAAGCCATTCTGTTGAATAATGACATTTTTTATTTTTTATTTTTTTGGTCCCGTATTTCTTTACAACTAAACAACGAAATGTCCCTGAACATTGCGGAAATGTGTCTGTCTGACCTCTGCAAACAAACAAAAAAGGGAAAAACTACGTTTCTCTGTTAACCGCTTCAGCCCCGGAAGATTTGGCTGCTGAATGACCAGGCTGTTTTTTTGCGATTCGGCACTGCGTAGCTTTAACTGACAATTGCGCGATCGCACGACGTTGCACCCAAACAAAATTGACATATTTTTTTCCCCACAAATAGAGCTTTCTTTTGGTGGTATTTGATCGCCTCTGCGGTTTTTATTTTTTGCGCTATAAACAAGATAAGAGCATCAGTTGGCAATATTTTTTCTTTTTGCCTTAATAAATATCCCCCCAAAATCTAAAAAAAAATGTTTCTTTCCTCAGTTTAGGCCGATACGTATTCTTTTACATATTTTTGTTTAAAAAAATCCCAATAAGCGTTTATTGATTGGTTTGCGCAAAGGTTATAGCGTCTACAAAATAGGGGATTGTTTTATGGCATTTTTATTATTATTTTTTATTTTTACTCATAATGGCGGCGATCTGCGATTTTTATGGGGACTACGACATTATGGCGGACACATCGGACACTTTTGACACATTTTTGGGGGCATTAGCATTTATACAGCGATCAGTGCTATAAAAATGCACCGATTACTGTAAAAATGTCACTGGCAGTGAAGGGGTTAACATTAGGGGCAATCAAGGTGTTAATTGTGTTCCCTAGTGTGTGTTCTAAATGAAGGGAAGAGGAGACTGACTGGAAGAAGTGATGGATTGTGGTCCCTAGCTAATAGGAACACACGATCTGTCATGCCTCTCAGAACAGGGATTCTGTACACATCCAAAGTGGCACATAATTGTGAAGTGGAGGGAATTTTTTTTAAAGTGGAAGTAAACCCTCCTATCGTTTTCAGCCAAGGAAGCTGCCATCTTGGCCTCTGTTTAATCTTCAACTTCCATGATGCTGCACATGTAATCAGTTATGACACCAGCCATCGGATGGTTTGACAGTTTGGTTAAGAGCACATCCAATGCGACAGTTACGTTCCCGGCATGTACTTTTGTTTTTTTACACTGTTAAATCGATGGGTTTACTTCCGCTTTAAAAAATATATGAAAAGTGTGGGGTACATTTTGTATAGCGCCCCCCTGAGTCAATACTTTGTAGAACCCCCTTTCTCTGCAATTACAGCTGCAAGTCTTTTTGGGGATGTCTCTACCAGCTTTGTACATCTAGTGAGTGACATTTTTGCCCATTCTTCTTTGCCAAATAGCTTAAGCTCTGTCAGATTGGATGGAGAGCGTCTGTGAGCAGCAATTTTTTCAGATTCTCACTTGGATTTAGGTCTGGACTGTGACTGGGCCATTCTAGCACATGAATATGCTTTGATCTAAACCAGGGGTAATGAATTAAAATTCAAGGAGGTCCGGTCGCCAAAATTTTCTTTGGGCCGAGGTCCGAATCTGAAGTCTGCGCTATGATTTAGAAAGATTGTAGTCACTGTATATCTATCAAAAACATGAGAAATGTACAATTTCCTTAGCATTTCAACAATATTTATTGTCAAGTTTCCATCACAGTGCCCCTTTACATCGGGTGTCCCCATCACAGTGCCCCTTTACATCGGGTGTCCCCATCACAGTGCCCCTTTACATCGGGTGTCCCCATCACAGTGCCCCTTTACATCGGGTGTCCCCATCACAGTGCCCCTTTACATCGGGTGTCCCCATCCCAGTGCTCCTTTGCATCGGGTGTCCCCATCCCAGTGCCCCTTTACATCGGGTGTCCCCATCCCAGTGTCCCTTTACATCGGGTGTCCCAATCACAGTGTCCCTTTACATCGGGTGTCCCCATCACAGTGCCCCTTTACATCGGGTGTCCCCATCACAGTGCCCCTTTACATCGGGTGTCCCCATCCCAGTGCCCCTTTACATCGGGTGTCCCCATCCCAGTGCCCCTTTACATCGGGTGTCCCCATCCCAGTGCCCCTTTACATCGGGTGTCCCCATCCCAGTGTCCCTTTACATCGGGTGTCCCAATCACAGTGTCCCTTTACATCGGGTGTCCCCATCACAGTGCCCCTTTACATCGGGTGTCCCCATCACAGTGCCCCTTTACATCGGGTGTCCCCATCCCAGTGCCCCTTTACATCGGGTGTCCCCATCCCAGTGCCCCTTTACATCGGGTGTCCCCATCCCAGTGCCCCTTTACATCGGGTGTCCCCATCCCAGTGCCCCTTTACATCGGGTGTCCCCATCACAGTGCCCCTTTACATCAGTCGTCCCCATCATAGTGCCCCTTTAAATCGGGTGTCCCCATCACAGTGCCCCTTTACATCAGGTGTCCCAACCACAGTGCCCCTTTACATCGGGTGTCCCCATCACAGTGCCCCTTTACATCGGGTGTCCCCATTACAGTGCCCCTTTACATCGGGTGCCCCCATCACAGTGCCCCTTTACATCAGGTGCCCCCATCACAGTGCCCCTTTACATCAGTCGTCCCCATCATAGTGCCCCTTTAAATCGGGTGTCCCCATCACAGTGCCCCTTTACATCGGGTGTCCCAACCACAGTGCCCCTTTACATCAGGTGTCCCCATCACAGTGCCCCTTTACATCGGGTGTCCCCATTACAGTGTCCCTTTACATCGGGTGTCCCCATCACAGTGCCCCTTTACATCGGGTGTCCCCATTACAGTGCCCCTTTACATTGGGTGCCCCCATCACAGTGCCCCTTTACATCAGGTGTCCCAACCACAGTGCCCCTTTACATCGGGTGTCCCCATCACAGTGCCCCTTTACATCGGGTGTCCCCATCACAGTGCCCCTTTACATCGGGTGTCCCCATTACAGTGCCCCTTTACATCGGTGTCCCAACCACAGTGCCCCTTTACATCGGGTGTCCCCATCACAGTGCCCCTTTACATCGGGTGTCCCCATTACAGTGCCCCTTTACATCGGGTGCCCCCATCACAGTGCCCCTTTACATCAGGTGCCCCCATCACAGTGCCCCTTTACATCAGGTGCCCCTTTACATCAGTCGTCCCCATCACAGTGCCCCTTTACATCGGGTGTCCCCATCACAGTGCCCCTTAACAAAATGTGCACATCAGGGTGTCCCTTAACATAAAATAAGGGTCATGCTGACGGGCACATTTTATATTAAGGGGCACTCTGATGGACAACAAAATGTGCCCCTTAATTTAAAATTTGCCCATCAAAGTGCCCCTTTTAATATAAAATGTACCCATCAGTGTTGCTCTTAAAATAAAATATGCCCATCAGCATGCCCCTTAACATGAAATAAGGGTCACATTGATGGGCGCCTATTATGTTAGGAGGCACTCTGATGGACAAATTTTATTTTAAGGGGCATGCTGGTGGGTATATTTTTAATGTGCACATCGATGGGCATATTTTTTAAGGCACATTTTGTTGTGCCCCTTAACAAAATATGTCCATCGATGTGCACATTAAAAATATACCCATCAGCGTGCCCCGTAAAATTAAATTTATCCATCAGAGTACCCCTTAACATAAAAGGTGCCCATCAGCGTGACCCTTATTTTATGCTAAAGGGCACTCTGATGAACACATTTTATTTTAAGGGGCATGCTGATGGGTATATTTGTAATTTGCACAATGCTGGGCTTTTTTTGTAAGGGGCATGCTGATGGATATATTTTTAAGTGCACACTGATGGGCATATTTTGTTAAGGCGCACCTTAACAAAACATGCAAATCAGTGTGCACATAAAAAATATACCCATCAGCATGCCCCTTACAAAAAAAGCCCAGCATTGTGCAAATTACAAATATACCCATCAGCATGCCCCTAACAAAAAAAGCCCAGCCTTGTGCAAATGACAAATATACCCATCACCATGCCCCTTACAAAAAAGCCCAGCATTTTGTAAATTACCAAAATAGAAATACAGTCATGATCACTATGTGCCCACATACCTCAACTGCAGGAGGGCACAACAGAAACTGCCTCAAGGAGTCGGAGAGCCAGGACCCGGGAATTCGGAACCGCTGGCAGCATGGGGGGCGGAGCGCGCACGTGACGTCACACCCCCTACTGCCTGTGAGCGTGCGTGTCTTCAGCTCCGAGACGCGGCCAGGAGCAGGGGGCGGGCGCATGCGCACAGCGTCACTGGTTGCTGGTCCCAGCAAACCAGTGATTGCTGTCATTTAATATGCGGGCGGCATAACGGTCCGGGCGGAAGCCCCGCTCGGTCCGGACTCGGACCGCGGGCCGCCATTTGATGACGGCTGATCTAAACCATTCCATTTTAGCTCTGGCTGTATGTTTCGGGTCGTTGTCCTGCTGGAAGGTGAACCTCGCCCCAGTCTCAAGCCTTTTGCAGAATCGAACAGGTTTTCTTCTAAGATTGCCCTGTATTTGGCTCCATCCATCTTCCTATCAACTCTAACCAGCTTCCCTGTCCCTACTGAAGAAAAGCATCCCCACAACATGATGCTGCCACCACCATGTTTCACAGTGGGGATGGTGTGTTCAGGGTGATGTGCAGTGTTAGTTTTTTTCCGCCACGTATAGCATTTTGCTTTTAGGCCAAAAAGTTCAATTTTGGTCTCATCTGACCAGAGCACCTTCTTCCATATGTTTGCCGTGTCCTCCACATGGCTTCTCACAAACTGTAAACAGGACTTCTTATGACTTTCTTTCAACAATGTCTTTCTTCTCGTCACTCTTCCATAAAGGTCAGATTTGTGGAGTACATCACTAATAGTTGTCCTGTGGACAGATTCCCCCACCTGAGCTGTGGATCTCTGCAGCTCCTCCAGAGTTACCATGGGCCTCTTGGCTGCTTCTCTGATGAATGCTCTCCTTGCCCGGCCTGTCAGTTTAGGTGGACGGCCATGTCTTGGTAGGTTTGCAGTTGTGCCATACTCTTTCCATTTTCGGATGATGGATTAAACAGAGCTCTGTGAGATGTTCAAAGCTTGGGATATTTTTTTATAACCTAACCCTGCTTTAAACTTCTCCACAACTTCATCTCTGACCTGTCTGGTGTGTTCCTTGGCCTACATGATGCTGTTTGATCATTAAGGTTCTCTAACAAACCTCTGGGGACTTTACAGAACAGCTGTATTTATACTGAGAATAAATTACACACAGCTGGACTATATTTACTAATTAGGTGACTTCTGAAGACAATTGGTTCTACTAGTTTTTAGTTAGGGGTATCAGAGTAAGGCTAGCCATATACAATTTTCTTTATATATATTATAAAATTTTGTACCACTTGTCCCACCTTATTGTATTGTAAGCTCTTGTATGGTAACTGTACTGTATCCTTTCAAATTGTAAAGCGCTAAGCAAACTGTTGGCATTATATAATGCCTGTATAATAATTAATAACATCTAGTAGTCGTTCCTTTCAACTGGGCTTGTTCTGTTGAAGATGTTTCATAGCTTCTTCAAACAACTTTTTCAGTTCTATTAGGTGTCAGGAAGATACCCCAATATTTATATCCACAAGGGAAAGTCAGACATCTTAATCCAGCCACCACTGAATGCGTCAAGGTAAATATTGATTTCCAAGAACAGGATGGAAGATGTGAAAGTTGTAGAACCCCTATCTTTTAGTTATATAATTCAACCCTTGGTGTCAGGAATTCTGTGTAGGTTTTCATTTTTTGTTTTGATACGTAGCTGCAGAAGACGTGAATCGTTGTCAAATTACCATGATAGAGATGATAAAATGATGTTGTATGTAGAAAACGAATGCTGTTGAGGGCCCCACCTCTGTTCGGGGATGGTTGTTTCAGTTTGACATATATGACTTCTTTGACACCTCTTAAAGTGGAAGTAAACTCCCCTATCGTCTTCAGCCAAGGAAGCTGCCATCTTTGCCTCTGTTTAATCTTCAACTGTTATGGTGCTGCACATGTGATTCGTTATGACACCAGCCATTGGATGGTTTGATAGTTTGGCTGAGAGCACAGCCAATGTGCAGTTAGCATTCCCGGCATGCCTTTTTTTTTTAACTGTGTAAATCCATGGGTTTACTTCCACTTTAAGAACCAGTTGTCCTCCCTATCCAAAATGTGCACCTCACCGTCCTCGAAGAATCACCTTCTTTCTTAAGATGTAGGAACAATTCTGAGTCTTGCCCTAAAGATGTTTCCCTTCTGTTGGGCCATTCATATGTGAATAGGTTGTTTTGTCTCTACAATGTACCATGTCATAGTTAAATGAGATCTTTCACAACCCCATCCAACCCATCTCTCAAATGTGTAATAAACCAAGTCACTCACATTACGGCATGCTGCCAAGCAAGTTTTAGTTACATAATTGCATATGCGGTGTCAGGAATTCTGCGTATGTGTTTAATATTTTCTTGATATTTAGTGGCTGAAGATGTAAATTGTCATACCACCATAGTAGAGATGTTAAAAAAAAATGTTTATGTGCAAGACGAATGGTGTTGAAAGCCCCACCTCTGTTCAGGGATGGTTGTTCCTGTTTAACGTTGATAGTCACTTTCATACCTCTTGTAAACCAGTTGTCCTTTCTATACAAAATGTGCACCTCACGGTCCTCAAAGGATAACCCTTTTCCTTAAGATGTAGGAAGACTTTTGAATCTTGACCTAAAGACTTTTCCCTCCTGTTGGGCCATTCGTATGCAAAGAGGTTGTTTTGTCTCTGCTCTGTACAGATATAATCGACCATGACATAGATGAATGAGATTCTTCAAAACCCTATCCAACTCTTCTCAAATGTGTACTAAACCCAATCACTCACATTACTGCATGCTTCCAAGAAAGTTTTAATTACATAATTCCATCCATGGTGTCAGGAATTCTGTGTAGTTGTTAATATTTTCTTAATACACAAGTATCTGAAGATGTGAATTGTTCTCATATCACAATTGTAGAGATGTTAAAACAGCATTTTATGTGCAAGGCGAATGGTGTTGAAGGTCCCAATTCGTTTAAGGGATGGTTGTCCCCATTTCTTAAGAGGTTGTAAAACTTCTGAGTCTTGACCTAAAGACGTTTCCCTTCCGCTGGGCCATTCGTATGTGAAGAGGTTGTTTTGTCATAATATATCCTTCACAACCCTATCCAACCCTTCTGAAATGTATAATAACCCAACCACTCAAGCTGCCAAGAAAGTTTTAGTTAAATAATTCTATCTGTGGTGTCAGGAATTCTATGTAGGTGTTAATATTTTCATGATACGCAGTGGCTGAAGATGTGAATTGTTGTCATATCACCATGGTAGAGATGTTAAAACAGCATTTTATGTGCAGACCGAATGGTGCTGAAAGCCCAACCTCTGTTCAGGGATGGTTGTTCCAGTTTGACATTGATGGCCTCTTTCATACCTCTTGTAAACCAGTTGTCCTTTCTGTACAAAATGTGCACCTCATGGTTCTGGAAGAATGACCCTTTTCCTCATAGG
Source organism: Lithobates pipiens (assembly GCF_037356315.1). Lineage (NCBI taxonomy): Eukaryota > Metazoa > Chordata > Amphibia > Anura > Ranidae > Lithobates > Lithobates pipiens. The sequence continues at coordinate 25,039,459 of NW_027507748.1, read as the reverse complement.
TATGGGCAGCCTATTGCATTAGGGTGTGCACCCCAAAGCTCGAACACACATGCATGTGTGTGTGTCTAAATATACTGAATATGGCCTCTGGACATTGATCTCCCTGACGGCACAGTGAAAGAAAAGTGAATAAGGACTTCCCTTATGGCAGAGCCGATAAGAGGGAGATCTTTTCTTTTCCCAGCCTGCACACAAAGCGATAATTCTAATGCACACAAAGTGATTAGGGTGTGGCCAGACACGCCCTGTGCACACTCCTATGCTTTTCCTTAAGATGTAAGAAGACTTCTGAGTTTTGATCTGTAGGCCAATTCGCATGTGAAAATGTTGTCATTTTTGTAGATCAGAGGTCCTGCTGGGGGCTGGGCTATGTGGGGGGTGGTGGACAGGGAGCATGCCAGCACAACTGCAACTGACACCCTCCATCCACCAGAGGACGCCCACTCCCCTTTTCCCAGCACCACTTTCTGCCCAGGGAATTCATTCACAGTGCCTGACAGTGCGCAGTTCCCGCCAAGTCAGCCATAGCTTGACAAATGCTTCCGCTCACACGAACCTCCAAAGAGTTCATGTCACATGGAATTGTCATCTGTTCAGGATTTACCCTACCCCCAACCCCCCCCCCCCCACCACGTTAACAGGCTGCACCTCCAACACACCACATAACCCCCCCCCCCCCCAGGCCTGTGGAGAGGTTGTTTTTCATGAGGCTGTTGTTCCTTGGTGCCAGGGGCGTTGGGGACCACTAATGCTGCGTACACACCACCGAACTTTCCGGCAGATTAGGTCCGATGGAATCAATCCGTCGACCAATCTGATCCTTTGTGGGCTAATCCGATTGTTTTTCATTAAAAAGATCTGACAGATCTAGAAATAGAACATGTTTCAAATCTGTACGATGGACTCAATTCCTATCGTGAAAGCCGTTCGCCTGTATGCTGGTCCGACGGACCAAATAAGACGCAAAGGAAGCTACTGGCTATGGAACTTCCTTTTTAGTCCCATCTTATGTCATCAGGTTCAAAACGAACGGACTTTCAAACAGACTTAGTCCGTTTGTGTGTGGCCAAGTCCATTCTTTGGAAGTCCGTCGGAACTCCGCCGAAAGACCATCGGGAAGACCATCCGACCTTTTCTGCCGGAAAGTCCGGTCGTGTGTACACGGCATAAAAGATGAATTGGATCCTTCACAACCCTATCAAATTCTTAGCAACTGTATTATAAACTCAATCACTTACATTACTGCATGCTACCAGGAAAGTAGTACCCCCATGCTCTTTACAGTATGTGTAAATGCCCATTGGGACTGGTGAGGCAGGTAACTGGAAACTCTGTTCTTTCTCAGACATACATGTTTCATGTTTACTCAGCAGCATTGACAGGCGGAAATATCCTTTAATGTATTTTATGGTATATTGGGATAAATTATTTAAAAAGTAATAAGAAAAAACCAGATGCTTGCTTTGAAGACTTATACTAACCACTTTCTCAGACTAAACTGGCCCCATGACAAATATATGCTGAATGGAATAGTGTTGGCAAAAACAGGGCTGCTGAAGAGTTAGGGAATACTTATTAACAGTAAGCTAAGCTGCAACACTCAGTGCCAAGCAGCTACTGCAAAAGCAAACAGAACCATGTGATGCCAGTGCAGCATTCCCCTGTAAAACCCTTTTTGCTAAAGGCTATGACCTGAATTGTGGAAGCCGAACCCCAAAAAGGCAAACAAAGGGCAAACAGTAGTCATTTGTATTGCTTGTGGTCTCCCTGCTGTTCAGTTCCTCATTACTGACTTACCATGCCTTTTTCTGCACTGTGTCTCTTTGTAGAAGCGGCCATCCTGGTAAAGAAGCGGGGGTTTGCTTCTTCATGTCAGAGCGGTCAGTCAATGACTAGAATATTGAAAGTTTAAAAAGCAGCAGAAGGGGTGGAAGAAGTACATGTCTATAGAATGAATGTGGAAAAGGCAGGGAGATCCTTGCACTGCAGGTTCTCAGATACAGCTTTCTCTCCAGCATGGAAAAACGTGAGCAGCACAGGAGTATTATAGTTAACCACTTGAAGACCAGGCCATTTCTGGAACTTTTTGTTTAAAAGTTTAAATTAGTATTTTTTTTTAACAGAGATGCTAGAGCACATGTGTCAAACACAAGGCCCATGGGCCTAATCCGGCCCTCCAGGTCATTTTATGTGGCCCTTGCACCTCTCCTGCAGCAGTCCCCTCATCTCCACCTTCCCCTGTCTCAGCAGAGAGGAGGGCAGAATTTCTCCTTCAGATTCTGTTCCTCTCTGTGCAGCTGCAGCACCCCCTCATCTCCACCATCCCTGGCGTTAGCATTCAGAAGACTCCAGCCCTCCTCTCATCCTCCTCCAGACCCTGCAATTTCTTCTTCCCAGCTCTGCCCCTACTGTGATGTAAGGAAGGGTGGGGGACCCTTGACTTCTGATGGTGGGGGGGGGGCTTTTGTCCAGTCTTAAATATACAACAGGCCCTTTGAGGGCGACCATAATGCTGATGTGGCCCATGATGAAATCCATTTTGACTATGGCAATCATTGCAATATTCTATGTCACATGGTATTTGTGCAGCAGTCTTTCAAACTGATTTATTTTGGAACCAAATATACTTTAATAAACTATAAAAAAAAAAATACCCCAATTTTTTGGTATAATCTGAAAGATGATGTTATGCTGAGTTAATAGATAGCAGAATCCTGCAGTGGGGAACCCTGGACAGGGACCCATCCAAGCGCCATGAGGCTGGATTGTCTAAAGGATAGATGGATGTGTGCATGATGGCCACGCTGTCTTCAAGGGTAGGCCGGCAGGGACAGGGCTAGAACTGCCTCCACACCACGTAACACAGGGAAAGACCAAAGCGATCAGACTGATGGAGGACATTGTGGTTGCCAGAACAATGTGTTTCAGAGAGTGTGGCCTCCTTCCTCAGGTCCCCTCAGGTATCCTTCCTCAGTGGTATCTTTGGGATGTGTTCGTAAAGCAAGTCCGATCTATGGAGGTCCTAGCTTGCAACTTACTGGACTTAAAGGATCTGCTACTGACGGCTTGGTGCCAGATACCACAGCATCCAATGCAATACTCCCAACGCACACGTTCCTGCACAAACGGCTGTATCTTAGATTGTGTGGTTAAATGACCAATGGCTGGAACCGACTGCAATCATGAGAAGGATGTGTCACCAGCACACCAGGATGTCCAAAATCGGGTCCGAAACTTTAATCACATAGTATCAAAAAATAAATAGAAGCAACGTTTCGGGGGCACATGCCTGATGAAGGGTGTCCTGCATGGTTCCGAAATGTTGCTTCTATTTATTTTTTTGATACTATGTGATTAAAGTTTCGGACGTGATTTTGGACATCCTGGTGTGCTGTGACACTTCCTTCTCAAGATACCACAGCATACCTTTAGAGGTCTAGTGGAGTCCATGCCTGGATGGGTCAGGGCTATTTTGGAGGAACCTACTCAATATTAGATGGGTGGTGATAAAGTTATGGCTGATTGGTATAGATAGGTATCGTTTACATAAGTTTGAGTTAATGTGGAACAAATGGCCTCCTTCAGGTCACAAGATATTTGTACAAGTATACAGAAATATGCAAAATATGTATCAGTAAATGCATTGTATACATTACTACAATACAGAATGGAATAACTCTATGTGTAGGTCCGTAAAGAGTTGTCTTCACGTAACTTTCATGAATAGATCTTTACATACATGACATAATAGTCTATAGATAATGACATTTATGAACAATGGTCTATACAGAGTTATTGTATGAATAGTCTATACAGAGAAGTTTTATAAATAAGTCAAAAGTCAATCACGTTGCTTCTAACAAAGACATTGTATGCATTCAGACGGAAACAAATATTAGTTGAATCGTTTAATCAAAAGCAGTCTGATACAATATTACAGGGGTATTAACTTAAAATTCATGGAGGTCTGATCAGTAAAAATTTTCATTGCATGTTTATGTGATGTCGGGGGTCAGAAACCTGTAGATTCCCCGAAAGGTGACTGGTAGATTGCGGTCTGGGCTTGCTGACCCACCATCCCAGACCATCAGAGTGCAATGCAGAGGGACTAGATGGAGCTGTAGTAGGGAGCAAAAGCCTCATAAGCCGATGTCTCCTCTGTAGTGCCGGCTTCTGTCCCATGCGGAGTGATACCAACTGCACTCTGCCTCTTATCCCGACTAGTGGTCTCCAGAATGGGGCCAGCAGCAGGAAAGAAGGGATCTTCAAGCAATACACTGGGCTTATTAGTATCAGGGGTGCAGTGCGGGGTACCTGCAGCTTTCCTGTGGGTTTACTGCGTTTAGCCATAGACTTCTATTATATCCTGCGGGTTGGGTGCACTTTCTGAAAGCGGCTCATTCACAAGTGCAGCAGGAGCAGGCACTGCTGCTCCTCTGAAAAGCGATCACAGTGTGTTTGACAGGTGGTGAGGAGGTGATATGTTGCCTCCTTACCACCTGACTTAAATCCATGATTGCTGCACAATGCATGCGATTGTGGCACAGTAGTACGACAATTAGAGGTTTAAATCGGGTGTGAGTAGGCGACACTGTGCCCGGTGATCTTTGACTTCCCCCATGTTGTTCAAGTTGATCTTCACCTCTTTAAAGTGTAAGTAAACCCCCCTATCGTTTTCAGCCAAGGAAGCTGCCGTCTTTGCCCCTGTTTAATATAAAACTACCATGATGCTGCACATGTGATCAGTCATGACACCAGCCATTGGATGGTTTAACAGATTGAGAGCACAACCAATGGGAGTGTTACATTTTTGGCATGCCCCGGAAATGAAACTGTTTTATGGATGGGTTTACTTCCGCTTTAAGTTTACCTACCCTTGTCTTAGATCCTTCCCTTCACAGCCCCCCCCCCCCTCCATTTTATATCACAATCCCATTCTTACATCACTGTCCTTAGTCCCCCACACATCACAGTCCCCCACTTCACATCAGTTTCCCCTTAACATTGGTGTCCACTACCCCTTTCAATCAACATCCCCCTACAGTACAGCCTGAAAACCCCATTACATCACCCCCTTGCATCACCTCCCAATTCACATCCCCCCCCCCCACAGCACTGCCCTCTATTCACATCTATCCTCCCTACAGCACTGCCCTCTATTCACATCTCTCCTCCCTACAGCACTGCCCTCCTTCACATCACATCTCCCCTTCCCACTAACACTTGCCCCCCTTCATATCACCCCCAAAGCAATGCTTTTCTTTAAACCTCCCTCAACTTGCAACCCTACACAGCACCCCCCCCCCCCCCCCAGAGCACTGCTTACTTTTCACATTACCCCCCTACCATAATGTGCTCTACTCCCCCCTCAAATCACACACACACACTACTGCCCCCTTCACGTCACCCCTTCCCCCCTTCACAGCCATGTCCTCTTGCCCATGCTTTCCTATCTTACACAGAGCAGAGAGCGGTAGGCACAGCCGCACTGGATGGAGGGTGGGAGCTGCCGGGGTTTAACTTCTAATATTATACAAGCTGGCGATTGGTTGCTGGGACCACCCAATGTCCTAACAACCAATCACCTGCTAGTTAATCCGGAGAGGTAACTCATGCACCTCCTGCCCTCCATCCAGTGTCGCTGTGCCTCCTGCTCTCCATTCATTGCTATCCCCTGCCTTCCAGTCTCTGTTCATTTCTATTCCCTGCCTCCCACTCTCCGTTCATTGCTATCCCCTTCCTCCCACTCTCCGTTCATTGCTATCCCCTGCCTCCCACTCTCCGTTCATTGCTATTCCCTGCCTCCAGCTCTCCATTCATTGCCTCCCACTCGCTATTCATTGCTATCCCCTGCCTCCCGATTTTTATTCTTTGCTATCCCCCGCCTCCCACTCTCTATGCATTGCTATCCCCTGCCTCCCCCTCTCCATTCATTGCTATCTCCTGCCTCCCACTTTCTGTTCATTGCTATCCTCTGCCTCCCACTTTCCGTTCATTGCTATCCTCTGCCTCCCACTTTCCGTTCATTGCTATCCTCTGCCTCCCACTTTCCGTTCATTGCTATCCTCTGCCTCCCACTTTCCGTTCATTGCTATCCTCTGCCTCCCACTTTCCGTTCATTGCTATCCCCTGCCTCCCGCTCTCCGTTCATTGCTCTTCCCTGCTTCCTGCTCTCCATTCATTGATATTTCCTGCCTCCCGCTTTCCATTCATTGCTATTCCCTGCCTCCCACTCTCCATTCATTGCTATCTTCTGCCTCCCGCTCTCCGTTCATTGCTCTTCCCTGCCTCCTGCTCTCCATTCATTGCTCTTCCCTGCCTCCTGCTCTCCATTCATTGCTCTTCCCTGCCTCCTGCTCTCCATTCATTGCTATCTCCTGCCTCCCACTTTCCATTCATTGCTATTCCCTGCCTCCCACTTTCCATTCATTGCTATTCCCTGCCTCCCACTTTCCATTCATTGCTATCTTCTGCCTCCCACTTTCTGTTCATTGCTATCCCCTGCCTCCCGCTCTCCGTTCATTGCTCTTCCCTGCCTCCCGCTCTCCAATCATTGCTATCTCCTGCCTCCCACTTTCCATTCATTGCTATTCCCTGCCTCCCACTCTCCATTCATTGCTATCTTCTGCCTCCCACTTTCCGTTCACTGCTATCCTCTGCCTCCCGCTCTCCTTTCATTGCTCTTCCCGGCCTCCTGCTCTCCATTCATTGCTCTTCCCTGCCTCCCACTCTCCAATCATTGCTATCTTCTGCCTCCCACTTTCCATTCATTGCTATTCCCTGCCCCCCACTTTCCGTTCATTACTATCCTCTGCCTCCCACTCTCCATTCACTGCTATATCCTGCCTCCTGCTCTCCATTTTTATTGGTATCCCCTGCATCTCACTCTCCATGCTGCCTTGAGAATGACAGCGGTGGATGCCAAGGGAAAAGAAGGCTCCTAATTAAGCGACTGCAGGTCTGGATGGTACAGTGGCTTGGTCTAGATCCAGACCGTGGTCCCCCATTAGGTGATACCTGCAATATTAGGTGCAATCATATTCAATTATAATCTATTATTACTTTAATCAATCTATAGCTATAAGGTCTTTATCACCTCTTTCTAAGGGAACAATGCTAGTGGTGCAATCCTTCCATTTATCATAGGAAAATGGGTCCTGGTGACCTTAAGGAGCGAACGTCTCGCCTCCCAGCCAGTGAAATGCTTCATTTGATCAGTTGCAGTGAATGAAATCTCTGCCTTTCCTTCTTCCTTCTGTGTGAAAACACGCAACCCCATCACTGAGCCGTCCACACAATTGGCAATTTCAGAAGATCAGCTGTCAATAGAATAAAAGATCACTTGGCATCGAATAGTTCACAGCCATCTGCCACCTGCTGTTTCTGTCGTTTCTCAATTTCAAATGAACAACGATCGAAAGTGTGATGGAAATTGATGGAAATCACTGTGAATTCCTGGAAGCCACTGCCAGTCAAAATGCATTTTAAAGCTGAAATTTGATCGGCTGATATTATTCCTTCCCTGGTTCCTCATTTCCCACTTCATCATCAACATGCTAATTAAATGGTAGAGATATACAACATGTGAGAGGCTGCTCTCCCGGGTCCAGACAAGTGGAAGGTTTTGGTTGGCCTCAGCCAGCACTACTTCACTAACCACGTTCGTTGACCCGTTTCGCCCCCCAACTGGGGGCCTAGTCATAGAAGTGACAATGGAAGGGCAGGACGCATCGGGAACCATGGATGTGGATTAGCACTGGCTGAGGCAGGCCACTCAACACCTTACATTTGGTTGAGCCAGGAGATCAGCATCCCACCTTTATATCGTTACCACTAGATGAGATATTTGGGTGCTGGCACCCCCAAACCTGAGGAACCAGGGGAGAGAGTGTTTTCTTGCTTGAAGTCTTTTGGGGGGTCTTTTTTGGCAGGGTGGCATGCATTGCTTGAAAACATCACAGCACCCTGCATCGGTACTCCTTTCTAGAGCCCCCAGCCCTGATGCAAGCAGTGGGGCTCCATCCAGTGTGGCTGTGCCTCCCGCTCTTCATTCCTTGCTTATCCCCTGCCTTCCACTCTCTGTGCTGTCTTGAGAATGACAGCGGCGGAATCCGGGGGAAAGGAAGGCTCCTAAACGGCGAGACCGCAGGTATGGATGGGACATTCGCTCAGTCCAGATCCAGACCACGGTCCGCCATTTTGTGATGCCTGCACTATTAGGTCCAATTATCTTCCATCATACTCTATTATAACTTTAATCATTCTGTAGATATAATGACTTTATTACCTCTTCCTAGAAATGCCTTGATGGGTTGGGTGTCAGTCTAGAGGAGCGGCCGTTCTTAAATAGGTTACTCCAGCAATGGCAGCATGGCATTGGGCCGTGTCTATGTAATTCGTGTTGAATTAGCTGCACTTGTAGTTCCCCTCAGGAGCCTATGAGACAGGGTGACAACGCAGGAGAACATTTGTGAGGCAGGGACAGAGCGTTGTTACCCTGAAACAGTGGGCTGGCTCTTGGGAGGAGTTATGCAAATTTGAAAATGCCTTGATGGGTGCATGTCAGTCTAAAAGAGTGGCCATTCCTAGACAGGTTACTCTAGCGATGGCGGCCCGACATTGGACCCAGTAGTCTCCATCAGGAGTCTTTTTGACAGGGTAAAATTTGTGAAACGGGGACAGAGCGTTGTCACCCTGTAACCTGAAGTGCCTGAATAAGGACTTTTTGGGCAGGATCACCAGGGATGAAAGTTGCAGATTGTTTTCCTGTGCATCAATAATCACAATGTAAACATCATATATTAATTTCCACATTGTATTTCAGCCATTTCTAGCCTTCTCCTTTTAATTGTAATGGTCTTGAAGTTTGTAAACTTACTTTGTGAAGATCCCCAAACATTTACTTCCTGGAATTCTGTGGCATGTAGTCACTGTGCCCTGTGGGTAGGCACTGCTGTGTCACACATTTCACAGAGCCCGCCTTCTGATCTACAGAGGAGCTGAGAGGAGGAGTTCCAGGAGGTGGAGACAGTGCAGGAATCATCGCTTGCAGACAGCAAGGTACCATGGGATATGTAGTCCTTATAAATAGAGTAGCTGCAAAGTATGCAGGGAATGCAGGAAGTTGTGAAAGGAGATGGGCATTACACACAACATGCAAGGAGATTTTTTCAAGTAAGCTTATATTGGATTGTCAGAAATAACTATTGTTTGTATTGTTATTACAATGCTGATGTTGTAAAATGGAAGTGTATGCTGTGACCATAGAACGCCTTTAATATAATTATTGGAAATTGCTTTTGAAGTTGAATTAAATGTTAATGCTGATGAGATTCTGGTGATTGGGTTTACCTTTACTTGAATGGCATTGCATATTGCCATGGAAGCTATGATTTGCTCATAACCGTGCCCTTCCCTCTCTCAACAGCGGTCCAGGGGCTTCCAGAAAGCTGATATAAATCTAGTTTTGGGCAGTGATGCCCCATTCACATATGGCATTTTGAGATCTTGGGCATAATCACTGCAATTCCTTCCCTTTCCTTTCTCTTTCCTTTCCTTTAGTTTTCCTTTCTCTTTACCTTTCCTTTACCTTTCCTTTCACCTTTCCCTCTCCTTTCATTTCCTTTCATTTCCTTTCTTTTCTCTTTCAACTTTCATATATTTAATTTTAAATCCTTTCCCTTTCCTTTCCGTTTTCCTTTCACCTTTCTTATCTTTCATTTTAAATACTTTCTCTTTCCTTTCCTTTCTCTTTCATGTCCTTTCCTTTTTCCGTTCCTTTCTCTTTACTTTTCCTTTTTTTTCCTTTCCCTTCCCTTTTCTTTTCCATTCCTTTCCCTTTTCTTTTCCATTCCTTTCCTTCCCTTTCCTTTCCGTTCCTTTCCTTTTCTTTTTACATTTCTCATCTTTCAATTTAAATCCTTTCTCTTTCCTTTCTTTTCCTGTGCTTTCCTTTTTCTTTTCCTTTTCCTTTTCTTTCCCTTTTCCGTTTCCCTTTTCCATTTCCCTTTTCCGTTTCCATTTCCTTTTCCATTTCCTTTTAATTTTTCTGTTCTTTTCCTTTACTTTTCTTTTCACCTTTCTCATCTTTCATTTTAAATCCTTTATCTTTCCTTTCCTTTCTCTTTCCTTTTTCCTTTTCTTTTACTTTCCCTTTTCTTTTCCTTTCCTTTCCTTTCCTTTCCTTTTCTTTTCACCTTTCTCATCTTTCATTTTAAATCCTTTCTCTTTCCTTTCCTTTCCTTTCCTTTCTCTTTACTTTTCTTTCTTTCTTTTCCTGTCCTGTCCCTTTCCCTGTCCCTTTCCCTGTCCCTTTCCCTGTCCCTTTCCCTGTCCCTTTCCCTTGCCCTTTTCCCTTTCCTTTTCCCTTTCCTTTTCCATTTCCTTTTCCTTTTCTTGTCTTTTACTTTTCTTTTCACCTTTCTAACCTTTCATTTAAAACCCCTTCTCTTTCCTTTTCCTTTACCTTTTCCTTATCCCTTTCCTTTTCCTTTGCTTTTTATTTCCTTTTTCTTTTTCCTGTCCTTTCTCTTTCCTTTCCTATTCCCTTTTCCTTTCCTTTCTTGTCCTGTCCTGTCCTATCCCTTTTCCTTTTCCTTTTTTTTGCCTTTCCTTTTCTTTCCTTTCCTATTCACCTTTTCTCATTTTTAATTTTCAATCCCCTTTATCTGATTTGGATTACACACATCTTGCCCTCTTCTCATCTTTATTACATAGGGAGTCGGTGTTCTTTAGCTCATAGAGGATAGCTGGGAATGCATTGTTTGAAATTTCAGTGCAGTGCACAGGAAGTGGCAAGGACATTGTTGTTTGTGGCAGGATCAACAAATATTTTTCAGTACTTGCAGAAAATGTTCTCAGCCTGCAAAAAGAAAACGGATGCAGCCACCACATGTAACTGCTAAGCTGCAATATATTAAATTTTTGTTCTTGGGTTTTAATATCCTTTAAAAGTCTGACCTTCCATTTGTAAAGCTTCCTGTACATGTCTAGATGTCCTACTTGACCTATTGGTAGCCCTTTAAACCTTGTATTTTAGTCTTATTAGTGAGTCATGTTGGAGAATATACATTAGAATCTGAGTCATCTTAATCGCTGATGGAGCTCCTAGTGGTGGCCTTTGACACTGCACACAGACCGCTCTCCCTTGTCTTGGTCACTCCAAGTCACAGTGGGGACTTTCCAATGGCTTTTACATACGGGGCTGGAAATTCTCCCTCGCTCCACACATGCTGCTGCTGGATCTGGTGGGTGGCTGAATCATCCCAATGGTATTCAAAGGGAACCAGCTGCTGAGAATATTAAAATGCAACCAAGTATTCCTCTGGAGAGACAGGAGCATCTGCAAACTTTTCCTATCTTGATGGTACATATAATCCCAGAGAGAGGTTTGTGCGCCAGATTTAACTCTCCGCTTATCTGGTTGTGTTTGTTTCCTGCTTGGGGAGCTCCCCGAAATCAATCCCTCAATGTAAAGCTGCAGAACTGGCTAAGTTATAATATTATTATTACCCTCAGAGTCTGTGATCAGCACGTGGTGCCAAGCGTAGGAGGACAGGTGTATTCTCTGCAAGTGCCATCAGTTCTGAATCTGGCCACTAGATGTTGCTTACTATTCCACTCCCCCTGTAATAATTAGTCTGCCATCTGCAGGTTATGGGGTTAGCCTGCCATCTGAAGGTTATGAGGTTAATCTGCCATTGGCAGGTTATGAGGTTAGTCTGCCATCTGCAGGTCATGGGGTTAGTCTGCCATCTGCAGGTCATGGGGTTAGTCTGCCATCTGCAGATTGTAGGATTAGTCTGCCATTTGCAGATTATGAGGTTAGTCTGCCATCTGCACTTTGTGGGGTTAGTTTGCCATCTGCAGGTCATGGGGTTATTCTGCCATCTGCAGGTTATGGGGTTAGTCTGCCATCTGCAGGTTATGAGGTTAGTCTGCCATCTGCAGGTTATGGGGTTAGTCTGCCATCTGCAGGTTATGGGGTTAGTCTGCCATCTGCAGGTTATGGGTTTAGTCTGCCATCTGCACTTTGTGGGGTTAGTCTGCCAACTGCAGGTCATGGGGTTAGTCTTCCATCTGCAGGTCATGGGGTTAGTCTTCCATCTGCAGGTCATGGGGTTAGTCTGCCCTCTGCAGTTCATGGGGTTAGTCTGCCATCTGTAGGTTGTGGGGTTACTCTGCCAATCTGCAGGTTGTGGGTTTAGTCTGCCATCTGCAGGTCATGGGGTTAGTCTGCTACCTGCAGGTTAATGGGTTAGTCTGCCATCTGCAGATTATGGGGTAACTCTGCCACCTGCAGGTTATGGGGTTAGTCGCAGGTTATGGGGTTTGTCTGCCATCTGCAGGTCATGGGGTTAGTCTGCCACCTGCAGGTTAGTGGGTTAGTCTGCCATCTGCAGATTATGGGGTAACTCTGCCACCTGCAGGTTATGGGGTTAGTCTGCCATCTGCAGGTTAGGGGGTTAGTCTGCCATCTGCAGGTTAGGGGGTAACTCTGCAACCTGCAGGTTATGGGGTTAGTTGGCCATCTGCAGGTTGTGGGCTTAGTCTGCCATCTGCAGGTTAGGGGGTTAGTCTGCAGCCATTTGCAGACTCAAAATAGGCGTTTCAGTTTTTGGTGTTGAAGAGTTGATGGGGATCTAGTATCAGAGGGATCTCTTTTCATATGCATGCTAATTAATATTAAAGGGTAACACTTCCAGGTATCTATTCCCTCCCACGGAGATCACAGTACTCCCCCCTAGCAATACCTTCATCTGGTTTTCTCTTGAGAAAGATGGCACCATCTTTGTTCTGGCATCATCCAGGATCACCATCTACTTCCTAGACTAAGGTGTCGGCTCAGAGATGGCACAATCATGGTGCCCGCACACAGTTACAATGTTGCAGTCTGATCACTACTAGTGGAGGGAAGAATGAGGAAAAAAATGAGAATTGTTTATGACACACATAGTGCTTTAGCAAACAAAATAGGTAAATATTCTTTGATTTGCACCTGTATTTAATTACAATATCCCTTCTAGAGATCACACAGAGATATGATGAGGAAGTCATCTCCGGACACATCACATAGACAGAGAATCTCCTCTCGTTTCACTGTGAAGATCCATCTCAGAATCTCCACTTGGACATATTTAAATCAGTTAATTAAACCCTTTCAGGGGATGTGAATTAGAGAGATGTTTAATGTGAGGTTTAGAATATATCAAAATTATAGGCTTCCAGTATGATAGACAGATCTCACCTGAATTCCACTGCCCGCTAATTACTTCTATTCTGCGTGCAAGGTATACACACAACCACACAAGGTAAGATATGTACGCCGTTTATAGAGACTGTGTATGAAGAGGAGGAGATTCATTTGTTATTACTCCAACATAGACCGCAGTGTTGTACAGCGTAAACTGAGCCAGTCACATCAATCTCTAATCCAGAGGAGCTTACATTGTAATGTCCCCCCCACAGTCACACACAATTATTATTATACATTTATAAATCTCTGACATATACCAAAGGGCTGTACAGAGAACACTAATCCAGTCACAACAGTCTCTGCACCAGAGAAGCTTACATTCTAATGTCCCACCACAGTCACACACTATTATTATATATTTTTTAGAGCTCTGACATATACCGCATCGCTGTACAGAAAACACTGAGCCAGACGCATCAACCAAAGTATTAGAGAAGCTTACACTCTAATGCCCCCTCCGCAGTCACACTATTATTATACACAGGTGTCGGGACAAGGGGTGGGCAGGAGGGACGGCTGCCCTGGGTCCTGTGGTTTCATGTGAGATGGGGGGGCTGCGAGGAGATTGAGGGGAAGGGGATTTGTATAGGGAGGGGGTATGAGGAAAGAGGATTTGTGTTTGGAAGGGGGATTTAGGGAACTTGTGCTAGAATAGGTGATATGGTGAAGGGGGAGGAGAATTGTGCTAGGAGGGGAAATGTATGTTTGGGTGGGGATTTGTGCAAGGATGGGAAATTTAGGAGGCGCATTTGTGCTAGGAAGGGGGATTTGGGGGTTTGTGTTATAAGAGTTGATATGGTGAAGGGGGAGGAGAATTGTGCTAGGAAGGGGGATTTGGAGTGGGGGGGGTGAGGATGTGTACTTGGACGGGAAATTTGAGGGGGGAATTTTTGCTGACATATAATGCTCATACATCTTGAGGTGGGGTTACAGTTTGGCATGTTCGCCTTGGGCTCTAGATGACATTGTCCCGGCACTGATTATACATGTGGATTGAAGAATGAGGCATCTGGCTCAAAGATCAATCAGGATAAGAGTGAGGTTTTCTGGATGGGAGAGGAAGGCGAAGGAATTGAGCTACCGGACACCATCCCAGAGACCCGGCAAGCAATTAAAAATGTAGGCATCAAATTTGGTCCTAGCAATTACAGCCTTTAAAATTGAGTAAGCAGGATACAAAATTCTGATGCCAATGTTGCCAGCTGGAAGGACTGGAAATTTTCTTACAGGGAAAGGATTGACCTGTTTAAAATTTACCTGATTCCGATATTTTTGTATGTCAGCTTTGTCTTCGTTTTGCCAGTGTCTATTCGAGAAACTACAGCCGTTTCTTCTGGCTGTTATGGGGAACAGACTGAACCTCATTAAGACATCTTTAACCTACCTTCCTAAGTGGATGGGTAGCCTAGGTATGTTGTACCCAGTGTACTCTTTTCTCTGATGTTTTTGAAACATCATTTTGGTAACATGCTGGCAAAGGAACCGCCTGAGTGGGTTTATATTAAGGCTTTTCTGCAGGGCTGGGAGAATGGTGGGGCAGTGAAAAGCCTGAGGGTCTTACATGGTGAGCTCCCGGCTTACGTTGCTCCATGCCTGAAAATGCTTCAGTAGTGGCGAGTGACAGTGGAGAAAATTAAGTCTCTTCCTAGGAAGGCCCTGGAGAGGAGGGTTGTTGGAATCTGCCTTTAACGAGCCACTGACCTTGAGGGATCGTCCAGGCCCTGTTATGAGGGAGGGTCTGCGTTTGATCATTCTGGAGACACCTTTAATGTTTTGGGATTTGGCCTGGCTCTCTTTCCATGGCTGACTCTATGTTAAGGGCATCTTGAAGAATAGCTCTGTGGAGAACTGTGGTTGTCCAAGAGTGGAGTGTGGCAGAGTGGAGGAGATGATAGACCATTTCTTGTTTCAGTGTAGAAGTCTTTAAGCGGCTGGGTGGGGCTCTGGGTATCCCTTTCCTTTGCTGCATGTGTTATACGGAGTGGGCATACAGGGATTTTCAGGGATTTTGAGTCACTTTTTCTAGTCTGTTTAGTAGTCCGTTACTACACGTGGAATGCACGGTGTCAGGTTTCCACTCGGGGGAAAAAAAAGTCCTTCCTGTCGAGTTGGTGGTGCACAACATTCTGGGTGAGCTTAGGAAAATTTGAGGTCTTAAAAAGGACAGGTGGTGGGTAGCGGAAGGCCTGGACCAATGTCAGGTCCCCATAGCCACTGTCTGTCCGTCTTTGTGTAGGCGGCTTTTCTCTCTGTCCAAGATTTTTTATAAAATCCGATTTTTGAAAAAAGGCTGCATGCATGGGTTAAATGTTTAATCGTTTCTTAGCCTTTGCGTTTAGGTTGAAGTAGGGTTGTGTTTTGCATAATTTAGTAGTTTACTGATAATAAAATTATGTTTCTTTGTATATTGTTCTATTTATGTTATCTGCTAGTGTAAGCTTGTTTGTTTTTGTTTATTTACATATATATTCATGTTTATTTGTTTTTGTATATATGCAAATATGTTTTTAATTACAAACTGCAGGTTTGCAAGATTTTTAATAAACAAAAATGTACACTCTAATGTCACCACCTTAGTCACACACTTTTATTATTATTATACATTTATATACAGTAGCTCTGACATACACCATAGTGTCATACAGAGAACACTGAGCCAGTCACATCAGTCTATGCACCAGAGGAGCTTACACTCAAAAGTCCCGCCATAGTCATATACTATTAAAGAGGACATAAACCCTGATGGGTTTACTTCCTCTTTGATTCCCTGCAAAGTTAAAGCATAATGGACTACTATGCATCGCATAGTAGTCCATTATGTGTCACTTACCTGACGCAGGAGCCAGCGAAGTCACCGCTGTCCCCTGTAGTCCGGAGCCAGGGCTGGTGCAAGGATTTTTAACACCCTAGGCAAAACCTAATTTTGCCGCCCCCCCTTGGCCCTACCCCCTTTTCCCTGCCATGTAAACACCACCTTTTTAATGAAGCACCCTTCAAATGCAGTCACTAGCACGCATCAAATGCAACCTCACCAGTGCCCCTCAATGCAGCCTCACCAGCGCCCCTCAAATTCAGCCTACCAGCACCCATCAAATTCAGCCTACCAGCAACCATCAAATGCAGCTTACGAGCAACCATCAAATGCAGCCTCACCAGTGCCCATCAAATGCAGCCTCACCAGTGCCCATCAAATGCAGCCTCACCAGTGCCCATCAAATGCAGCCTCACCAGTGCCCATCAAATGCAGCCTTACCAGTGCCCATTAATGCAGCCTACCAGTACCCATCAATGAATGTTTGCTTGCTTCTAGTTATTCGGGAGTCGGGACACAGACACGGACCTGCACCCGCTGAGAGTTGCTCGCTACAGAGAGAAAAGTGTAGGAACACCAGTGGTGTGGCACCATAGGCAGAAGGGCGCCCTAGGCGGCTGCCTAGTTTGCCTAGTGGTAGCACCGGCCCTGTCCGGAGCCTCCATCTTCTTGGTGGGTCTCGCTGCTCCGCCGCTGTCATTCGGCGAAGCCACGATGATGTCACTCCCGCGCATGCGCACGGGAGCCGCCACTCACGGCATATCGCAGTTGACAGCAGCGCATAGACAAATATCTCCTAAACCGTGTAGGTTTAGGAGATATTTCTTGGACCTACAGGTAAGCCTTAATCTAGGCTTACCTGTAGGTCAAAGTGGTTTGTAAGGGTTTACAACCACTTTAAGTGTTAAGAAAGCCTCTGGTTAAGCACAACCTGCACTGTACACAGTATATCTAGACATGAAGAGAGATACTGGATGCCCTTCGGTCAGGAAATGAGGCGGAGCTCTATATGACTTGCTGCAGCTTTTAATGCACATTATGAGAAGCTCACAGTGTGCAGCAAAATCCAGAGTAAGCCATTTCAGTCCAGGAGAGGAGCTGGTGTTCTGCCGAGAACTGTCCCCCCATCGGATAGTGTCCGCCTCGTTCTGCGCAGGCGCAGCGCTTGCGCAGTACGGGGGACAAGGAGATGCCGAAAGTCTCCGAAGATGAAGGGCGCCTGCGCACTTAATAGTACCTTCTGCCCTGAGTCCAGGTTCAAGCCCCACCATGCAAGTGGACATACGGTAGCACTTAGTAAGAGGGCCCCTTGCCAGCTCGCTGTGCTCAGCACACTTCGGGCACAGCCTCGCTGCGCTTGGCAATTTTTTATTCTAACTCTATGTCCACTTGGATGGTGGGGCTTGAACCTGGACTCAGTGTGCACGTGTCGTTCATCTTCGGAGACTTTCGGTGTCTCCTTGTCCTCCGTACTGCGCAAGCGCAGTACAGGGCGGACACTATCCGACGAGGGACAGTATTCGACACAACACCAGGACAATTGTGCAAGAGTGAAGGGACAGCTGGAGGTCACATTTAAACATAAAAGGTCGTGTGTAGCAATTATATATGTTATATCAATATTTTAACAAAACTGGAGTGTTCCTTCAAGCATAGGACGTGGTTGTTACGTGTCATCTGACTCCCGGCAACATTTTAGTTTCCCAGCAAATTATTGAGTTCCAAACTGCAATTACTTTCCTTTAAAGATTTAGAATGTGACACAATTACCATCTTTAGGTCCGGATTAATATTTAAAACAAAATTATTATTTCATTTTACCCTTCATTAAAAAGAAAAAGCTCTTATGAAGCCTTTGGTATATTAGCGTTCTGAGCAGTGTGCAACGCATCACTTACCTTCTGACAGAGGGACGGAGGTATTAAGCAGTCCACAAATATTACAATCTGATGGTACAATCCTTTATTGAGTTAAAGAGGAAGTAAACCTTGATGGGTTTACTTCCTCTTTGTTTCCCTGCAAAGGTAAAGCATAATGGACTACTATACATCCCTTATTAGCCCATTATGTGTCACTTACCTGACACAGGAGCCAGCTATGTCACTGCTGTCCCCTCTTCCACGGAACGTCCATCTTCTTTCCGGGTATCATGGCTCCGGCACTGTGATTGACCGGAGCCACGATGATGTCACGGGAGCCGACACTAATGGTATATCGCCGTTAGCAGCCGTTAGCAGCGGCATGCTCAGTGCACTGTACACAGCGGTCCCTGTCTTTTTGAAAATATCTCCTAAACCATGTAGGTTTAGGAGATATTTATTGGGCCTACAGGTAAGCCTTAATCTAGGCTTGCCTGTAGGTCAAAGTAGTCTGTAAGGGTTTACAACCAAGTTAAGCAAGCCATAGATGATGCAAATTTCTTTGGAAAGAAAATTGCTAAATTGACAGGGAAATCCCTCCCACAGAGCTATTGTGCTCTCAGTTCACAGAGCTATTGTGTTCTCCCAGTGGGGAGTCCTCCCTGCCAGCAGCACACAATTACTGCCAGCAGCTATAGCCGCTGGTAGTAATGGCAGTAAATCGATAGATCAACGTAAAGCGAGGTTCCACCCAAAATGGAACTTCTGCTTTAAGTGACGGTGACTCCCTGACCAAGAACTGAGTAATCAAACATTGCTGATCGCTTGGTCTTCAGCCTGCAGAGAGCCGGTGACTGTCATTCACTGGCTCTCTTGCTCTGCCCCTCACTGGAGCGCCGGGGTGTGGAGGGTGCAGCTGGCTCAGGCTCTCTGCAGCGAACAGAGGCTGAGCCAGATGCCGGTCCAGGCTTCTGGGTGGATCCCAACCATATGGTCAAGATCTTTTCAGAGCCTTAGCTTAGTGACGTCCATCAACAGTGGGCTTCAGGTCACAGGAGTGCAGAACAAAAATCGTTGGCCATACTACTCCTCTAAAGTAATATTTATTTACAGTGAAGCCAAAATCTATCCAAACACCAGCAGAAAATAAAGAAAGTAGGGGTCCCTCCAAAATACATACAAGACCTGAAGGATTTTAAGGGGAACCCTGCACCAAAATTTTAAATTACGTAGGGCCCCCCCCAAAATCCATACGAGACCCTTATCTGAGCATGCAACCTGGCAGGCCGCAGGAAAAGAGGGGGGATGAGAGAGCACCCTCCCCTCCTGAACAGTACCAGGCCACATGCCCTCAACATGGGGAGGATGCTTTAGGGTCCCCAAAGCACCTTGTCCCCATGTTGATGGAGACAAGGGCCTCATGCCCACAACCCTTGCTCGGTGGTTGTGGGGGTCTGCAGGCCGCTCTCTTGTCCCCCCTCTTTTCCTGCAGCCTGCCAGATTGCGTGCATGGATAAGGGTCTGGTAGGGATTTTGGGGGGACCCCTGCGCCATTTTTTTTATTTGGCACAGGGTTCCACTTAATATCCATACCAGACCTGAAGGGCCTGGTATGGATTTTGGGGGGACCCCATGCAATTTTTTTTTCAATTTGGTTTGGGGTTCCCTTTAATATTCAAACCAGCTCCAAAGGGCCTGGCAATGGACGGGGAGGGAACCCATGCCGTTTTTTTCAATGAGTTTTATCCATATTGCCAAGACCCGACAATTCATTACATTCGCGATCAGTTTTAAATGACTTTTTTTTCTTTTAGAAATGTCATTTTGCTGTGGTACTGTTCTAAACACGGGAAAACTGCGCCACTTTACAGGCATACTATTTCCTCCCCACTCCCCCCCCCCCCGGCACGATATTTAAAGAAATATTTCATTTTTATTGTTTCACTTCAAGCATTAATAAAATCACTGCTCCCGAAAAAAAACCTGCAGTTTTTAAAACTATTTTTTGCATTAATACATGTCCTCTGGGGCAGGACCCGGGTCCCCAAACACTTTTAATGACAATAGCTTGCATATAAGCCTTTAAAGAGGAAGTAAACCCTGATGAGTTTACTTCCTCTTTGATTCCCTGCAACGGTAAAGCATAATGGACTACTATGCATCGCATCGCATAGTAGTCCATTATGTGTCACTTACCTGACACAGGAGCCAGCGATGTCACCGCTGTCCCCTGTAGTCCGGAGCATCCATCTTCTCGCCGTAGACAGGGAGACATCCATCTTCTCGCCGTAGACAGAGGTGCCTGTCTTTCGGCAAATATCTCCTAAACCGTGTAGGTTTAGGAGATATTTCTTGGACCTACAGGTAAGCCTTAATCTAGGCTTACCTGTAGGTCAAAGTTGGTTGTAAGGGTTTACAACCACTTTAAAATTAGCACTTTAGGTTTTTCATGTTAGTGTTCCATAGATTTTAACGGGGTTCCGCGGTTTTCAAATTTGCCATGAATGCCGCATAATGGATCTAATACTCGGGCCGAACCGTTCGCCTATCCCTAGTGGTGAGGAATCAACATATCACCTGCTTGTTTATCAAACACCTCTGAAAAATGATCCAAGCAGGGACCAGTTTTCATAGGAGTGTCATTCCTTGTTGCCATAAGGTTGCCAGCATTTGAGCTTTCCTGGAGTCCTCCGTCTTGGAGTCATGTGATTTCGGGCCATAGGCCAAATATAGGTTTACCAGGACCTTCAGGATGGTTGGCTGTTTCTCCTTCTTAAACTCATGTAATTTAGTGGCATGGGCAATATGGGTTCACCATTGTCTTCAGGAGGGTCGGCTGTTTCTTCTTCTTCGAATCAAGTGATTTAGGGGCATAGGCGACATATGGGTTCACCAGGGTCTTCAGGAGGGTTACCTAACCTAGCCCTTGAGAGCAGCTCACTCTACATTTTGTTTAAGACTGGAAGGTCCAGTTTGGGCACAGTTTAATTATTTTCTGCAGAGCATTAGCAGTCAACTGACCTGACTCACTTGCTTATTTTATGTTGTGGAGCTTACTTTGCAGAAGATAAGTGCTGTTGTCTACTTAACAAAACATGCAAATGTCTCTTTCATATCTCCGTTCCAGGAAAAGCAGGCTGTGGGTATAGCCTGTAACATCTTATTGTATCTTGTGCTTGTATCTGAATGCCGGGGATGAAGAATTTAGTCACTTTAATGATTCATCGTTGAGATAATTCACTCCTTTTCTATTTTCTTTTTTTCAATATAAAAAAGGCCGATCCAGCTAAAAGAGGAGCCGAGCAGAGGGATAGGGTAACAGATGGAGTTAAAACGATACCTTGCAGCTCAAATCTCCATTTTACTAAACACTTGCTCGGCGCTCCAGCCAGCCACCAAGCTGTTTGCAGCTTCATATTAAGCAGAAAGTTCAAATCAATTATTGTCCATTAGAGATAGGTATATAACTGATGAAATATCCCCAGAGGAGCGCTGCAAATGTATCTCAATGTCCTTTGTCGAAATGGAATTCTTGACAGTTTGCCTTTCAGTGGCATGGAGTAGAGCAAGGGAAAAGGGGGGGGGGGGGCACTGACAGATCCCTCGTCTTAAGCTTTGTTTCTTCCAACCATGAAGTTTATTCACCAAAGTCTCCTGGGTGGATAAGAACACAGCGGAAAAACAGCATCGCAATCTGTAAAGCGCTGCTGAAAAATACGTCTTTATATCGTTTATAGTCATTCTATTTATCTTTCTGAAGGGACAGAGTGCGTAAAAGTAAGAGAGCTGCATTTATCTTGTCCTTCCTAAAGAAGATCATTCAATGGTCAGATGTTCAATCCATACCTCTCACAGTGTCATTTAGCTTGGCGTTCTGCCCTAAAGAGGAACGTGCCAGTTGCAGCAAGGCACTTGCATGGGGAAAGCACAGATGGTTCTGGCACTGGCTTGGGAAATGAAAGCGATCGGGCAGGATTCTGTAACCTATACAATCATTTTATCACCAGAAGGCCATCTTGAGGAGCTTTGAAGACCTTGGATCGTCACCCAGATTGGTAGAATGCCGTCGAATGCAATTCTATAGACATTTAAATAGTTCTACATTCTTAACAAGCAGTAAATGAGCTTTTAATTGAAGCCCTCATCAACCTCTGTAGCTGCGTGCACTGTGAAAGAATTTGTTCTCAAACCACACAAAATGTACTTACTAACGTGAGTATTTTTCTAAGCCAGTGCAGCTCACTTTACTACCTTCCCACTGCTGCACCTTTGCAACTCCGTTTACTTTATACCCCTCCCAGCTGCAACTCAGCATCTAAGCTCATTCTACAACCCAACCCCCCCCCCCCACCAATGATGCAGCAGCTCAGCCCACCTTCTACACCTCCCACCAGTAACCCAACAGCTCAGTCCACACTGCACCCCTCCCAGAACTAACTCAGCAGCTCAATTCACACTACACTCTTCTAGCAGTAACTCGGTAGCTTGGCCCACATTGCATTCTTCCCAACAGCTCAGCTCAACCAAAACCACTCCCAGCAGTGATGGAGCAACTCAGCGCACCCTGCACCCACCCTAGCAGTAACTCAGTAGTTAAACTCACCCGACACCCCTTCTAACAGTAACCTAGAAGCTCAGCCCACACTGCACCTTCTCAGCACTATCTCAGCAGCTCAGTTCACCCTACATGGGTGTCCAACCTGCGGCCCTCCAGCTGTTGCGAAACTAAAAGTCCCACTGGGCATTGCAAGACTAATGCCGCGTACACACAATCGGAATTCCGCTCAAACTTGGCTTGCATACACAAGGTCACACAAGAGTTTGCTGAACGTTCGACCGCCAAGAACGCGGTGACGTACAACACTACGAGGAGCGGAGAAAATGAAGTTCAATGCTTCCGAGCATGCGTCGAATTGTTTCCGAGCATGCGTAGGAATTTTGCACGTCGGAATTGCTACAGACGATCGGGATTTCCGTTCGAAACTTTTTGCGTCTAAGAAATTGCGAACATGCTCTCAATCTTTTGCTGGTGGAAATTCAGCCAGCAAAATTCCAATGGAGCGTACACATGGTCGCATTTTCCAATGAAAAGCTCTCATCGGTCTTTTGCTGGCCGGATTTCCGATCATGTGTATGCGGCATAACAGTTGCAAGCATGACTCCCAAAGAAAGAAGGGGTAGTTTTGCAACAGCTGGAGGGTTTCAGGTTGGACACCCTTGCTTACCCTCTCCCAGCAGTAACTCAGTAGCTAGGCCCACATTGCACTCCTCCCAGCAGTAATTCAATAGCTTGGCCCACATTACACACAGAAGTTCAGCTCCCCACCTCCCAGCAGTGATGCAGCAGCTCAACCCTCCCTGCATGACCCCTCCCAGGAGTAGCAGCTCAACTCACCCTACTTCTTCCTCCCAGAAGGGATAGGGCAACAAGGCTCTCTCTTGCCCCCCTCCCAGCAGTGATTCAGCAGCCCATCTGAGGGGGAGCTGAGCTGCTGAGTGAATAGCTTCAGTGCTTCTGCTGTAAACTTTCAGAATAAATTTCTCCACAGCGCCTGCAGCCACGGAGGTCAGGATTGAAAGCTCATTTACAGCCTTTTAAATTTACGTGTTTGAATGTCCATAGACTGGGTCATGGGGTTCACACTTTAACCCCTTTAGATATGTTTGACAGCAGAATGATGGGCTTTAAAAGCCGTGTGCTGCACATACAGTATGCACTGCTAGGCTGCTGTTGTTTATGCGCTAAGAGCGCGCTCGGTGCCTGTTTTCAGAACAAAGTACAAACTGTCGCAGACAGCGCTTGGTCCATGCTGCAGATCGTGGTCACATGACCTCTGATCCTTCCCGCCCCCCGGGTGTTCCAAACTGTTTAAGGGGATGCCAGGGCAGACAGGAAAGGGTTAAATGTGTTCACATACCAGAGGCATAAATTGCTAAATCTGCCTTGATAACAGCTTCATCTCACCCCCGGTAGTGAGAGGGGCAAAACTGGGAGCAAATGAGGGTCTTCTAGCTGCACATGTGCTAAAAGGAAAAGAGGGCAGTAGCTGTTATGTCTTTATAGTGGAGAGAGATTATTTACAAATTTCATTACCCTGCTGATGGGGGGAGCAGGAGCAACCAGGGAAACCAAAATATTAGGAGCTTACACTTCAACCTAGAGATTGCCTATTTGGATAGAAGAATAGGAGCTGCATTTGCTTACTTGTTTACAGTAATGGCTGGTGCTGAATATATTTTTTTTCTTTTTAAGCACATGACTAGAGTCTGAGGCTCTTATTGGCTTAAAAAAGGATGGGCTCGGGGCGAAGAGCACTGCGCCCTAAGCCAACATCGATGCCCCCACCACCGCATGTGCTGGAGATGGATGGCGGCAATCAGTGCCCCCCCACACGGGAGATGGACAACAGCGATCAGTGCCCTAAGACTCCCTGGCCAATCAGGTCTCAGGACCTGCTTCCTGATTGACCAGGAGGAGAATCAGGAAGACATTAGCGAATATTAATTTGTTAATATCACACAACTGGGTGGGCTTAGGGTGCAGTGCTCTTCGCCCCGAGCCTGTCCTTTTTTTAAGCCAATTAGAGCCTCAGACTCTAGTCATGTGCTTCAAAAGAAAAAAACTCCATTGAAATCCATGAGTCCGGCACCCCGCAAGTAGATTGAGGGCCAGTCGCATGGTTTGGGGGGGGCGCACCTGCATCCCTAATGGGTGTGCCACCGCTGATTGTTTGTGAAGTTCCAAAAAATGTTCAGGACCAGGGAGGACAGCATTTTAAACGCAAGCTTTGATGTTTCTATCCTGACAGGGTCCCTTTAAATTCAGTTAAAGTTATTAATACTCTCTGGGCTTTTTAATATTTAGTCCATTTAAAACAGAGCTCCTGGCAAATGTAATAAACCACTCTTTATTCCAGGCAAGTTCATTAAAAATAAAATCATGACAAGTATTATAAAATACCTCTGGTGTATGCTCCTTAAAATCCAACTTCATTTTATTTTTTTCCCACAATCCTTTATATGGCATAACCGGACAGGGAATGGGAGGCTGTGGATAGGGAGGTGTTTAAGGTTTCTTTTTTTTTTTTAATAAGCACAAGGGATGGTACTTACATTCCATGTGACGTGTCCCTTAAGCTGATGCCGGCTGACCTAGTTAAAATCTTCCATCCTCTGCCATACTCTATACCCCTACCAGGAGCGGCCAGGGCACTGGACTCATACCTTTGTATGAGTTGTTTTTCTTTTTGCAAGCCACATGATCAGAGCCTGAGGCTCTAATTGGCTTGAAAAAGCTTGGTCTCGGGGCGCGGTGCGCCCCCGAACCCACCTACTTGTGAAAAAAGTGAATTAATATTCGCAATTGTCTTCCGGCTTCTCCTCCCGGCCAATCAGGACAGGAGGTGGATCGAGTTGGCCGAGAGAAGAAGCCAAGGAAGCCGTGGAGGAGTGAGTGTGGGGGGGGGGGGGGGGGACATCACCGTGGAGAGGCTAAGTGCAGGCGGACCTGGGGGGGGGGGGTTGCCACTGACCCCTACAGTGGTAACCTTTCAGTCCTGCGGGGGTTAAAGGGATTTTTAATTATAATAACAAACACGTTATACTCTGTGCAATGGTTTTGTGCAAGGCAATAAAACTTAAAAAGGATCTCAACCTAAAAGGGAAAGTTCCGCTTGTCTGCCTCCTTCCCACCTCCGCTGCCAGATTTTGCCCCTTTCGGGAAGGGAGGTGGGAATGGGAACTTGGTTTTGACACTGAGCCAGAAGTTCAGCCCGCCTCTTTCCCAGCAGCCTTCTAGTATACTTCACAGGTCTCAGAAGACTGCGGCCCATTCACAAGACGCAGCACACTTCACACATACCCAGTAGGAAACTGGCTATGAAGCTACAAGGCTTAACTGCCGGTTTTCCTTAGTCAAGATGGCGGCACCAGCACCTCGCTGATTGAAGAATCTGATCGGGTGAGGACACCGCTGGAGCACACTTGAGGACTTGCTAGCATTCTGACTGCTAAGAATTAACATTGAAAAGCTTCCCTCTCTTAGGATTTAGGGCACAGCTAAACTGAGTATGCTACTTCAGATAAAATGCTAATGCACCTGGCTGCTCTTGAATCCCAAGCTAAAAGTATAGGGTGGTTTTTCTGGTTGTGAACTGTCACAAAGCTGTCCCTTGGTTGAAGGCAAGCAAAATATTGCAGCTTGCTGCCTCTCCTCTATCCAGGCTTGGGGTTTAAAGAATGTCCCTTTTGAGTTACTGCTGATATCAAGATAGCTTCTGCACAGACTTCCTACTGAACACGCCTAGCTCCTGACTGTCAGGGTGCTCCAGCTAAGCTTGCTGAGGCTTGATAGGAATGTGAGCTCTATCTCTCTCTCTAGGATCTTTCTTCTGCCCAGAGGCAGAGCCTCCCTGGCACAGGGATCCCCTCCAGGCATCTGGACCCTGGACTCTTCTCCCACATTGTCAGACTCCAGAACATTTATGGCCTATCTCTCTACCTACTGGACCTTACCTACCCAAGGATTGGAGGAGACCCCATAAATATTCAGGCTTAGGCTCTGCTCCTCCACCCTCTATGTTCCAGAACTTTCTAGCAAGTTCCAGAAGCCAGAGGGAGGTAACAGAGAACCAGCCCTTGGAGCTCTGCCAGCTAACACAAACAAATGAACCCCCAGCTCCTCACCCTACCGAGGAGCCCAGCTAACTGTTCCTACTCTGTACACAGAGGGTGCTACACTGGTAAGAACAGATACTACACTTGGCCACCACACTTGATCTTAACCAAAAGGCTGAGAAGCCTACACCTGGGCTAGTTGATGCTGGATATCCTTCAGCCAGGAAACGAGGCCGGTTCTGTCAGACTTGCTGCAGCTTGTAATGCAGATTGTGAGAAGCTCACAGTGTGCAGTGCCATCAGAGGAAGCTGTTTCAGTAAAGGAGAGGAGCCGGTACAACTGTGCAAGACTGAATGGAAGACCGGAGGTTTTCAACATAAAATACTGTTTCCATCCCTATTTTTTCTTTTCATTTTTATGTCCGTGCCTCTAAACTCTTCCAACCCTTTTCAGCCATTTCCTGTCTACATTTTTATTTGGCTTTTATAGATCACAAGACATTTTATAGGTCGGCTTACTTCAAATTTTGCTGTCTGCAGGTCATTTGTTTTTGCTTGTTGTGGGGTTTTGTAGCGCCTCTTCCCCGGCGTCCATATAATAAAGCTGCCCCGAAGATCTGCAGCATAAACTCTTTTATTTGGAGAAGTAGCAGGTAATCTCTCTGGCATACTCTCCTGTACATAATGTATGCCTTCTGCAGTTATTTTGGCAATTCCCGGCTCTGGAATTTTCCTTAATTTGTTGCTGAAATACTTTCTCTGGCCTGAAAAAAGAGAACATGTGGAACTCGCCAGAAATCCCTCTCACTTGTTCGCCTAGCGCGTGGTACGTTCCAGAAGCCTCCTCTCACTTCGGTTCACATAAGGATCTTTAAACTTTATGTTGGGCACAGGTTTGCCGTGGCTTTTACGGCAACGTTCAATCTCCGCATTCCTCCGGCAGTCGCAAAAATCGCAAGTTGCAGCTCAACCCCAAAAGTTTTGGTAATTCAATGGTGCCCAGTCTGCAACTGTCAGCATGCATTGGCAAAGAAGTAACCGTTTACGGCACAGATGTGACACCATTTACAAAACTAGAACAATTTTAATTATATTTAACCACTTGCCCTCTGGAATGGTTTACCTCCCCCCCCCCCCCCCCTTCATGACCAAGCTATTTTTTGCTCTTTAGCACTGTGCTACTTTAACCACTTGAGCTCCGAAAGGTTTACCCCCCCCCCCATGACAGACCATTTTTTTTTTTCAATACGGCACTGCGTTACTTTAACCACTTCAACCCCAGAACAGTTTACCACCCTTCCTGACCAGAGCCCTTTTTGCGATTCGGCACTGCGTCGCTTTAACTGACAATTGCGCAGTCGTGCGATGATGCACCCAAACAGAATTGACGTCCTTTTTTTCCCCCACAAATAGAGCTTTCTTTTGGTGGTATTTGATCACCTCTGCGGTTTTTGATTTTTGAGCTATAAAAAAAAAAAAGAGCGACAATTTTGAAAAAAAAAACTATATTTTTAACTTTTTGCTATAATAAATATCCCCAAAAAACATATAACAAATTTGTTTGTTTTTTTCCGTTTAGGCCGATATGTATTCTTCAACATATTTTTTGTAAAAAAAAAATCGCAATAAGCGTATATTGATTGGTTTGCGCAAAAGTTATAGCGTCTACAAAATAGGGGATAGATTTATAGCATTTTTATTATAATTTTTTTATTAGTAATGGCGGCGATCTGCGATTTTTATTGTGACTGCGACATTATGGCGGACATCGGACACATTGAATTTACGAATTTATGAATTTTCAAATTTTCGAATCTAGGAATTTTTTAATTTACGAATTTATTATTTTTCGAATTTACGAATATTCGGGAAAAATTTGTTAAACGGGTTTTCATTAATTGGGATAATTCCGAATTTGTCGAAACTCGTTTAAAAACTAATTTGGAACTAAACTAATTGCACATGTCTAATTTCCCAACAAATTAAAGTATGTAGACATGGATGGATGGGGGAGTTTGCTTTTGAATATTAAAAAATAAAATAGCCTTTTTGGTTTGTGGTTCTCAGATACGGTTTAGTTCCACTTTAAATTAAAAAAATTAAATTAAGAATTAGGAATTAAAAAAAAACAATTATACTCACATAGGTGGATGCAGCATCGCCCCCCCGCTGCCTCTAAAACCGGGAATTGAGCAACCAAAAAACACTGATCGCTCAGTTCTTGTTCTTCAGTGAGCAGAGAGCCAGTGACCATTAGTCACCAGCTCTCTGCTCTGTCCCTCCAGCGCCCACCGGAGAACCAGACTGTGGGAGTGGCTGGCTCAGGCTCTCAGAGGCGTACTGAGATGCTGAGTCAGCTGTCGGCCAGGAATCAGGGAGGATCTCCCCAGACGCCTGTACAGGCTGAGTGACGGCAGCCAACAGTGGACTTTAACCCGCTGTCGGCTGACTCTGGGTCACAGGAGTGCAGAACTAGTGGATCGGCTTTGACCGGGTCTCCGCTATGGTAACCCCGTAAGTGATGACATTACTTGCGGTTTACCTGGATGTCAACGGCACCATTTTAAAAAAATTTAAAGTAGTCAAAAACACCCATCTTGGTGTTTTGAATGCTTTCAAGGGCAGAGGAGGGATTTGGGGTCCTATAGACGCCAGATCTCTTCATAAAGAGTACCTGTCACGTGCCTATTGCTGTCACAAAGGATGATACATTCCTTGTGACAACAATAAAAATGATAATAATAAAAAAAAAAAAATTAAAACAGTGTAAAAATAAAAAATAACACAAATGAATATTTAATAAATTTAAAGTGTCCCCACCCCCCCCCCCCCCCCATTTTTGCACGCAAAGGCACAAGCGTGCGCATAGGTCCCGCATGCATGCAAACAAAGGTGTAAATTGCTTTCCTCTAACCATACAACAATAATATGCATTGAAATATAAACATTCAGTGACACAAGTGATGAAAAAACAAACAAAATCAAGTGTGTATATTAACCAGTTAAGGCCTATTTTTCAAACTTGTTGTTTACAAGATAAAATCAGGTTGTTTTTTTTTGCTAGAACCCCCAAACATTATATATTTTTCTTGCAGAAACCATAGAAAACAAAATGGCGGACGTTGCAATACTTTGTGTCACATCATATTTGCGCAGCGGTCTTACAAAAGCAATTTTTTTCTGGAAACGACGTTTAGAAATTTTTACAGGTTACCAGTTTTGCAAAACAGAGGAGGTCTAGGGCTAGCGTTATTGCTCTCGCTCTAACGATCGCGGTGATACCTCACATGTGTGGTTTGAATACCGCTTACATATGCGAGCGTGACCTATGCGTTCTCTTCTGCGCGTGAGCACGGACGGACGGGGTGCTTTTAAAAAAAATAATTCTTATTTATTTTACTTTTTATTTTTTACACTGTTCCTTTAAAAAAAATTTGGTTCACTTTTATTCCTATTACAAGGAATGTAGACATCCCTTGTAATAGAAAAAAAAAAAGCATGACAGGACCTCTTTAATGTGAGATCTGGGGGTCAAAAAGACACGAGATCTCATATTTACACTTAAATGCAACAAAAAATAAAAAAAAAATAAAAAAATGTTTTGTTTTGTTTTTCAAAAAAAATAAAAATGTCCCCTTTGAGGCCGTTGGGCAGAAGTGACGTTTGACGTCTCTTCCGTCATCCAAGTCATTGAGTGGAGTGGAGGCCATCATTCCCTCACTCGACTCACAACCTTTGAGGGGAGAACATCGGATCGTCTCCGCCACTACCGCCGGCTCTGGTGAGCAGTGGGGACGACCGGGTGGCAGTGGGAGGAGGGTGGTCACCTCACCCACCCCTGATAAAAGTGATCTTGCGATGAACCCACCATGGAGACCACTTTTATCATAAAGAGGACTGCCTGCCGTTTCAGAAAATATTGGGGTTATGGCAGCTATAACCCCCTGGTATTCTACGTCAAAGTACCGACGTATAACGGCGGTGGTCACGCGAAAAAAACAAATTCCGTTAGAGTCCGTTCACACAGGGGCAACTTGGGATCCGACTTCAAGTCTCCCCAAGTCGCCTCAGGTCGGACAACATTTAAAAACCAATGTAAGTGAATGAGAGCTGTCTTAATGCACGCTACTGAAGTCGCTCCGACTTCAAAAGAAGTTCCTGTACTACTTGAATCCGACTTGTAGGCGACCGGTACCCATTGATTTCAATGGAGGTCACCTCCAAGTCGGATTTCTGTCTATACGGAGGCGACTTTGACAGAATTATTAGCTCTGAAGGGGGAACTCCACGCCAAATTTCTGAAAAAAATTTGGCGTGGGTTCCCCCTCCGAGAGCATACCAGGCCCTTAGGTCTGGTATGGATTCCAAGGGGAACCCCCTACGCCGAAAAAACGGCGTGGGGGTCCCCCCAGATCCACACCAGACCCTTATCCGAGCACGCTACCCGGCCGGCCAGGAAAGGGGGTGGGGACGAGCGGGCACTCCTGAGCCGTACCAGGCCGCGTGCCCTCAACATGGGGGGGTGCTTTGGGGGAGGCGGGGCGTGCGGCCCCCCCACCCCAAAGCACCTTGTCCCCATGTCGATGAGGACAAGGGCCTCTTCCCGACAACCCTGACCGTTGGTTGTCGGGGTCTGCGGGCGGGGGGCTTATCGGAATCCGCGAGCCCCCTTTAATAAGGGGGCCCCCGGATACCGGCCCCCCACCCTATGTGAATGAGTATGGGGTACAATGTACCCCTACCCATTCACCTGTGAAAAAAAGTACAAAAAAAACACAACACAGGGTTAAAATATTTTATTGCACAGCTCCGGGGGTCTTCCGTCTTCGGGGGTCTTCTCGCCGGACTCCTCCGCTATCTTCTTGTAGCTCTTTTGCTAGCGGAGGAGTCCGGCTTTCTTCCTCGCCGCCGGCCTCTTCTCCCGACTTCGGGGGTCTTGTCCCCCTCTTCGGTTCTTCTGCCGGGCCATCGCGCCTTCTTATAGCTCTTTTACAGGCGGTGGCCCGGTCTTCTGTCGCCGCCGTCACCGCCGCCACCTTCCGTTCTTCTCCTTCTTCTTCTCCTGGAGATATTGACTCGACGAGCTCTCCGGCCGCAATGCCAGGGACGCGCTGCGCTGCCACTTATATAGGGACAATGGGGCGGTGTCACATGGGTTGATGTCACATGGGTTGGTCACATGGGTTGATGTCACATGGTGACCCCGCCCCCTTACGATGTCATAGTCCCCATGTGACATCAACCCATGTGACCAACCCATGTGACATAAAGCCATGTGACACCGCCCCTTGTCCCTATATAAGTGGCCGCGCAGCGCGTCCCTGGCATTCCGGCCGGAGGCAACATCTCCTGGAGAAGAAGAAGAAGAACGGAAGGCGGCGGCGGCGGCGACAGAAGACCGGGACACCGCCTGTAAAAGAGCTATAAGAAGGCGCGGTGGCCCGGCAGAAGAACCGAAGAGGGGGACAAGACCCCCGAAGTCGGGAGAAGAGGCCGGCGGCGGGGAGGAAGAAAGCCGGACTCCTCCGCTAGCAAAAGAGCTACAAGAAGATAGCGGAGGAGTCCGGCGAGAAGACCCCCGAAGACGGAAGACCCCCGGAGCTGTGCAATAAAATATTTTAACCCTGTGTTGTGTTTTTTTTGTACTTTATTTCACAGGTGAATGGGTAGGGGTACATTGTACCCCATACTCATTCACATAGGGTGGGGGGCCGGTATCCGGGGGCCCCCTTATTAAAGGGGGCTCGCGGATTCCGATAAGCCCCCCGCCCGCAGACCCCGACAACCAACGCCCAGGGTTGTCGGGAAGAGGCCCTTGTCCTCATCAACATGGGGACAAGGTGCTTTGGGGTGGGGGGGGGCCGCACGCCCCCCCTCCCCCAAGGCACCCCCCCATGTTGAGGGCACACAGCCTGGTACGGCTCAGGAGGGGGGGGCGCCCGCTCGTCCCCACCCCTTTTCCTGGCCGGCCGGGTAGCGTGTTCGGATAAGGGTCTGGTATGGATCTGGGGGGGACCCCCACGCCGTTTTTTTTTCGGCGTAGGGGGTTCCCCTTAATAGTCATACCAGACCTAAGAGCCTGGTATGCTCTCGGAGGGAGAACCCACACCAAATTTTTATTCATAAATTTGGTGTGGAGTGCCCTCTTGAGAGCTCATTCTCTGATTGGCCGCGGCAAAAGTCGCCTGGCCTGGGGCGACTTGTAAGTCGCGTTGAAGTCATCACAAGTCGTGTTGAAGTCGTCCCAAGTCGTGCTGTGATCTCAACTCAAGTCGTGTCCAAGTTGCCTGACTCAAGTCGCCTACAAGTCGTGTTGCCCCTGTGTGAACGGACCCTTAATGTCCAATTATCCCTTTCACAGCTACATTAATTTACAGATGTGATCCTTACATTATGCTTTTCTTCACCCGTGTGGGTCTTAACCACTACAATACAGGGCACTTTCGCCCCCTTCCTTCCCAGTCCAATTTTCAGCTTTCATCGTTCTCACAATTTCAATGACAATTGCACGGTCATGCTACACTGTACCCAAATTAGATTGTTATCATTTTGTTTGCACAAATAGAGCTTTATTTTGGTGTTATTTATTAACGACTCCGTTTTTTATTTTTTGTGATACAAGCGAAAAAAGAGCGGAAATTTGGAAAAAAAAACAATATTTTCTTCTTTCTATTTTAAAAGAAATCCAATAAAATCTAATTTTGTCACAAATTTAAGCCAAAATGTATTCTGCTACATGTCTTTGGTAAAAAAAAATTTGGTTAAGTGTATATTAATTGGTTTGTGTGATCACGGACATATGTACGCAAATGATCATTGGAATATGTGATTTTAGTGGAACATATGTGGGGGACATGTTTTTATTATTAGGGACATGTGTTTTTATTATTTGGGGACATGTATGTTTGTTTGTTTGTATGTGTGTTTTGGGGACATATGTGGGGACATTGTGTTTATACTGTGTGGTGTGTTGTGTGTTTACACTAGGCTGGTGATCAGTGAGTAAAAACCTGTAAAAAAACAGCTCATACTCACTGATCATCAGCCGGCTGCAGCGATCTGCTCTCCTCTCCTCAGCGATGACTTCTGTGTGAGGAGAGAAGAGCCAATTGCCTAGCAACCGGCTGTTTGTTTACATCACATGACGGCCGTGATTGGACACGGCCGTCATGGGATCAGGAGGGCCAATCCCAGAGCCCTCCTGCCGATCCGAGATGCGCCGTGTCCAGGTGACACGAGCGCACCGGGATCGCGCCGCTGCGTGGGCACGCGTGCGCTCGCGCGATCCCCCGCCTTCTGAAGGACGTTCAGGAACGTCCACTCAGAAGTAGAGAGCTCCCACCCGGCCATATATGTACATTGGCCGGGTGGGAAGTGGTTAAATAACATGTGGTGACTCCCACCACTGTTCACCACTGCGCTCACCTCAAATTTAGACCCGTTTCCTTTGGGGTGAATTAGAGTGCAGACTGCAAGCCAGGCCTTCTCACCCAACATCAGTGCCTGACCCCACAAATGCTCTTCTGGAAGAATGGTCAAACATTCCCATAGACACACTCCTAAACCTTGTGGACGGCCTTCCCAGAAGAGGCTGTTATAGCTGCAAAGGGTGGGCCAACTCAATACTTAACTCTACAGACTAATGCCGTGTACACACGATCGGAATTCTCGTCGGAAAAAGCTCTGATGGTTTTCCCGATGGAATTCCGACGGAATTCGGCTCAAGCTGTCTTGCCTACACACGGTCACACCAAATTCCGATCGTTTATAACGCGGTGACGTACAACACGTACAACGTGACTAGAAAAAGGAAGTTCAATAGCCAGTAGCCAATAGCTTCCGTCTCGTAGTTGAATCTGAGCAATGCGTGATTTTTTTGGCGTGTCGGAATTGCATACACACGTTCGGAATTACCGATAGAAAGTTTTTCCGTTGGGAAAATTGAGAACATGCTATCAATTTTTGGCTGGCGGAAATTTGGAACAGCTAAATTCCGATGGAGCATACACACGGAAGCATTTTCCGATGAAAAGCTTTCATCGGTCTTTTTCTGGCCCGGAATTCCGATCGTGTGTACGCGGCATAAGACTGGGATGCCATTAAAGTTCATGTGCGTGTAAAGGCAGGTGTCCCAATACTTTTGGTAATAGTGTAAGATTGGGGTTTTCAGATCACTCTGTTACTTTTTATCTTATTCGCTGACATTAAGGTGCGGAAAACTGTTTGAAAATGTGTTTGAACCGTAGACGTTGGGTTGTAGGTCCTGTAAAAACGAGAACTCTGGCGGTTGTCGGTTGTTTTTTCACAACAGTACCTCAAACTGACCTTGAAATCCTTAACCCGAGATTTTTCATTCGCTTTTACAATTGCGTACTTGGCTGTAGGACAAAGATGGTCGCTTTTCCTTTTTTTTTTTTTTTTTTTTTTGGCGAGCCGGTTTTATTGAACGGGTTAAAAAGAATCTTTTGTTGGCTCTTTGTCATCCATGGAAGGTCTGTCCATTAACCAAGTGTTGTCGTGAATTGCTAGCTTCTCAGCGCGCACAATAAAGCACACAATGAGCGCTCCTCGGTAATGTACTGGGTAAGTGCTTTCTCCCCAGCCATATTCGGAGAGGGGCTGGCGTTGCCCATTGCTCGTTTTCTTCGGCGAGCCCGCTGAGGCTGTCGGCGGCTATGCCTAATTTTTTAGAAAGTACTTTCTAAATCGGTTCCCGTCTGGCCTTGATAACACAAAAAGACTCGGCTCCGCCAAATAACTTCCACGTTTCTGCTGTTGTTATTCTTCATCTGATTCTATTTTTTGGTTGTGGCTTTCTGTGTGTGCGTGGTGTGTGTGTGTGTGTGTGTGTGTGTGTGTGTGTGTGTGTGTGGTGACTCATCGCTGTCCCTGCTCGCTAATATTGCTGCCGTCTGCGCTTAACTCTTATAGGTACCAAGCAGAGCTGCTGATTCACGTTATCTACTGTCTGCCTCGTAACTCTGCTCCGAAAATGATAACCATTAAGCAGAATAGACTGAACTCAAACATCTTACTTTTAGGACCGTGTATTACACAGCTAGAG
Source organism: Lithobates pipiens (assembly GCF_037356315.1). NCBI lineage: Eukaryota > Metazoa > Chordata > Amphibia > Anura > Ranidae > Lithobates > Lithobates pipiens. The sequence goes on along the minus strand of NW_027507748.1, from coordinate 25,003,853 downwards.
GGCTGATAACGTAAAGGCGATGTCGGAGCAAGTTTTAAAGTTGCGTGATCAACACCGATCAGCCATAACGTTTTGATCGTCCACCAACTAGTGGTGTACCGAAATGAAGGTTCCGGTGCCGAAAACCGAAAAATTCAGGAAGCACTTGGACAAAAAAACAAAACCGAAATGGACAGGGATGGAGATGACTCCTCTGGTCTGGGTGTGAGGATGGAGAGGAGAGGAGATGACTCCTCTGGTCTGGGTGTGAGGATGGGAATGACTCCTCTGTCTGGGTGTGAGGAGAGGAATGACTCCTCTTGTCTGGGTTTGAGGATAGGGATGACTCCTCTGGTCTGGGTGCAAGGATGGGGATGATTCCTCTGGTCTGGGTGTGAGGATGGGGATGACACTTTTGGTCTAGGTGTGAGAATGGGGATGACTGCTATGGTCTGGGTGTTAGGATAGGGATTACTCCTCTGGACTGTGTCTCAGGATAGGGATTACTCCTCTGGTCTGGGTGTTAGGACAGGGATTACTCCTTTGGTATGGGTGCCAGGACAGGGATGACTCCTCTGGTCTGGGTGCCAGGACATGGATTACTCCTTTGGTCTGGGTGCCAGGACAGGGATGACTCCTCTGGTCTGGTTGCCAGGATAGGGATGACTTCTCTGGACTGTGTGTCAGGATAGGGATGAGTCCTCTGGTCTGGGTGTTAGGACATTGATTACTCCTTTGGTATGGGTGCCAGGAAAGGGATGACTCCTCTGGTCTGGGTGCCAGGACAGGGATGACTCCTTTGGTCTGGGTGCCAGGACAGGGATGACACCTCTGGTCTGGGCGCCAGGACAGGGAAGACTCCTCTGGTCTGGGTGTCAGGATGGGGCTGAGTCCTCTGGTCTGGGTGCCAGGACAGGGATGACTCCTCTGGTTGCCAGGACAGGGAGGACTCCTCTGGTCTGGGTGTCAGGACAGGGAAGACTCCTCTGATCTGGGTGCCAGGACAGGGATGACTCCTCTGGACTGTGTTTCAGGATAGGGATGACTTCTCTGGACTGCGTGTCAGGATAGGGATTACTCCTCTGGTCTGGGTGTTAGGACAGGGATTACTCCTTTGGTCTGGGTACCAGGACAGGGATGACTCCTCTGGTCTGGGTGCCAGGACAGGGATTACTCCTTTGGTCTGGGTGCCAGGACAGGGATGACTCCTCTGGTCTGGGTGCCAGGACAGGGATGACTCCTTTGGTCTGGGTGTCAGGATGGAGATGACTCCTCTGGTCTGGGTGTCAGGACAGGGATGACTCCTCTGGACTGTGTGTCAGGATAGGGATTACTCCTCTGGTCTGGGTGTTAGGACAGGGATGACTCTTCTGGTCTGGGTGTCAGGATGGGGATGACTCTTCTGGTCTGGGTGTCAGGATGGGGATGACTGGTCTCAGGACTCATCCTTTATTTTTTGGAAAGGTAACTCCCATTACCATCAGAGTTAGAGGAATCTAAATTGAGAGATTGAGATGTATGAAAGCTCTTTTGTAGGTCAAAAACCGGAGGCCTACAGATGTGTATTACTGAGCTGCATACCAGACAATTTACGACAGGGCCATTTACGACAAGGCCTCATTAGAAACCCTTTACAGATCTTGATTGGCATAAAAAAAAAAAAGGCTCATTAAAGCTAAAGTTTTATCTGATTTGACTTGTAGTGTTCCTCCCTCACTTCCAGTTCCTACCTTATACTGGACACAGTGATGTCATGACTAGGAGGCCTCGATGGCCTCGATGTTCCTCTAGAGTTGGTTCCAGTAACTGCACCCACTCTTGCTGCTCTGCCCCCCCCCCCCCCCGTTGAACTTATGAGGCCTGGGTCCAGTACACTACATACTACATAGGTCCAGTACAGGAGGGCAGGTGCAGGTATCAACGGCCCTGGGAGAAGTGCTAGAGGACTCTGGATATTCCCAAGCCAGGAAATGAGATGGGCTTTAAGGCTGATGTGAGAAGCTCACAGTGTGCAGTGAAATCAGCGTTGGCAATCTGGGTACAGGAGAGGAGCCTATACAATTGACTGAAGGTCAGGCTGGATTTCAGCTTTAAGTTGTGTATTCCACGTGCCCCATGCTGAAACTGAAGTTTTCTTTAAGGGCTCATTCCCACTTGCTTTGGTCGTTTGGATTGCTGTTTAGAGGGCATTTGACAGGCGGTGAGGAGGCATTGTATCGCCTCTTCACCGCCCACTTTAACCCCTTAAACCTCAAACTAGTGCGACTCAACCAGGTACATTGCATGCAGTTGCCAGGTGTTTGCAAAGAGGCCATATTCACATGAATGGGTCATGCTGTACACCCACCAAAAGTGGCAGGGGGTATAATTCCTGTTGTGTCCACAAAGCATCCAAGAGTGTGTAAACCCCCCCGCCACTGCCACTGCAACTAAAGGGGGTTTTACCACTAGACATATGCAGGGCAAAAACATATGTTTTGTTTCAATCTGTTATTTAAATAATTTCAATTGGTTCATTTAGTTTCATTCGTTTTCGGGAATTACTTTTGTTGATTTTCTTTTCAAACTCAGTTTAATTGTCCGAGTTCGGGCAAATCAAATTCAATTGGACTGAATTCGGAGAATTCGAATCGGCAGTTTGAATTTGTTCCATTTGAATTTTGGAAGACAGTTATATTCTTATTTCATTCCATTGTTTTTTTTTTCTCCTATTCTATTCTATTTTATTCTATTCTTTTGTTTTGTATTCAATTATTTTCTATTCTATTCAAATCTATTCTATTCGAATTTTGGAAAACGATTATATTATTTCTATTTTATTCTATTCTATTCTATTTTTCTAATCTATTATTTTGTATTCTAATCTATTCCCTTCAAATTCCAATTTATTCCATTTGAAATTAAAATTTCGGAAGACTGTAATATGCTTTCTATTTTATTCTATTCTACTCTACTGTTTTTTCCTAAACTTTTATACTCTTTTATCTTCTATTCTATTTTATTCTATTCTTGTTTTCAAATTATGAAAATATTGATGTGGCCTCTACAACAGTAGTAAAAATAGAAGATTTTTTTTTATATAAAAATTTGTACCATCATCCCTATGGGAGACCATTATCTTGGTGATACTCATGGATTCTCACCATGCTTTTAATCTGGCCTTGGTTATTTGCTTTGTACTAAATATGTGTTAATAAACTTTTTATAAAATTTTCTATACAATTGTTCATATTTATATTGAGTTCACTTGAACAGCAATAGTCCAATCGCCCTTGTCCTTTAAGGTAGTTTAGGTTGGGGAGTAAGCTTCCGCTTTATATATCTCTTGTTTTCAAATTTGGATTTGGAATTCGACTCTTATTTCAATTTCGTTTTTGAAACTTGATTCGAATTTTGGCCGAATTTTGTTACAGGCATCATTCAGATATCAGCTTTTTCAGCCGGCGATTCCCTACACCATAAGAACGATCATAGTGTCTGTTCCGCTGCTTGATTGTTCTTACAAGCGGTGAGAGTGGACATCCCCCCGCCGTCCTATGGTGCTTCTACCAACTCACCGCTTCTATCGGTAAGTCGGAGAGCGGATCCGCCGGCCCCGGATGTTTACCATAGAGATTTCCAGCAGGACCAGATGGTTGCCGGAGTCTCTATGATCGTTCGGAGGCCAGGCGCAATGTTATGATGTCACGTCCGGCCTCTGCATTCAAACGAATAGCACCGCCTTGGCTGGGAATCCGAGATTGTTTTTTTGTTTTGTTTTTTGATTTCAGGCTTTCCAGCCTAGAGGTGAGATTCCTATTACAAGGGATGGTTTACATTCCATGTAATAGGAATAAAAGTGATCAAAAAAAAAAAAATATCAAACTAAAAAAAAAAATTATTAAAATTAGCAATAACTAAACTGTCCCCGTGGGCTCGCACGCAGAAGCAAACGCATTAGTAAGTCCGTGTGCCAGATAAAAAGTTGCAAAGACCGCCATTGTATTCTCTAGGGCAGTGGTCTCCAAACCACGACCCGGGGGCTGGATGCGGCCCTTTCATTGGCTTTATCCGGCCCTTGGGGCAGCGTTCCACCCACTGAAACAAAACACTATTCTGCCATCCGACAACATGAGGGCACCGGTTCTCCCACCGACTCCAACAATGGAACACTATTCCTAAGATACCAGCAATGGTACACTATCTCTCCCCCCCCCCCCATACTAAATGTAGCGATGTTTACTTCCACTGATACCAGGAAAATTTCCACTTCTGCTGGCCACAATTCGGCCCTCCTAAAGTCTGAAGGGAAACAAACTGGCTCTTTGTTTAGAAAGTTTGGTGACCCCTGCTCTAGGGTCTTTGCTAAAAAAAACTGTTTGAGGGGGGGTTCTATGTAATTTTCTTGCAAAAAAAAAAAAATATATGATTTTTACATGTAGGAGTGAAATGTCAGAATTGGCCTGGGTGGCAAGTGGTTAAAAATCCCCATAGGTGACGCTTTAAAAATATTTACAGGTTACACATTAGAGTTGCAGAGGAGATCCAGTGCTAGAACTATATATCTCACTTTGCGTTTGCGGCGATACCTCACATGGTTGTGGTTTGAATGTCGTTTACGTACGTGGATGCCTACGCTTCTGAGCTCGTGGGGATGGGGGCACTTTAAATATGTATTTTTTTTATTCTTTATTTACTTTTATTTTGACACTTTCTTTTTTACTTTTTTTTTTTTTATCACTTTTATTCCTATTACAAGGAATATAAACATCCCTTGTAATAGGTATAAGCATGACAGGTCCTCTTTACAATGAGATGCGGGGTCTATAAGTCCTCCACATCTCACCTCTAGGCTGGGAAGCCTGAAATAAAAAAAAAGAAAAGAAACGATCCTGGCTTCCCAGCCAAGTTGGGGGCATTTTCTCAAATGCAGAGGCTGGGCGTGACATCATCGCGCCCGGCCTCCGAAAGATCATAGAGACGTCCGGGGGAACACCTGGCCTTCTGGATTCTCTATGGTCAACTTCCGCGATGGACTGATTCCATTCTCCCTCCGATGGCACGGGAGAGCCGGGAGAAGCACCGGAGGGCGGCGGGGGGGGGGGGTTGATACAACCCCTCCTCCCGCCGGTCAGTCGACTGAACAGCGACTATGATTGTTCTTATGGTGCTTGGAATAGCCGGCTGCAAAAGAAAATAACTGAATGAGGTCTGTAGCTTCACCCATCATTCAGATATTACCACTCAAACTCAACGACGTCATATGACGTCGTTGGGGCGGGAGGTGGTTACGTTTGTTACTGTTGGAAATTTGGAAATTCGGATACATCCAAAATTTCGGAAATAATGAAAAATTCATCCAAATTTCGATTAAGAACGAAATGGACCACACATGTCCATTTGCCACCCCTCAACCTCAAGTGTGAACAAGAGCCCTTAAGACTTCAACAAAGCTGGTTGAAGCTTGCCAAAAGCTTACTATCCTACAAATACTGAAGCTCATTGGAACGACTCAATGAACGAACCCAAAGCAGCAGTCCTGAGCGAGCGATCGCCCGGGAAGCCATAGGATTGAATAGCGCTGTAACTTCAGCATCCTCTTCTTCTTCTTCTTCTTTGGCGGAAGCCCGTTAACACACCTGATCAGAGCAAAACAACAAACCGTCGGCTGGTTAAAATAAAAAATAAAAAATGCGATCAAACGGTTCTTCAACACTTTACAAGCCTCTAAATGAGGTACGTGCAGCAGAGCGCCGCAATATGCGGACCTTTTAATTGTATTGAAAGGTACAAACGATCATCAGAAGCTCATATTAAAAGGAGGAATCATTAGAGGAGCTCTCTGCTCCGCACAAGGAGGAGGGGAAAAAAAAAAAATGCACAGGCAGGTCTCGGTCTATAACATCGATCGGTAACCAACAAAGGATTCATCTGCTGATGAGACACTAATCGATGGCAGCAGTCTGCGAAAGCGCACGCTGAGATGTGAGAAAAGGAATCAATCGTCGAGCATTCACTGGGGGAATCGTGGTCTGTCTGGACGGCTGAGCCAGGCAAAGGTCAACAACCGGGAACAGGCTCTCAGCTGACCCGTGCCATCCTCAGCGCTGCAGGCCCCAAATCACACAGGATTATCTGTGACTGCAGGATGCTGCTCCTTCCCTCTCTATCTGCTCTTATCAAAGTGAACCTGTCATTAGGCAGCACCGTGGCCTAGGGTAGACGTGGACTGGTGTATGTGTCAGTGACAAGAATGAACATCAGGAGAACTGACTAGGGATGGACGTGTCCATAAGGGCCCCCCCGGGACTTAGGGACCCTTTTATATTAGATCTACATATCCTCTCTCTATGATTCTTTCTATCATATCTACAGTGACTTGAAAAGGTATTCATACCCATTGAGATTTTCCACGTTTTGTCATGTTACAGCCAAAAACGTAAATGCATTTTATTGGGATTTTATGTGATTAAACCAACACAGTGACATTTAATTGTGAAATGACGCAAAAATGATAAATGATTTAAAAACGTTTTACAAATAAATATCTGAAAAATGTGGAGGGGGCATTTGTATTCAGCCCCCTTTACTTTGATACCCCCTAACTAAAATTGAGTGTATCCAATTGCCTTCAGAAGTAACCTAATGCTCGGTTCACACAGGGGCAACACGACTTTTGGAGGCAAGCCAGGCGACTTTTTGTGGCCAATCAGAGAATGAGCTCTCAGGGGGGAACTCCTTTTGAGAGCTGATAATTCTCTGAGAGTCGCCTCTGTATAGACAGAGATCCGACTTGGAGGCGACCTCCATTGAAATCAATGGGTACCAGTCACCTACAAGTCGGATTGAAGTAGTACAGGAACCTTTTCTGAAGTCGGAGCGACTTCAGTAGCGTGCATTAAGAAGGCTCTCATTCACTTACATTGATTTCTACATGTTGTGCGACCTGAGGTGACTTGGGGCGACTTGAAGTCGGATCTGAGTCGCCCCTGTGTGAACCGGCACTAATTAGTAAATAGAGTCCACCTGTGTGTAATTTAATCTCAGTATAAATAAAGCTGTTCTGTGAAGCTCTCAGAGGTCTGTTAGAGAACCTTAGTGAACAAACAGCATCATGAAGGCCAGGGAACACACCAGACAGGTCAGGGATAAGGTTGTGGAGAAGTTTAAAGCAGGGTTAGGTTATAAAAAAAAAAATATCCCAAGCTTTGAACATCTCACGGAGCTCTGTTCAATCCATCATTCAAAAATGGAAAGAGTATGGAACAACTGCAAACCTACCAAGACATGGCTGTCCACCTAAACTGACCGGCTGGGCAATTCATCAGAGAAGCAGCCAAGAGGTCCATGGGAATGCTGAAGGAGCTGCAGAGATCCACAGCTCAGGTGGAAGAATCTTTCCACAGGACAACTATTGTGCCGCGTAAACACGGCTGGAATTTCTGATGGAAACAGTCCAATGGGAGCTTTTCATCGGATTTTCGGACCGTGTGTATGCCCATCTGTCTTTTTCTGTCTGCATTTCCGACGGTCTTTAGATTGAGAGCCTGTTCTTAATTTTTTCCGGTGGAAAACCTTTCTATTGGATTTTTCGATCGTGTGTATGCAATTCCGACACGCAAAATTCCGACGCATGCTCATTAAACTTCCCTTTTATAGTACCGTCGAACGTGTTGTATGTCGCAGTGTTATTGACCGTCGGAATTTGGTGTGACCGTGTGTAGGCAAGACAGTTTGAGCAAAATTCCGTCGGGAAAATCAGAGCTTTTTCCAACGAGACTTCCGAGTGTGTGTGTACACGGCATTAGTCATGCATTCCACAAATCTGGCCTTTATGGAAGAGTGGCAAGATGAAAGCCATTGTTGAAAGAAAGCCATAAGAAGTTCCCTTTGCAGTTTGCGAGAAGCCATGTGGGGGACACAGCAAACATGTGGAAGAAGGTGCTCTGGTCAGATGAGACCAAAATTGACATTTTTGGTCTAAAAGCAAAACGCTATGTGGGGCAGAAAACTAACACTGCACATCACCCTGAACACACCATCCCCACGTGAAACATGGTGGTGGCAGCATCGTGTTGTGGGGATGCTTTTCTTCAGCAGGGACAGGGAAGCTGGTCAGAGTTGATGGGAAGATGGATGGAGCCAAATACAGGGCAATCTTATGCTGCATAAACACGATCGGAATTTCGGCCAGCAAAAGACCGATGAGAGCTTTTCATCGGAAAATGCGAACGTGTGTAAGCTCCATCGGAATTTAGCTGGCAGAATTCCCGCCAGCAAAAATTTGAGAGCATGTTCTCAATTTTCCCGGAAAAACTTTCTATCAGAAATTCCGATCGTGTGTATGCAATTCCGACACACAAAAACTCACGCATGCTCAGATTCAACTACGAGATGGAACCTATTGGCTACTGGCTATTGAACTTCCTTTTTCTAGTCCAGTCGTACGCGTTGTCTCTCACCGCGTTCTTAACGGTTGGAATTAGGTGTGACCGTGTGTAGGCAAGACAGCTTGAGCGGAATTCCATCGGGAAAACCATCTGATCCTTTTTCCGACCATAATTCTAAATGTGTGTACGTGGCATTAGACGAAAACCTGTGTGTAGTTTGCAAATGACTTGAGACCGGGGCGGAGGTTCACCTTCCAGCAGGACAACGACCCGAAACATCCAGCCAGAGCTACAATGGAATGGTTTCGATGAGGAATCTCCAAACTACGGCCCTCCAGCTGTTGCAGAACTACACGTCCCAAGAGGCATTGTAAATCTCTGACATTCACAGACATGATTAGGCATGATGGAAATTGTAGTTCCTGATCCTGAACAACTGGAGGGCCATAGTTTGGAGACCCCTGGTTTACACCAAAGCATATTCATGTGTTAGAATGGCCCAGTCACAGTCCAGACCTAAATCCCATTGGGAATCCGTGGCAAGACTTGAAAAATGTCTGTTCACAGACGCTCTCCATCTAATCTGACAGAGCTTGAGATATTTTGCAAAGAAGAATGGGCAAAAATGTCCCTCTCTAGATGTGCAAAGCTGGTAGAGACATCCCCAAAAAGACTTGGAGCTGTAATTGCAGCGAAAGGGGGTTCTACAAAGTATGGACTCCGGGGGGCGCCATACGAATGCCCCCCACACTTTTCACATATTTATTTGTAAAAAATGTGGAAAACCATTTATCATTTTCCTTCCACTTATGGGATTATTAATTATGTGCCACTTTGTGTTGATCTATCACATACAATCCCAATAAAATACATTTACGTTTTTGGTTGTAATGACAAAATGTGGAAAATTTCAAGATGTATGAATACTTTTTCAAGGCACTGTATCTACAGTGAATAATAAGCATCTAAACTTTAGCAGAAATTGAATGAGGGAACCAATTATTGTCCTTGCACTGTATCCCTTTGATTAATATGTTTGCCACAACATTTGACTCTGCACACTCATCTTGGAACAGTGACTCAAAAAATATTTAAAGGATAACTTCACCTTTTTAAAAATAATAAACACACATCTTTTTATGTTGGGAGCCTGGAAAGCATTGCACCTACAGTGGAACGTGGGTGCAATGCAGGGATCTTGCAGACTCTGTGTGTACGCTGTTTGGCCGGTGGTAGATGCATTTTCCAGTGAGTTCACAGCAAACAGGAACTTTGGGTTTAGCTTGTGGAAGCCCACTTTATTAAACATAACAAAATTTAAATTCATACACGCATTAATTGCCTACACAAGGGGTTCTTCTCCAGCAGAAATACACCAAATGAAAAATGCCAATGCTCACTCAGCCTTGGTCACAGTACCATGTTGCACAGGCCCACTCCTGGCCTCTAGGAAAGGGGTTCTCCTGATCATCCAGGCTTTCACACTTCTCCGGGACTCACAGTCCCCTTTGGTCCCCAGGACTCTCTCTTCCAGTTGTCTCAGCTATGGTTTCCCAGTCCACTGACCTGGAACCTCAGAGTGCTATCTCAAGATATTCTCTGGGTTCCTAAAATGGAACCCTCCCCCCCCCCCCAAGTTTCATCAAAGTCGGACCAAAGTAGTGCATGAACTACTTTGAAGTTACTGCAACTTAGAGCCCATAGAGCAGGGATGTGTCAGGGTCAGGGGTCAAGCTTGAAGACCAGTAGCTATAGCAGTAGACGGACCCCACCGACCAACTAGATAAGTACACAAGAAGGTCACCTCTGGCAGAGGAGAGCCGAGGTGCCGGTTCTAAACACTAACTGATGTTCACCAAAGCTTCTGATGGTGGAGGTGGGTTTCGCTGTGTGGTAGTACCAGGTCATGGTCTTCAGGATCGCCCCACCAGGAGGTGAGCAAGGGGGGTCCATTAGCAGATATAGCAGGTAGAAGTCAAGCAGAAGTGTAGTCAGTAAACAAGGCAAAGGTCGGTAACAAGTGGTTGCAGGGTGGGATCAAGTGGAAGCATAGTCAAAAAACAAGCCAAAGGTCAGCTCAGTGGTAGATGCATTTTCCAGTGAGTTCACAGCAAACAGGAACGTCGGGTTTAGCTTGTGGAAGCCCACTTTATTAAACATAACAAAATGTTAGTTCATACACACATTAATTGCCTACACAAGGGGTTCTTCTCCAGCAGAAATACACCAAATTAAAAATGCCAATGCACACTCAGCCTTGGTCACAGTACCATGTTGCACAGGCCCACTCCTGGCCTCTAGGAAAGGGGTTCTCCTGATCATCCAGGCTTTCACACTTCTCCGGGACTCACAGTCCCCTGTGGTCCCCAGGACTCTCTCTTCCAGTTGTCTCAGCTATGGTTTCCCGATCCACTGACCTGGAACCTCGGAGTGCTATCTCAAGATATTGTCTTGGTTTCTAAAATGGAGCCCCCCTCCCCCCCAAGTTGCATCAAAGTCAGACCAAAGTAGTGCATGAACTACTTTGAAGTTACTGCAACTTGCTGCAAGTCACGCACATATATATGAATGGGTATCATTGGAAAATATGGGGAATCACTTGTCATGCAACTTTGTACATCAAAGTCGAATGACAAGTTGCACAAGAGTGTGAATGGAACCTAAAAATATCTCTAAAATTATAGAAACTTTTTTTTTTAAAAGCTTACTGAAGTGATATATAAAGCAAAGATATAAGAAAAACTCCAGACATTTTTTTTTTGCTTTCCCATAGAGCAGGGATGTGTCAGGGTCAGGGGTCAAGCTTGGAGACCAGTAGCTATAGCAGTAGACGGGCTCCCACCGACCAACTAGATAAGTACACAAGAAGGTCACCTCTGGCAGATGAGAGCTGAGGTGCCGGTTCTAAACATAACTGGTGTTCACCAAAGCTTCTGATGGTGGAGGTGGGTTTCGCTGTGTGTTAGTACCAGGTCATGGTCTTCAGGATCGCCCCACCAGGAGGTGAGCAAGGGGGGTCCATTAGCAGATATAGCAGGTAGAAGTCAAGCAGAAGTGTAGTCAGTAAACAAGACAAAGGTCGGTAACAAGTGGTTGCAGGGTGGGATCAAGTGGAAGCATAGTCAAAAAACAAGCCAAAGGTCAGCATCGAGAGGTAATGCAGATGAGGACAACTGCAGGTACTGCAGGCAAGATTTTGGCACAATCTGGCAAACAGGAAGTGCAGAGACATGGCTTAAATTAGGAAATTCATGGGAATAGCAAAAAGTTCAAGGTTCATCAGAAACAAGCGACAAGGCAATATTGTTCTAAAAAGTCAGGCAGGGTGCTGTTCAGCATCCCAGGTGGCTCAGCAAGAAAAGTTTCTGATAGACACAGCAGATCCCGGTTCTGACAGGGTAGCTAGAATCTATATTATATTTTTATTGTCTATGTGCCCAATGGGGTGACATACTTTGACTTCTTGTTATTGTGATACATAAATGCCAGTTATCTCAGATTTGCCAGGTAAGTCCTAGATCTTGGCTTTCTGTCCAGTTGATGCTATATTCCCAGGATGACAGCATTAACCTTTTTCGAGTAACTGCACATGATTAGTAAACCAAAAAGGTATTAATTGCAGGGATTGGGCCCATGAGTTGGGGCGGTCTTTGCATATTTAGGGGTGGAGTCTGGGTGAGACAAACCCAGAACATAGACAATATTTAGAGGCAGGGCCTGGGCAGGACCAGCCTAAAAAGTAGGTATAATTTGGGCACGCTCATCTGGATAGTGGTCAGATTAAATGTGGACCATGGGTAGGGTTCACAGTGTCCTGACTGTCCTGGCATTCAGGACCATAATGTTGGTAAGTATGATTATAGGGTGTCAGAGGAACAGAAAACAGCCACAAAAAACACCAAGGAAAACATAGGACCTCTGTCTAGGTTTTATTGTTGTCTACAGCTTCCTGTTTTGGTGACAGCCATGCCCATAATTTATGGTCTTGGTGTCACAGGGACAGGAGCAATCTTCCCAGTGGGTTCACCAACATCTACATAGCATCAAGGACTCCCACTCTGCAAAAAAACAAAAAAAAAAAAAAATTAAAAGATTCAGTTGTAGTTGAACTTTAAAGGTAGTCGGGGGACTTGCTCGCTTGATTTCTCCCCAGATCGGCCATTTAACACTGTGTGGCGTCCATGTTTTCTGCTGGTGAGCATTCTGCAGTACTCCAATAGTTAACCGTCTTTTGGTTCTGCTATAGTCTACGTCCGTGTTTATACTGGCTGCACATAAAGGGCTTTGATAATATTTAAGAGGAAAAATATGCATGGCTTATAAATAGCGTTTATTTATTTTGATTCAAACCAACATGAAACATATGAACATAATTTTGTGTCTGCGGACAGCGTGCCAGTGGCAAGCTTGTGTTAAATGAGAAGATGCCTAAGAGCTCTGATTGTCAGGTGTTATGTATTGCCACCTTCATAACCTGTCTCAAGGCTGGTGTCTAGATAAAGCAATTTACACGTCCTCCGTGTTCCCCTTCTCTGCCATAGAAGGGTTTGTACCATACTTACATTACTATAAGGTATATCCAAAAGTCTTTGGACACCTGACCAGCACACCTATACTTTATGGGCAAAAGTATGTGGAACCTCCAGACCAGATGCAAAATCAGGAATGTATTGTAATGAAACTTCAGCAATACACATCAGGCCTGGCGGGGAGGCAACACGACCGGGAACACTCACAGAATATAAAAGCAGTGTGATTGAAGATGTTAATCTCGGGCAAGCCGACAACGTTTATCCCAAGGAGCAGAGATTGGCCTGGCTGGTCTGTACCCAAATGGTGAGGTCTCCAGGGAGGATGGCATGTCCCTGCACTTTCCCTACTCCTCCAAAATCTTTCCCTAATGCTAAGCACTGTCCCTGACAGATAGTTATCCTGTCTCTACACTACCACTCGCAAAATGTGTGCCAAACCTGGGAGCCAGTGTCGTAAATAGACTCTGCCTTACACAAGATGGCCAACAAAGTCACATGATGGGGTACCAGCATCCAATCAGATGATGCCCCTCTGTGATCGAGGAAACCATAGAGGAACTAAGTTTCTATTGACTTCCTCCTTCACCTGCATTGTCGCTGTGGATGAGCTCCACCTACAGTGGAGAAAATAGACTGCACCTGCCTACAGACATTTTGTACTGCTAACTTTGTGGTAACAGTTTACTGAAGGCTCTTTTCTGCTCCGGCATGGCTGTGCCACTGTGCACAAGTCAGCTCCATAAAGACATGGTTTGATGGGTTTAGTGTGGAGGAACGTGAAAGTCCCGACCTTAACCCTAATTGAACACCTTTGGGATGAATTGGAATGCTGTTTGTGAGCCAGGTCTTCTCATCCAACATCATTACCAGTCTTTACCTTCCAAAATCTTGTACCATCTTCCAAAAAAAATGGAGGTTGTTAGAGCCACTAAAGGGGCAACCAACTTCATGTTATTGGCCGTGTTTTTGGAATACGATGCCCATAAAGTTTATATAGAAATGTGGTGGTCAGTTGTCCAACAATTGAGCACATGGAGGTTGGCCTCCTATGGAAAATCTAGCTTCCTGGTGGCTAGCGATTCCTGCTCAGCTTACATCCACTCGCTGTGGGCATTATGAGGTGGGTGGTACATAACAGTTTGCAATAGCAGAAATGAGACCCTTGCACAGTAGGTAGGTGCAGGGCCATAAAAGCCAGAACTAAAAACACATTGGGGTTGATTTACTAAAACTAGAGGGTACAAACTCCTGTGCAGCTCTGCATAGAAACCTACTAGCTTCCAGATTTTCCTGTCAAAGCTTAATTGAAGGTGAAGTTAGAAGCTGATTGGCTACCATGCACATCTGCACCAGATTTTGCATTCTCCAGTTTTAGTAAATCAACCCCAAGGCTTCTTACGATAACCATTCTTCAAGGGTGTAACGTTTTTAATGGGTTTCTCAACCAGGGGTTCTCAACCAGAGTTCAGTGAAACCCTAGGGTTCCTCCAGAGGTTGCTTGGACTTCCTTGAGCACTGACCATCACACTAATGTTTTATGAGTTGTAGCTTTAGTCATTTTTAGTAGGGGTTCCCTGGGTGAGTGCAATAATAGGAAGCACCATGTGGTGTTTTCAGTTGGGTAGGGCCTTTCCTTTTAAGGTCAATAGGTTATGGTTAGATATGCGTTAACATGCATGGATTTCTCAACCAGGGTTCCATGGAACTCTAGGGTTCCTCCAGAGTTTGCTTGAGCAATCAGCAATTTCTGCCTCTCAGATAAGTTCTCACTGACAACATTGATCTTTTCCTCTATTTATAAGGAATTGAAGAATTACCCCCTTATAGATAGAGGAAAAGATCAATGACCACAAGTGTATGGAGCATTCTTCCCACTGACCAACACACTAATGTATCATGAGTTGTAGTTATAGTAATTTTTAGTAGAGGTTCCCTGAGGCCGTAAAGTTATTTCAAGGGTTCCTTTGTGTTGAAAAGGTTGAGAAAGGCTGCTCTATACTCTCTGTACATATTGTGTGTTCCACCGCGGGCGTTATAACTTAGCCAGATGCCAAAATTCCTCTTTTTCTGTGGAGATTTCTCAAAAACTTCTCTCCAGGTGTCTTCTTCATCATTTTCAGTTGACGGACAAAGTACCAGAAATGAGACTTTGCAACAATGTGCTTGGGTGTGAAAATTTGCATACAGTACATTGAAGAGGTGGAACAAGTCCCTTAGCAGTAGGCAGACTGCGTCCGATGTCTTTGTAGTTTCTTAGTGCGCTGGATGCCTTCATGCTTGCCTCGATCCCCACTACTGATTGAAACAAAGCTGCTGATTTTATTTGAACCTGCCATGAAAGTTCTTGGTCAGGCACTTCCTAAGACAATGATCTGTCCCTGTCTCTTATATGTTCGCCTACGTTGTTGGCCTATCACAGGGGTTCTAAAGGAGACCGTTTCAAAGCACGTTACACTGGTATGGTCTACTGTTTTCACCATCAGGAAACCCATACTGGGAAATGCCATGTGGCCATAACTTGAGTGCATGTAGACTTCAAAGGATGCAAGGGATGTAACAAAATAAATTATTTAACAGCTTCCGGATGACCTGCGGTACATTCACTTCGGGCGAGCGGCACAGGCAGGCTGGATCATGTAGATGTACGTGATCCAGCTTGTACCGTGCTAGGGGCGTGCAGCTTGCCGCTCCTGTGACTGCTGTGTTGTTTATACAGCAAAAAAATTCAAAACGCAGTGATGATCAAATACCATCAACAGAATGCTCTATTTGTGTGAAAAAAATGATATAAATTTCATTTGCGTACAGTGTTGCATGACTGAGCAATTACCAGTTAAAATAGCTCAGTGCTTAATAGCAAAAAATGGCCTGGTCACGAAGGGGGTATTCAAGTGGTTAAAAGCACGGCAGTTGTTTACATAGTTCTTTAGCAAGCTAAATGCCATGGTTTACATCTACTTTAAAGGTCAACTTCTCCTATAATCAATATTTTGTGTTGGGTGTTAAGGTAAGTTAAATCATCTGCAACCTGAGAAGATGCTATAGCTGCCTGTTATTCATCTTTCCAGCAACCACCCAATATGGAAATTAGCTTTTATATGGAGATGGCCTTTAATTTTGTGTTTAACCTGCACTTCTCCCTTAATAACTCCCAATGGGCAGAGGATGCTGCTGAGTTCATGCGGGATGCAGAACCTTGAGATGCACATGTTAAATTTGTGCGGTGAGGTTTACCACCCATTCTGGGAATTTTTGCGCTTGGTTGCTTCCTGTACTTTTTGGATTAA
This sequence comes from Lithobates pipiens, assembly GCF_037356315.1. Lineage (NCBI taxonomy): Eukaryota > Metazoa > Chordata > Amphibia > Anura > Ranidae > Lithobates > Lithobates pipiens. The sequence continues at coordinate 24,987,686 of NW_027507748.1, read as the reverse complement.
ACACCACATTTGCCAAGAAAAAAGGTTTTGTATATATTGACACAAAGCCCTGGGATGGCTCAGACAACTTCTGTCTACTCAGTGACTCTACCATATCCGCGATGAGACCTGAGATGGCATCTTTGTTAAAGCAGAGTCCGGTTGAAAAGATGACATTTTTATAAGATAATACCCATCGCTCCCACAGATCTTCAGTCCAAAAGGTAAGTCCCGGAAGAAAAGAAAAAAGGGTGGAAGTCAACTAGAGAAAGGACGTCTTCCCATCATGTGTTTTTGGGGATACCTAAGCTCATTTATGGGTAACCCAAGTTACATTCTGGGTTCAAAGACTTAGCTCTGCACCCTGCCTAGTACTGACTGCACCTCTGCAAAGCTTTGTGTTGACTAGGAGGTACTATGGATAATTCCTGGTGTCCACCCTGTGTTCTTGGGGATACCTCAGCTTGTTTTTGGGTAAACCCAAGTTATATTCAGGGTTTAAGGGCTTGGCTTTGCTCCCTACCTACTATTGACTGCACCTCAGCAAAGCTTTGTGTTGACTAGGAGGTACTGTGGATAGTTCTTGGTGTCCACCCTGTGTTCTTGGGGATACCTCAGCTTGTTTTTGGGTAAACCCAAGTTATGTTCTGGGTTTAAGGGCTTGGCTCTGCTCCCTACCTACTATTGACTGCACCTCGGCAAAGCTTTGTGTTGACTTGGAGGTACTATGGATAGTTCCTGGTGTCCATCCTGTGTGCTTGGGGATACCTCAGCTTGTTTTTGGGTAAACCCAAGTTATGTTCTGGGTTTAAGGGCTTGGCTCTGCTCCCTACCTACTATTGACTGCATCTCGGCAAAGCTTTGTGTTGACTTGGAGGTACTATGGATAGTTCCTGGTGTCCATCCTGTGTGCTTGGGGATACCTCAGCTCGTTTGTGGGTAACCCAAGTTATGTTCTGGGTTTAAAAGCTTTGGCTCCACTCCCTGTCTTCTATTGACTGCACCTCAGCAAAGCTTTGTGTTGACTAGGAGGTACTATGAATAGTTCTTGTTTTTTTTTTTTTTTGATGATGTAACATAAGATATTCATTCATTTTTTTCCCCCAGATCTGGCTGCTGCACAAATATCTGTGTGTAAAGACTCATGTGAAAAAAACAGGGGGAAACATCTCTCTTGTCTGAGACTACTTTAGGAGATCCTGTGGTTTTCCACTTCTGGGCAAAAAAACAGGTCCTCTTTTAAGAAGAACACCCACCCAGCCAGCATTGCCTTCCTCATATTTTATCACAGCTCCTTTCCTCTGTTGAGTCCAAACACTGTGTAAGCTTTAGCTATAACCTTTTGCTCCACCTCCTCATGTGACAAGCGTTCATGCTTGTTAATTGGCTGCTCAGGTATGAGCACTGCATCCTGGGAGGAGGTCCTGTACTCCTCAATACCAGAAATGTCCCGAATGGGTAAAATGATAGGTTTTCTTTAACTATGCCCACCGAGATTACACTGCTTCATAGCAATGAAGGAATGTCCTTGTATCAGATAGCAGCTGTGGTACCAGCAGCTTTGAAATGCAATTTTATTAAAGATGATAAAAGCCGTCCTTGCAAAAAACAAAGTAAACACTTCACTTTCACACCTTCTGAGAAAACTGAAGGCCATTCCAAAGAGAAATCGTTCAATGCGTTCTCTTTAGGATCTGGGGAGCAGCAAACTTTTATAAAACTTTTAGCAAGCTACAACTATGTACACCTTGGTATATACAATCTCCTCTTCTCCTCCTGCACTTCCTTGCTTGCATATCATCACTCCTCACTCCTCCAGCATATCACTTGCTGCATTTCCTGGACTAGCTAGCACTGTAGGCCTGACATTGGCTCAGCCAGGCCTAAAGCAGATGCCCTTTGCAGGCAGGGACCGCAGGCCCCTATGGTGTAGCAAAATAGAAAGTTCCAGTGCTAGCTGTCCCTGTGGCTACTGCTCCCAGTATCACTTCTTCAGGCCCTGCCAGCCCTCCTGGCTGCAGCTGCCCCTCTTTACCTTGCCCGTGCCACCGCCATCCTCCAGACTGGCTCTTCACCTATCCCAGACTTTTGCATCTCAGTCCTCTCAGGGATACCTTCCAGTCCTCCCAACGGTGTGAACACTCACCAGCCCTTTTGGCTGCCTCTGTGGAAATCCTGGAGACTTGCCTGGCAGTGTTCTCCTGCTGTCCTCTTCTGCTCCTCCTGTACCCCCTGGCCAGGACACCTCTGTGGGTTGTAAGAGAGTCCCGTCCGCACCTGAGCCTAGGCCCAAGGTCACCCCCCCAGACTGGGGAGCTCCCTCAAAAGCCCCGACAGCCTAACACTCCATCTTCCACTGGATCAACCACTCCTCAGCTGGGCTGACCCTTGCTATTTAAGGAGGCCTGCCCCCTGCCAATCCAGATTGGGGATTGGTCAGGGCTCCTCAGAATACCCCAGGTGGCTCCACTTCCCCTCTCCACCTCTCTTTCCATAAAGCACTAGAAGATTCTGGAAAGAAGTTGGAGGTCCTAGTGATGCCACCTATGAGTCACCAAGCTCTATTCTAGGTCACTCCCAACCCAGATCACAAAAACACACCCAGGCTTGGCTGGGTACCTGTTCTCTAAAGAAAAATGTACTATTCTTCTAGCACACTAGAGGGTGCTACAAGTTGAATGGTTATTATAAAAACTTCAAATGCTTTGTAAAAGCTTGCTGTTGCTCTTAAACAAGCTGAAGCCTGTATGAAACTTATGCCGCGTACACACGGTCGAACTGTTTGACGTACTTAGTCCGTTGAAACACATTTCAGCGGACAATCCGCTCGTGTGTGGGCTTCAGCTGACTTTTTCAGCGTGCAGTCCGGAGTACTAAGAATTTCGGATTTTCCAAAAATCTGTCTGTCGTACTTTGGTTTTAGCGGACAATACGGTCGTCAGTATGCTAGTTCGACGGACTAAGAATGGCGCATGCCCAGAAAGGATTTACACGGCGGAAGGGTGCTTTGCTGTGTCTTGGACTTTTCCTATTTCTAGTCCCGTTGTACGTGCTGTACACGTCATCGCGCAAGCTTTCGACGGACTGTTTGTGCAACCGTGTGTGGTCAAGTCCGTTCAGTGGAAAGTACGACGGATTGTCCGTCGGATTGTATGACGGACTAAGTACGTCAAACAGTTCGACCGTGTGTACGCGGCATTAGAGTTTCCCGTCCTACCATGACCAAATCTTTTGCCTGTCCTCCATTCTCCAAAAAAGCATCACGTTGTATAGACAAATCTATTAACAGATGGGCCTATAAATCCGGATGTGGAAAATGTATTGTCTCAGAGATTCTTAAAAAAGAAACTGCTATGGGCTGCGGGGGCAACATTTTGTTTCAATTAAACTTGTCTACAAAGTTGTTTTATGTGTTTGCCCGCTATTATTATTCTTCTGAAATAAGAACCAGTTCCAAGTTCGGCATTATGCGTTTATTACGCTCACAAAGCTGTCCAAACGCCTCGGGCTTTGGTGCTTAAGAGCCGAAAATCATAGTGCTGCCCCGATCTAAGAGCGCCTTGAAAATCTACGAGTGATATATCGCTGCTGTCATCTGCAGGCTAGCACAATCACGTGACCTCTACAGCTTCTTTATCCGAACGATCAAAAATACCAACCCGGCTCTTTTTGGGGACTTTTTTCATGTTTTTTTTTTTTCTAAACAGAAATTTCTTCTATCGCCAGATGGTAGGGAATAGTCAGTTTCAAGTCGTCTTTTCCAGCTGTGCTGAGGTTTTCAGCCTACTTGTTCCTTGTTGCTTTTAAAAAGCTTCGGATGTTGAAAAAAGAAAAACAGTTTCTGTCCTCAAATATTAATATTTCCACCAAGTTTGCCAAACCCATAACAGCTGAGGTCTGAGCTTACTGGAGTCATTCCCTTTCTAACAGACTGACTCCGCTGTACAAGTTTTCTTACGTTTGTATCGCTCCACCTTTTTAACCACGTCGTGACGTTGCCGCAATAAACCGGCATCATGCAAAAACATTTATAAAGGTTACATAAGATGTTGGTTTTTGGCGTGTATGTATTTGGAAGTATGTGCTTCATGTAATTAAAGGAACAAACATGAATTTGTTTTCATGGCCTTAACCAGCGACAGCTGGTGCTCAAAATTTTTAGTGGGGTGCAAACTGAAAAATTCTGAGAAAACAAACATCAGTTGCAGCCACTGTGCCCATCAAAATAAAATGCAGTCACTGTACCCATCAAATGCAGCCACTGTGCCCATCAAATGCAGCTACTGCACCCATCATATGCAGCTACTGTGCCCATCATATGCAGCCACTGTGCCCATCATATGCAGCCTCTGTGCCCATCATATGCAGCCTCTGTGCCCATCATATGCAGCCTCTGTGCCCATCATATGCAGCCTCCGTGCCCATCATGTGCAGCTTCTGTGCCCATCATTTGCAGCCTTTGTGCCCATCGTATGCAGCTTCTGTGGCCATCATATGCAGCCACTGTGACCCCCCCCCCCCTGCTTGCCTGATCATCGTCTGACCGGCACTTACCCCATCCTGGTGGCGGGTCAGGCAACGGGGGATGGCGGCAAGCTGTGGGACATGCAGTGGGTCAGGCGACGGCTCCTGCATCCTCCATGGTTCTCTGTCCTCCCATGCATCTCTTCTTCCGTTCGATTAGGCATCCAATCGGAGCGCCTGTGTCTTCAGCCAATCAGGTGATGGGTATTAGACCCGCGACTCCTGATTGGCTGAGAGGCAGTTCAGTGTTAGAAAAGCAAATATTGGACTGCGAGCACAATGCTCTGCTCTCCAAGTCCACCTTTTTTGAAGCCTATTAGAACCTATGGTTCTAGGTGCTTCAAAATAAAACACTCCCACCGCTGTTATTCAGGCGCCCGGCATCCGAAAAGGGGGCGGACGCCTGATTAGGGGGTTGCTACAGTGGCCATGGATAGATTCATGCTATGCTAGATTCATGAATGCATGCATTCTTCTCAGGACAAGGGTTTTTCCGGATGCCTCAAACAATCGGAAAGGAGATTCATCTGAGAAAATGACTTTACCCCAGTCCTCAGCAGTCGAATCCCTGTACCTTTTGCAGAATATCAGTCTGTCCCTGATGTTTTTCCTGGAGAGAAGAGCCTTCTTTGCTGCCCTTCTCGACACCAGGCCATCCTCCAAAAGTCTTCTCCTCACTGTGTGTGTGTAGATGCCCTCACACTTGCCTGCTGGCATTCCTGAGTAAGCTCTGCACAGCTGATGCCTCCCCGATCCCGCAGCTGAATCAACTGTAGGAGATGGTCCTGGCACTTGCTGGACTTTCTTGGGCGCCCCGAAGCCTTCTTCACAAATGCAGTAGAAATTTTTTTTTTTTTTATGGGATTAAGATCACTTTCATGGCAAGGAGGGTCTTTGCAATTCATCTGATCACTCTACATAACATTCTGGAGTATATGCAAATTGCCATCATAAAAACTGAGGCGGCAGGCTTTGTGAAAATTAATATTTGTGTCATTCTCAAAACTTTTGGGCACAGCTGTAGATAGTCAGGATAAACTTGGATCTATAGTCGGAGGAAAAAAAGGTTAAAAATACAGGTAATAATAATAGGATAAAAAAAGGGGCAAACTCAATGGACCACTTATTCTTTTTGTCTACTCTCACACTTCTATTTTTCCATCAGCGGTGTTAAAGGCTGAGGTGTGAATTCACAGACCGAATTCAGAGAGTAGTGGTTAATGATTCTTGCTCTGAATGGTCTAAGGTTATCAGTGGTGTACCCCAAGGTTCAGTGCTGGGACCAGTGGCGTCACTAGGGGGTGAGTTTTGGGGCTATAGCCCTGAATCTGGGGCCCATAGCCCAGAGTCTCTGCAGGGGTCCCCAAGAGGAGGTGAGGCTCTCTGGGGACCCTGATGTAAGTGGGAGGCTCTCTGGGGACCCTGATGTAAGGGCAGGCTCTCTAGGGACCCTGATTTAAGGGGGGTGCTCTCTGGGGACCCTGATTTAAGGGGGAGGCTCTCTGGTGACCCTGATTTAAGGGGGAGGCTCTCTGGGGACCCTGATTTAAGGGGGAGTCTCTCTGTGGACCCTGGTGTAAGGGGAGGCTCTCTGGGAACCCTGATTTAAGGGGGCGGCTCTCTGGGCACCCTGATTTAAGGGGGAGGCTCTCTGGGGACCCTGAGCCAAGTGGGAGGCTCTCTGGGGACCCAGATGTAAGGGGGGGGCTCTCTGAGGATATATACACACACATGTATATATTACTGTATATACATGTGTATGCCCGCCCAAGCGTATGACTTTCTTTACTATGCTGCTATAGGCCCTAGCCATAGATCTTTTGTAGACCCAGTAACGCCCCTGGCTGGGACCCTTACTTTTTAATATCTTTATAAATTATATTGGGTCTGGGATTAAAAGTAACATTTCCATCTTTTCAGATGACACAAAGCTATGCGGTGGAATAATGTCCATACATTGACACACCTTCTCATTCAAAGCCCTTGTACACACGGTCGGAGATTCTGTCGGAATGTGTCCTATCGGACCGTTTTGTCGGATATTCCCGACTGTGTGTGGTCTGCATCGGACTGTTTCCGTCGGAATATCCGTCGGACCAAATTTTCCAACTTGCTGTAAATATTTTCTGACAAACTGCTCCGATAGGACATACTCCGATCATGTGTAGAGAATTCCGATCGGACAAAGTGCCACGCATGCTCAGATCAAATTCCTACATCAAAGCTATTGGCTACTAGCCTGAACGTAGTCCCATCGTAACGAAATTACGTCATCACGTTCTGAAAGATCGGATTTTCCAACAACTTTGTCCGACCGTGTGTATGCAACAGTTTCGGACACAATCCGTCAGACAAAATCCGACGGATTTGGTTGTCGGAATCTCCGACCGTGTGTACAGGGGCAAAGAGTTTTCTTTATTTTCATGACTATGAAAATTGTAGATTCACACTGAAGGCATCAAAACTATGAATTAACACGTGTTTATACTTAACAAAAAAGTGTGAAACAACTGAAAATATGTCTTATATTCTTGGGTCTTCAAAGTAGCCACCTTTTGCTTTGATTACTGCTCCGCACACTCTTGGCATTCTGTTGATGAGCTTCAAGAGGTAGTCGCCTGAAATGGTTTTCACTTCACAGGTGCGCCCTGTCAGGTTTAATAAGTGGGATTTCAAACCTTATAAATGGGGTTGGGACCATCAGTTGTGTTGTGCAGGAGGTGGATACAGTACACAGCTGATAGTCCTACTGAATAGACTGTTAGAATTTGTATTATGGCAAGAAAAAAGAAGCTAAGTAAAGAAAAACGAGTGGCCATCATTACTTTAAGAAATGAAGGTCAGTCAGTCCGAACAATTGGGAAAACTTTGAAAGTGTCCCCAAGTGCAGTGGCAAAAACCATCAAGCGCTACAAAGAAACTGGCTCACATGAGGACCGCCCCAGGAAAGGAAGACCAAGAGTCACCTCTGCTGCGGACGATAAATTCATCTGAGTCACCAGTCTCAGAAATCGCAGGTTGACAGCAGCTCAGATTAGAGAACAGGTCAATGCCACACAGAGTTCTAGCAGCAGACACATCTCTAGAACAACTGTTAAGAGGAGACTGTGTGAATCAGGCCTTCATGGTAAAATAGCTGCTAGGAAACCACTGTTGAAGACAGGCAACAAGCAGAAGAGACTTGTTTGGGCTAAAGAACACAAGGAATGGACATTAGACCAATGGAAATCTGTGCTTTGGTCTGATGAGTCCAAGTTTGAGATCTTTGGTTCCAACCACCGTGTCTTTGTGCGACGCAGAAGAGGTGAACGGATGGACTCTACATGTCTGGTTCCCACCGTGAAGCATGGAGGAGGAGGAGGTGTGATGGTGTGGGGGTGCTTTGCTGATGACACTGTTAGTGATTTATTCAAAATTGAAGGCATACTGAACCAGCATGGCTACCACAGCATCTTGCAGCGGCATGCTATTCCATCCGGTTTGCGTTTAGTTGGACCATCATTTATTTTTCAACAGGACAATGACCCCAACACCTCCAGGCTGTGTAAGGGCTATTTGACCAAGAAGGAGAGTGATGGGGTGCTGCGCCAGATGACCTGGCCTCCACAGTCACCGGACCTGAACCCAGTCGAGATGGTTTGGGGTGAGCTGGACCGCAGAGTGAAGGCAAAAGGGCCAACAAGTGCTAAGCATCTCTGGGAACTCCTTCAAGACTGTTGGAAAGCCATTTCAGGTGACCACCTCTTGAAGCTCATCAACAGAATGCCAAGAGTGTGCGGAGCAGTAATCAAAGCAAAAGGTGGCTACTTTGAAGAACCTAGAATATAAGACATATTTTCAGTTGTTTCACACTTTTTTGTTCAGTATATAATTCCACATGTGTTACTCCATAGTGTTGATGCCTTCAGTGTGAATCTACAATTTTCATAGTCATGAAAATAAAGAAAACTCTTTGAATGAGAAGGTGTGTCCAAACTTTTGGTCTGTACTGTACAAGCCGACCTCAATGCTCTGTCTAATTGGGCGACTATGTGGCAGATGAGGTTTAATGTTGAGAAATGTAAAGTTCTGCACTTGGGGGCTAAGAATATGCATTCATCATACATACTAGGGGGAGTACAACTGGGGGGAATCCATAGTGGAGAAGGATCTGGGGGGGGGGGGTTTTGGTAGATCATAAGCTCAATAATAACATGCAATGGCAAGCCGCGGTTTCCAAAGCGAGCAAAGTCCTTTCCTGTATAGGAGAGGTATGGACTCCAGAGAGAGAGATATCATCTGTAAAAATCATTAGTAAGACCTCATCTGGAATATGAAGTTCAGTTTTGGGCACCAGTTCTCAAAAAGGATATCGGGGAACTGGAGAAAGTGCAGAGAAGGGCAACCAAACTGATAAGAGGCATGGAGGAGCTCAGCTATGAGGAAAGATTAGAGGAACTAAATTTATTCTCTCTTGAGAAGAGGAGAATGAGTGTCATGGTTATGCAGTGATCTTCCTGTGTTTGCTTACCTCCCCTCATTTCTTCAGCCTAAGAGGCAAGCCACTTCCACCTGGTGGTTTTTATAACCTCTCCTCTAAGCATGGCTCCACCCCAGGCCCTATCAGGGAGCCCTATATTAACCTGTGCACTGCAAGCCAACAGTGCTGATCAACCATTGTGTATTCCTTTGTGTGTTAGCTTCCTGTTTCCTGCCGTGTGCTCTGCTACTGTTTTCCGTTACCGACTTTGGCGTGTCTTGACTATCCCTGTTTGCCTGTGATCCTGGCCTTTTGGCGTGTACCCGACTATTCTTGTCTGCTTGTGGCCCCGACCTTGGCTTTGTCCCTCACCATCCCTATCCTCCTGTTGCCTACTGTGGGTGTGAGCTGGGGGACCCTGGGGGTCGCGACCTGGAGCCAGTTGCAGCCAAGTCCATCCTCACCACCAGAGGCGCTGGTGAACACCTGCTGACTCTGCGCCCCAGGGAATCTTACGCTCTAACCCCAGTGGGATCTGTCCCACGTCTGCAGCAGTCAGCCGTAGGGTCCACAACCTGATCCTACAGTGTGCACCTGTCACCTCGCCTCAAGGTGACCTGACAATGAGGAGAGATATGATCACCATATAAATATATAAGGGGTCCATATAGTGAACTTGGTGTTGAGTTATTCACTTTACGGTCAACACAGAGGACACGGGGGCACTCTTTACATCTAGAGGAAAAGAGATTTCATCTCCAAAATACGGAAAGGTTTCTTCAAAGTAAGAGCTGTGAAAATGTGGAATAGACTCCCGCCAGAGGTGGTTCTGGCCAGCTCAGTAGATTGCTCTAAGAAAGGTCTGGATTATTTCGTAAATGTACATAATATAACTGGGTACTGACGTCTATAGGTAAAGTTGATGAAAATCGGATTGCCTCTCGGGGGATCCGTAAGGGATTTTTTCCCCTGCTGTAGCACATTGATCCTGCTCTTCTGGGGTTTTTTCGCCTTCCTCTGGATCAACTGTGGGTATAGGTTTGTGTATATGGGATTGTATCATTTTTTTATTTTATTTTTTTATGGTTGAAACTAGATGGACTTGTCTTTTATTCAACCCGACTATGTAGCTATGTGTGAGCCGACCCTCGGTGACATCAGTGGAGGAATGAGGTGACATTACCGAGACAATCGAGGCTTGTGTTGCTCTTTGATTCCTATTGTCGGTATGAGTGGAAATAGAGAAGGTATAGAATACGCTAAGTGTGTCAGTGGGGGAGAGACAGCTGGATTCTGGGATTGCTCTTAAAATAAGTAATTGTGAAATCCAGTCAGGACAGGCACCCCAGAGGAGCAGGGCAATTAGTGACAATGGCATCCCTCCATCATAATGACATAGATTTGGGATTTTGCTAATTAACAGGTAATTAACCGATCGCCATTGATCTCCACATTACAATTCAGCTCGGCCTCGGCGAGTGAAAAACGCATGTTTTTGTTTTATAAAACAACCAACGTTTTTGTTTTTTTTGTTTTGTTTTTTGTGTTTTACCTTCTTTTGCAATGTAAATGGATCTGTTGTATTACCTCTTGACAGATGACGTGAAGCATTTAACCACTTGAGCTTCGGGGAAGTTTTACCTCCTTCGTGATCAGATCTTTTTTTTGTTTTTATGGCTATTCGGCACTGCATTACTTTCACTGGCAATTGTGCGGTCATGCAACGCTGTACCCAAATGAAATTTATATAATTTTTTTTCACACAGATACAGCTTTCTTTTGGGGGTGTTTGATCACTTTTTTATTTATTTTATTTTCATTATATAAACAAGAAAAGATTGAAAATTTAGAAAAATTCATATTTTTTACTTTCTGCTATAAGACATCCAAATGCATTGTATATCATTTTTCTCACACAGATACAGCTTTCTTTTGGTGGTGTTTGATCACTTTTTTATTTATTTTGTTTTATTTTATAAACAAGAAAAGACTGAACATTTTGAAAAAGAATTATATTTTTTACTTTCTGCTATAAAACATCCAAATGAAATTTATATCATTTTTTTCACACAAATGCAGCTTTTTTTTTGGATGTGTTTGATCACTTTTTTTAATTAAATTTTATTATATAAACAAGAAAAGACTGAACATTTTGAAAAAGAATTATATTTTTTACTTTCTGCTATAAAACATCCAAATGAAATTTATATCATTTTTTTTTAACACAAATGCAGCTTTTTTTTGGATGTGTTTGATCACTTTTTTTTTTAATTAAATTTTATTATATAAACAAGAAAAGACTGAACATTTTGAAAAATAAATATTTTTTACTTTCTGCTATGAAACATCCAAATTAAATTTATATCATTTTTTTCACACAGATACAGCTTTCTTTTGGTGGTGTTTGATCACTTTTTTATTTATTTATTTTTTCATTATTATATAAACAAGAAAAGACTGAAAATTTTGAAAAATAAATATTTTTTCTTTCTGCTATAAAACATCCAAATTAAAATTATATAATTTTTTTTTTCACACAAATACAGCTTTCTTTTGGTGGTGTTTGATCACTTTTTTTTTTATTATTATATAAACAAGAAAAGACTGAAAATTTTGAAAAATATATTTTTTAATTTCTGCCATCCAAATCAAATTTATATCATTTTTTCACACAAATACAGTTTTCTTTTGGGGGTGTTTGATCACTTTTTTATTTATTTTATTTTCAATAAATAAACAAGAAAAGATTGAAAATTTTGAAAAATATATATTTTTTTTACTTTCTGCCATAAACATCCAAATTAAAATTATATAATTTTTTCACACAGATACAGCTTTCTTTTGTGGGTGTTTGATCACTTTTTTATTTATTTTGTTGTATTTTATAAACAAGAAAAGACTGAAAATTTTGAAAAATATATTTTTTACTTTCTGCTATCCAAATCAAATTTATATCATTTTTCACACAAATGCAGCTTTCTTTTGGTGGCATTTAATCATTTGTTTGATTATATAAACAAGAAAAGACTGAACATTTTGAAAAATATATTTCTCAAAATTTTCAGTCTTATCTTGTTTATATAATAAAAAACATAAATAAAAAAGTGATCAGACACCACCAAAAGAAAGCTGTATTTGTGCGAAAAAATTAAATACATTTCATTTGAATGTTTTATAGCAGAAAGTAAAAAATATATTTTTTACTTTCTGCTATAAAACATTCAAATGAAATGTATATACTTTTTTTCACACAAATACAGCTTTCTTTTGATGGTTTTTGATCAGTTAAAAAAAAAAAAAAATATTATATAAACAAGAAAAGACTGAAAATTTTGAAAAATATATTTTTTACTTTTTGCCATAAACATCCAAATTGAATTTATATCATTTTTTCACACAAATACAGCTTTCTTTTGGTGGTGTTTGATCACTTTTTTATTTATTTTGTTTTATTATATAAACAAGAAATGACTGAAAATTTTGAAAAAAATATATTTTTTACTTTCTGCCATCCAAATGAAATTTATATCATTTTTTCACACAGATGAAGCTTTCTTTTGGTGGTATTTGATCACTTTTTTATTTTATTTTTATTATATAAACAAGAAAAGACTGAAACTTTTGAAAAATATATTTTTTACTTTCTGCTATAAAACATCCAAATTAAATGTATATTTTTTTCACACAAATACAGCTTTCTTTTGGTGGTGTTTAATCACGTATTTTTTTTTTTATTATATAAACAAGAAAAGACTGAAAATTTTGAAAAATAAATATTTTTTTACTTTCTGCTAAGAAAACATCCGAATGAAATTTATATATTTTTTTTCACACAAATACAGCTTTCTTTTGGTGGTGTTTGATCACTTTACATAGGCACATTGTCATTCTTCCTGAGCCTTGTGTAATCGGCAGGTGCCGGGGCTTCGTCAGGTTTGGTGACCCGCCGGAGTTTGACGTTCGCGGAAGTGACGTTCCGTCGCCGCCATCTTGCTCCACCCCACGCACTCGTCCACAGTAAGGATACAGTGAGAAGGCGGCAAGCGGACATCTTGCTACACCCACCAGAGTCTTGCATTTTACACTTATTTTTAACATTAAACTCAGCTTTATATGTGAAATACAGGATTTAAAAATCCATCTGACTGTTTAGATGTTGAATTTCAAAAGCAGCGGCAAGCCTGCTGATATCACAGGTTTGATAATCTGGCAGAACACCGCTGCTTTGAAAAACGAAAACAGTCTGACGGATTTCAAAATACTCTATTTCACTATATAAGCTGAGTTTACTATTAAAAATAAGTGTGAAATGCATGACTCCGGTGGGTGTAACAAGATGTCCACTTGCCGCCTTCTCACTGTACCCTTACTGTGGACGAGTGTGGGGTGTACCAAGATGGCGGCGACGGAACGTCACTTCTGTTACAAAATCTGACGGGTCACCTAATCTGACGAAACACATCAAGTTTGCGGTACCCGCTGCTGAGCTCCCACTGTGTTGAATCACAGTGGGAATGGGTCGCCAGCGGCGCCCCAGACCCAAAAATATCAGATCACGTACTAGGCACATGTTATGGCCCAGAGAGGCTGCCCTGCTACAGTAAATGTACGGTGGGTGTTTCCACAAGTGGTTAATGGGAATTTTTTTTTATTACCAAAGACATGTAGCAGAATACATTTTGGCCTAAATTAATGAAAAAAAAACAGTTTTTTGTTTTTAAATATTTTTTTATTGGATGTGTTACAGCAGAAAGTAAAAAAAAAATATTTATTTTTCAAAATTTTCAGTCTTTTCTTGTTTATATAATAAAAATAAAAAAAATAAAAGTGATCAAACACCACCAAAAGAAAGCTGTATTTGTGTGAAAAAATTATATACATTTAATTTGGATGTTTCATAGCAGAAAGTAAAAAATATTTATTTTTCAAAATGTTCAGTCTTTTCTTGTTTATATAATAAAAATAAAATTAAAAAAAGTGATCAAACATCACCAAAAAAAAGCTGCATTTGTGTGAAAAAATGCTATAAATTGAATTTTTTTTTTTTTTTTGGATGTTTTATAGCAGAAAGTAAAAAATATTTATTTTTCAAAATTTTCAGTCTTTTCTAGTTTATATAATAAAAAAAAGTGATCAAACACCACCAAAAGAAAGCTGTATTTGTGTGAAAAAATTATATAACATTTTTATTTGGATGTTTTATAGCAGAAAGTAAAAATTAATTAATGAATTAAAAAATATCCCATAGTTTGTAGACGTTATAACTTTTGTGCAAACCACCCAATATGCGCTTATTGGGATTTTGTTTTTACCAAAAATATGCGGCAGAATACATATTGGCCTAAATTGATGAAGAAAATTAGATTTTTTTACATTTTTTTTTTTTTATTGGATATGTATTATAGCAGAAAGTAAAAAAAATGTTTGGGTTGTTTTCAAAATATATGCGTACGGCCGGCGCCAAGGGATTAAACAGTGCACTAGTAAATAAAGCACAGGCCCACCCATGCTCTCACAACTGCTGATTGCTCAGGCAGCTAGAGGGAAGTACGATCTTTCTGCAAAGAAGTTCACCTGGGGACAGTTTTGCATAGCTGAGTAAACTGAGTAATTGTCAGTCAAACTATCACTGCTTTTCGAAAAATGGCCTGGTACTGAAGAGGGTATGCACAGGCTAGAACTCAAGCATCATTGTCATTTTCTTCTCCGTATACTATCTCGGTTATGTCATGAAATTTGAGAGGGTTCCAAATTTGTCTTATAGGTCTTGACAATATAATAAAAGGAAAACGTGAGCATTCAGTCTGGGGAACCCCTTGTTATTGCTGGTGAGATCTGTGAGCTGTGATCACCATTTAGTCTTGCAATCAAAATATACAAAAGATGGACTACTGTGGGGTTTTTTTTTTTTCTTTTTTGGGGGAGTTAGAACCTATGACAGGTTTTATGGTTGCTGTGTTCCATTGGAGAGTTTTTCCTTCATTTCTTATCTTGATGGCCAACAAGTAGGAACTCAGAAGACTAACCTGCAGGAGGTGTGAACTCGCCCAAACTTGCCCATTCTTTTAAAAAAAAAAATAGATTTTAGCTAGAGTTCCTCCTCAATACAATTATCTGGCACTCACAGACCAGGTGACCTGGTGCGAAGATTGATTATTTTAAACAATTTTAGACGACCAGCCCCCCCGAAGCTCCTCAAACATCATTTGGCTTGTGAAGTTTTTCCCAAGTCCCATCAAACCCAAAAAAATCAGCCTTTCCATTTGAATTGTTTATTGTCCTGCCTTGTCCCTCAACGTTTTATTGTCTTGTGTCCTAGAACATCAAAATAATTTGATCAAAATAATTATCACTGCTTTCGAAAAATGGCTTGGCACTGAAGAGGTTATACACAGGCTAGAGCTCAAGTGAATAAGCATCCACTGGAGAGTTTTTCCTTCATTTCTTATCTTGATGACCAACAAGTAGGAACTCAGAAGACTAACCTGCAGGAGGTGCGAACTCGCCCAAACTTGGCCATTCTTTTAAAAAATATATATATATAGATTTTAGCTGGAGTTCCTCCTCAATACAATTATCTGGCACTCACAGACCAGGTGACCTGGTAGGAAGATTGATTATTTTAAACAATTTTAGACGACAAGCCCCCCCCCCCCCCCCCCGAAGCTCCTAAAACATCATAGTAATTTTCTTCTCCGTATACTATCTCGGTTATGTCATTGTGCACATTAAGAAATTTGAGAGGGTTCCAAATTTGTCCTATAGGTCTTCACAATATAATAAAAGGAAAACTTCAGCATTGAGTCTGGGGAACCCCTTGTTATTGTTGGTGAGACCTATGAGCTGTGATCACCATTTAGTCTTACAATCAAAATATACAAAAGACGGACTACTGTTTTCTTTTTCTTTTTTTTGTGGGGGGGTGGGGGTTAGGACCTATGACAGGTTTTATGGTTGCTGTGTTCCATTGGAGAGTTTTTCCTTCATTTCTTATCTTGATGACCAACAAGTAGGAACTCCGAAGACTAACCTGCAGGAGGTGCGAAATTGCCCATTCTTTAAAAAAAAAAAAAAAAAAAATTGGTTTTAACTATAGTTCCTCCTCAATACAATTATCTGGCACTCACAGACCAGGTGGCCTGGTGGGAAGATTGATTATTTTAAACAATTTTAAAGTTCCTCAAACATAATTTGCCTTGTGAAGTCCAAACAGGCTAGAACTCAAGTGGTTAAGCATCATTGTAATTTTCTTCTCCGTATACTATCTCGGTTATGTCATGAAATTTGAGAGGGTTCCAAATTTGTCTTATAGGTCTTCACAATATAATAAAAGGAAAACTTCAGCATTGAGTCTGGGGAACCCCTTGTTATTGCTGGTGAGATCTGTGAGCTGTGATCACCATTTAGTCTTACAATCAAAATATACAAAAGATGGACTACTGTGGGGTTTTTTTTTTTCTTTTTTGGGGGAGTTAGAACCTATGACAGGTTTTATGGTTGCTGTGTTCCATTGGAAAGTGTTTCCTTCATTTCTTATCTTGATGACCAACAATTAGGAACTCAGAAGACTAACCTGCAGGAGGTGCGAACTCGCCATAACTTGCCCATTCTTTAAAAAAAAAAAATAGATTTTAGCTAGAGTTCCTCCTCAATACAATTATCTGGCACTCACAGACCAGGTGACCTGGTGCGAAGATTGATTATTTTAAACAATTTAAGACGACCAGCCTCCCCATCTTGATGACCAACAAGTAGGAACGCAGAAGACTAACCTGCAGGAGGTGCGAACTCGCCCAAACTTGCCCATTCTTTAAAAAAAAAAAAATAGATTTTAGCTAGAGTTCCTCCTCAATACAATTATCTGGCACTCACAGACCAGGTGACCTGGTGCAAAGATTGAATATTTTAAACAATTTTAGACGACCAAACCCCCCTCTCCCCCCCCCGAAGTTCCTCAAACATCATTTGGCTTCCCGTCCCATCAAACCCCCCCAAAAAAATCAGCCTATCCATTTTAATCGTTTATTGTCCTGCCTTGTCCCTCATCGTTTTATTGTCTTGTGTCCTAGAACATCAAAATAATTTGTTCAGAACAAACAACAA
This sequence comes from Lithobates pipiens, assembly GCF_037356315.1. Taxonomy (NCBI): domain Eukaryota; kingdom Metazoa; phylum Chordata; class Amphibia; order Anura; family Ranidae; genus Lithobates; species Lithobates pipiens. The sequence continues at coordinate 24,970,621 of NW_027507748.1, read as the reverse complement.
CAGTGCCCGTGAATTAGGGACAGTTGGTGCTTGGTTGTAATTAGAACCAATTAACTGCATGAAACAAAATCTATTCCAGAGCTAAAAAAGAAAACAATTCCCTTTTACAATCTGCCTGCTTACTGTCTGCGCTTTTGGTTCTGCGCTTCTATGCGATACCAGGAGTGGCAATGTTATGATTTATCTGCGATGATAAAAGTACTGCATGGAGTGTCCTTACTTAACCAATACTTTGGCCTACCTTTGAGTCACAGGGTTAGAACCTGAAAGAATCATCATTTTTTTTTTTTAAATGTTTGGTAAGCCAAGTGGACCTTTGGGGACAGGAAAGCCCACTTTAAAAGATGACGTACATTCCTCTTGTTTTGTAATGGCAGTCAACCAAATGATGAGCAGCTTGATGTGTACTGAATAAAATGCATTTGAATTGACAATACAGATAGAATAGTAGGGAGATATGCAATAGTGTTGAACAATGATTAACAGCCATTGAAGCTATCTCAGTAACAGGGCTGCGTAAAAAAAAGTTCCCACACTTGACTACTAGGTGGCAGCACAATACAGTCTATTAGAGCAGGGATAGGCAACTTGGGGCACCTCCAGCTGTTGCAGAACTACAAGTCCCATTAAGCCCCGGGAGTAAGTGTAACTGCCAGCCTTGCAATGCCTCGTGGGAAATGTAGTTTCACAACAGCTGGAGGGCCCCAGGTTGCCTACCCCTGCATTAGAGTATTAGAAGGTTTCACATGCAAAAAAGATGTGTTCCACAGATTAGAACAAATATAGTTAATTTGGGAATAGAAATTAGGTTTTAATCCCTCTAGAGATAACTAAAGATCTGTATAGTTCAGATCTCTCTAGATCTTTAGTTATGTAGTGATATAAATATCTATATACAGGAATCTGGACCTCATTCCTCCTGCCGATGCCCCCTCTAGTATTAACTAAAGATCTATATAGAGGAATCAGGACCTCCTTCCTGCTGATGATCCCTCTAGTGATAGCTAAAGGTCTATATAGAGGAATCAGGACCTCCTTCCTGCTGATGATCCCTCTAGTGATAGCTAAAGGTCTATATAGAGGAATCAGGACTTCATTCCTGCTGATGATCCCTCTAGTGATATTTAAAGATCTATATAGAGGAATCAGGAACTCCTTCTTCATGCTGGTGATCCCTCTAGATATAACTAAAGATCTACATAGAGGAATCAGGACCTCTTTCCTCCTGCTGGTGACCGCTCTAATGATATAAAGATCTATACAGAGGAATCAGGACCTCCTGCTGGTGATCCTTCTATAGATCTATATAGACGGATTGGAACCTCTTCCCTCCTGCTGGTGATTCTCTGGTGATAGCTAAAGATCTATATAGAGGAATCTGGACCTCCTTCCTCCTGCTGGTGATTCCTCTAGTGTTAACTAAAGATCTATATAGACGAATAGGGACCTCTTCCCTCCTGCTGGTGATCCCTCTAGTGATAGCTAAAGATCTATATAGAGGAAGCTGGACCTCCTTCCTCCTGCTGATTAACCCTCTAGTGAAATAAAGATCTATATAGAGGAGCCTCCTTCCTCCTGCTGGTGATCCCTCTAGTGATAACTAAAGATCTATATAGATGGATCAAGACCTCTTTCCTCCTGCTGGCAATACCTTTAGAGATAACTAAAGATCTGCATAGTTCAGATCTCTCTAGATCTTCAGTTATCTCTTGTGATATAAAGATCTATATAGAGGAATCTGGACCTCATTTCACCTGCTGATTGATGCCTCCTCTATCTAGTGTTAACTACAGAGCTAAATAGAGGAATCGGGACCTCCTTCCTGCTGGTGATCCCTCTAGTGATAGCTAAAGATCTATATAGAGGAATCAGAACCTCCTTCCTGCTGGTGACCCTTCTAGTGAAATAAAGATCTATATTGAGGAATCCTGACCTCTGTCCTCTTGCTGGTGATCCTTCCAGTGAAATAAAGATCTATATAGAAGAATCCAGACCTCCTTCCTCCTGCTGGTGACCCCTCTAGTGATATAAAGATCTATATAGAGGAATCAGGACCTCATCCTCCTGCTGGTGATCCCTCTAGAGATAACTAAAGATCTACATAGAGAAATCAGGACCTCCTTCCTCCTGCTGGTGATCCCTCTAGAGATAACTAAAGATCTACATAGAGAAATCAGGACCTCCTTCCTCCTGCTGGTGACCGCTCTAATGATATAAAGATCTATACAGAGGAATCAGGACCTTCCGCCTCCTGTTGGTGATCCCTCTAGTGATAGCTAAAGATCTATATAGAGGAATCTGGACCTCCTTCCTCCTGCTGATTAACCCTCTAGTGAAATAAAGATCTATATAGAGGAATCAGGACCTCATCCTCCTGCTGGCGATCTCTATAGAGATAACTAATGATCTATATAGAGGGATCAGGACCTTCTTCCTCCTGCTGGTGATCCCTCTACTGATAACTAGAGATCTATAGAGAGTACACTAAACACAAAGATAATCTAAAAGGAATTCAATCCAGAACAAGGCAATGATGCTATCCACGCCCCATCACATAACTGCCATTTCCAGCATTGGACAATATTTACACTCCATCCTCTCCCAGTCAATGTTTGTTTACCTGTGTTATGACATGACAGTTCCCCACCCTGGCAGTATGTGACACCGGTCTGGTAGCGAGATTCATTCCCCTACCTGGAAATGGCTGCCTATTATTAGTCCTTCTCCTAGCGGGGGTTTGTGTAAGACAATTGAAGTTCTGTTTCTTAACAGAGACGTGATTCATGCTACTTGTAGTAACACTGAGCACCTCTGAGCAGGACAGAAACCCAACTCAGACAAATGTCTGTGAAATCAATGCCGTCTGTAAAGAAAGCCTCTTGACACCGCATTTTGGCAGTCCTGCCTTCCGGCGGTGAGGAGACGGTGCACAGGTTGGGAAACCATGCAGGCTCCTGCCTCCCCCCCCCCCCCCCCCCCCCCCGGGCACTGGCTGGTGACATTATCTTTGGTGCTCTTGTGGAAAAAGAATCTTGATTTTCCAGCTTGATTTATCTGATGCATTTCGCTGTGTTTGCACCAGGTTCAAGTCAATAAAAAATAAATAAAAAAAACATGCAACCTAAATGACGTAGACCTGAAGCTGAAGTTAGAAGCTGATTGGCTACAATGTAGAACTGCACCAGATTTTGGCACTTTCTCGCTTTAGTAAATCAACCCCAATGTATCATAAACCATAGCTAATATTTCTAGATAAAATACACTTATCACCTTTTATTCATCATTTGTTACATCTACACTATATTACCAAAAGTATTGGGACACCTGCCTTTACATGCGCATGAAATTTAATGGCGCCTTAGCCCTTGTACACACGGTCGGACAATCTGCCAACCAAATCCGACGGATTGTGTCCGAAACTGTTGCATACACACAGTCAGACCAAGTTGTCGGAAAATACGATCGTTCAGAACGTGATGACGTTATTTCGTTACGATGGGACTACATTCAGGCTAGTAGCCAATAGCTTTGATGTAGGAATTTGATCTGAGCATGCGTGGCACTTGGTCCGATCAAAATTCTCTACACATGATCGGAGTATGTCCGATCGGACCAGTTGGTCGGAAAATATTTCCAACATGTTGGTCCGACTGAATCAGTCCGATGCATACCACACACAGTCGGATTATCCGACAACACGGTCCGATAGGACACATTCCGACGGATTCTCCGACCGTGTGTACAAGGGCTAAGTCCGTAGAGTTCAATATTGAGTTGGGCCACCGTTTGCAGGTATAACCGCTTCAACTCTTCTGGGAAGGCCGTCCACAAGGTTTAGGAGTGTGTCTATGGGAATGTTTGCCCATTCTTCCAGAAGCGCATTTGTGAGGTCAGGCACTGATGTTGGAGAGAGTCTGGCTCGCGGTCTCCACTCTAATTCATCCCAAAGGTGTTGTGTCGTTTTGAGGTCAGGACTCTGTGCAGGCCAGTCAAGCTCCTCCACCCCAAACTCGCTCATCCATGTCTTTATGGACCTTGCTTTGTGCACTGTTGCGCAGTCATGTCATCTCCAGGACTTATCGCTTTTACTTATATGTGGCAGATTTATTGCACTCTGGAAGGATATACTCTGCCTTTGAGAGGAGAGAAGTGCACAGAGCAGCTATGCCCACCCCTCCCCTCTGCTGCCCATTCAAATAAGCCTTTGTATTTTGTGAATGAGTTCAGATAATACAAAGGCTTCTGTGAATGGGAAGAAGGAGAGGAGGGCATTGCAGTTCCAGCAACTCTGTTCTTGAAGGAACTGAGACCCCAGTGAGCAGTGTTGGAGCTCCAGAAGTTATCTTCTTGGAACACAATAAACCTGTCAGATGTGAATAATACAGATAAGTCTACCAGGTGGAAGGCACCTTTTTAGACTTAACTCATGGTATGTCTGCAGGTTTTACAAAGTAGCTGATTTCCTGGATTGCAGTTTGAAAGTATTGAAGATCAAGGGTCAGCGTGACAGCCCAGCGACTAGCATTTTCAGAAGCGGGCAATGGCAACCTGTATGTTTTTCTTATGTCTGGTTTTCCTTTAATATCGTTTTTTTTTGTAATTTATCAGTTAATGGGAGACGTTGGCTTGTATTTTAATTCTGATCTCACACTCTCCTTCAGTAAGGCGATGTGTGTTTTCAAAGGACGCGTCAGGAACCTGGACATTAATCCTCTCCTTCTTTTTCTTCTTCTAGCCTATATGCTGCCTCTCTTCCTCCCATTCCCAAATGATCATCTGCACTAAACCGGAGACGTGGAGCGAGATACCCGAGGAGTGACGCCATTCTGTAACTACTGTAAGTGTACACCTTTGCGTGATCCTTCCCTTCCGTCTACCACCACATTTTATATGATGAGGCTGTTGGGGGATGTCTGGTTTTTTCCAGTTAAGTGTCTGCATGATTGCACTCTACGTGTTCCTCCATATTGAATTATTGGTCCAACCAAATTGGATATTTGGGTAATTGGATATTGTTGCGGTTTTGGGTGTTACCACATCTCTTGTTGTATTTTTCATAATATAATTTAAAATGAAAGATCAGGGAGAATTAGCCGGGACTGTGGGACCACCTGATTATGGGCACAGCAGGTGTGCAGTTCCTGAAGCTCAAGAACAAAGATCCCACCATAAAACCTTCCAAGAGACAGAAGAGAAGCAACCATGGGGGTGGTTTTAATCCTTTGCCATCTGCCAAAAACTGAAAAGTCTCCTCTGGAAGGCCTAAAACTTTACATTTCAGTAAAATTTTATTAGCGTTTGAAACATTTTACCTAATCATTCCACATTTTGAAGGTTACAATAACCCCATCAACACAGGCTGACAACAAGATCAAAATACTGAGGAATATCAGACATGGATATTAGACATTAGAATGGAACGTAACGAATGAATAATAGTAAATAATAATAATAATAATAATAATAATACATTTTTATTATTATTATTTATTAATATTATTAATTCGTTCTGTTCCATTTGTTTAGATGCGTCATTGTTATTTCGGATAATTCGTAACTTTGGATAAATTCGTATTCGTTATGTTCACTAACAGTCAAATTTGAAAGGAAATTCCAATACCTATAATTTAATAGTTAGTTATTATTACTTAGTTATTGGTTATCTTTCTTATTTTAGAATTTTACGAATTTTTGAATTACAAATTGCGATCATAACGAATGACCCGAAAAACAAAAAACAACGAAAAGGAACACATTATTTGGCAGTGCACATGTCTAGTGCCCTGTACACACGACCGGTTTTCCCGACAGAATCCCCCTGAAACTTTCTTGCGTACACATAATCACACCAATGTCTGACCGTTAAGAACGCGGTGACGTACAACACGTACGACGGGACTAGAAAAAGGAAGTTCAATAGCCAGTAGCCAATAGCTCCCGTCTCGTACTTCAGGTGCGTTGTTTTTGGTCCGTTGGAACAGCATACATTTTTTCCGATGGTTCCGTTGGAAATATTTAGAACATGTTCTATTTCTAGGTCCGTCAGAATTTTCGATGTAAAAAGTCCGATGGGGCATACACACGATCGGAATATATGATGAAAAGCTCCCGTTGGACTTTTTCTGATAAGGCCCATACACGCGATCAGACTTTTTGACAACAAACATGCAAATTAGCTGTTTTGGAGCAACATCTGACCGTGTGTACGCTCCATCGGACAAACTTTTTTGGTTTTCATCGGACTTTTGTTGGCTGTGCGAACGGACAAACTTTCTGGCAACAAAAGTCTGATGGAGCAAAGTCTGATCGTGTGTACAGAAAACCATAGGACTTTTGTACAAAGTACAAACAGGCATGCTCAGAACCAATGCAAAAGATCAGACAACAATACAGAAGTTGACCAAAGGTGGCGGTAAAGAGCAGAAAAACCACGTGATTTGGTGAAAGTTGGCTGAAAAAGTCCCGCTGTGTGTATGCAATACAAGTTCAGGGCCAACGCCCTTTGTACAAAAATCCAAGGGAAAGTTTGTACAAAGTCCTATCATGTGTATGGGCCTTTAGACATTCCGCTCGTGTGTACGCGGCATTAGTCTGTAGGGTTCAGTATGGAGTTGGCCCACCCTTTGCAGCTATAACATCGTCAACTCTTCTGGGAAGGCCATCCACAAGGTTTAGGAGTGTGTCAATGGGAATGTTTGACCATTCTTCCAGAAGCGCATTTGTGAGGTCAGGCACTGATGTGGACATGAAGGCCTGGCTCACAGCCTCCACGCTAATTCATCCCAAAGGCGTTCTATCAGTCAGGACTCTGTGCAGGCTCTGTGCAGTCAAGTTCCTCCACCCCAAACTCGCTCATCCATGTCTTTCATGGACCTTGTTTGTGCACTGGTGCACAGTCATGTTGGAACAGGAAGGGGCTGTTCTCAAAAGTTGGGGGCATGAAACTGTCCAAAATGTCTTGGTATGCTTACGTCTGAAGATTTCCCTTCACTGAAACTGAGGGGCCAAGCCCAACCCCTGAAGAATAACTCCACTCCATAACCCCCCTCCACCAAATGATTTGGACCAGTGCACAAAGCAAGGTCCTGACCTCAACCCGATAGAACACCCTTGCGATGAATTAGAGCAGAGGCTGTGAACCGGGTTTTTGCATCCAACATCAGTGCCTGACCTCACAAATGCGCTTTTGGAAGAATGGTCAAACATTCCTATAAACACGCTCCTAAATCTTGTGGACAGCCTTCCCTGAAGAGTTAAAGCTGGTATAGCTGCAAAGGGTGGACCAACGCAATATTGAACCCTACGGACTAAGACTGGGATGCCATTAAAGTTCATGTGCCTGTAAAGGCAGGCGTCCCAATACTTTTGATAATATAGTGTATGTGTCTATGGAGGTCTTCATAGAACTTGTCCTTTTACCTAGCTTGGGCACAGATTCACATTAAGGATTTTTGCTGTGGTCAGACCTTGTACAATGTTACATCTAGCAGCAGCCTTCATTTTTCTTGTATTTTGTTCTACAAGAAGTCCTTGAGAAATGAGGACACCCCCCCTTTTCCCGTATGTGATAAACATCACTTACATTTGCTTAATCAGTAATGTATGGACTAATTAGATTTTTCCTTGCGTGCCCTTATCTTTGCAGAGTCTGCTCTCAGAACTATATCTAAATTGGTTCCACAATGCCTCGTCTTTTATCTGCGCCCTGGTTAGGCTGTATGGTGCGTAGAACGGGCTTCCTGCCTACCGTCTACCTGGGCCAGATCTCTTCTCCGAGGCTTAAAGCCCACATTCACCTCTTTCAAAGATTTCATTTGTATTTTTCTCCTTTCCTCTTTAATTACTTGTCTATCTCTAATTTTTGGATTCTTCACTTTGCTGTGTCCTCTTGGCTCCACCCACTCTTTCCGTTTGTACTAACACTGGGGCTGTTCATGCATGAAGTTCAAAGGTGCTACTTAACAAAATTCGTAGTGGAATCACACAAACTGGAACGTAACTGCGGGTCATGCGGTGTACAGCTTGCAAGCAGCAACAGGAGTGAAACAGCACGTACATGGATGTCTAAAGGGCTTTATGTTAGAGAATCTGTCAGGGCTGCAAAGTTTGTAAACTTGCTGTACTCCCTACAGGTGCCTTAGGAGGGCCATAGATTATGTGACCGCTGGTTGCAGGAAAGAAAATTGCTTGATTCTCCCATCAACACAGTCATTGTTGATGGCGGAATACCCCCCCCCCCACCTCCCGCTGAGCTGTTGTGCTCTCCCGGTGGGGAGCCATCGCTGCCAAGAGAACACAATGATTATTGGTAGCAGCTTTAGCCGCTGCCAATAATAGCATGCTAGAAATCCAACATGCTGGTTGTACCCAAGTTGATTGATGAAACGCGCTGGGAACTGTCAGCATGCCCATACATAAATTGAATCTTGGCCAGTTCCTGCTGAACCGGCTGAGATTCTAGCCATCTTTGGCCAACCTTAGTAAAGCTCTCATGCTTTCTTTCTCTGTGCACCCAGAGGTGTCTTCTCATTCTGAGCTTGGTCAATGAGAGCAGATGAGGCGCTCTCATTGGACCGTGGGATGGCGGAGGGTGGGACTGAATTATAAAATCAGCAATCATCGTGTTTTACGATTTGTTGTAAAATCTCAGTGGCAAAAGTTGCAGATCCTTTCTGTTAGGGGGAAAAATGTGCAACCTCCTACACACAACACAACAAGGGAGATGATTAGGATGAAGACCAACGGTACAGCAACAAGAGCTTTGGTGCCCAGACTTCGCGTTTTCTCCTACAGTCAAAAATATCTGCCCAGATAAAGTAGACCATGATGCTGAACTCCAGAATAAGTATATATTGTCTAAATCCATTCCTCCTATGTATTCTTCCTTGAATCTTGGTGTTCTTTGTGCATTTCTTCCAGATCTGTGCAGTAATCCAGTGTGATACTTTGGCTTCCTATAATAAAGACCAGCCACTGCTACTCTCTCTCATTGTGCGGGATGACTAGTCTCGTCTCCTCCCCTACTGTAGTATTCTGCAGGCAGCCTGTTGTGTCCCACAGCTCTGCTCTGTACACAGACTATGTACAGCACAGTGATGATGTCACAGTTACTTTTATATGATAATATTTGGGTTTGCAAATGCATTCAGAGCACAGAATGTGGATATAAATTAGTTGTGGCTATGGAGGAATATACTGTATTTCAACGGTCATTTCACCTTTTCACGAAAATCGAAAAAAGGTGGCCATAGTCTCCTTGGCCAAGCCCTCGGACCCTACAGCACATAGAGGCAGTGACGCCCCATGATGCTGGTGTAGTACACAGCCCAATGCCTGCAATGGCAAGCACTCATTGGTCAGCACAGCCATGAGACCATGCTGACAAATGGGAAGGGCATCTGAGCCCTCTTCTTCTGGTAAGGTGTCCCAGAAGAAGAAAGTGCTTCTCGTTTGTCATTGTGATCACGCAAACCAACAAGCACTTTGCCATTGTGAGCCCGATGACAGAGAATCTCTGTGGGGCTGTGTATTGCATAGTAAGGTGTACAGACCCCTACACTGGCAGTATGGGGCATCATGTTTTCTATGTGCCGAAAAGTCCAGAGGGTTGACCAGGATATTTCAAGTTGGTTCTCCTTTTAATTTTTTGTGTGAATTTGTTGGGAGGTGCAGCTCAAGTTGGTTCTCCTTTTAATTTTTTGTGTGAATTTGTTGGGAGGTGCAGCTTGGTGCGGCGGCAGTAACGTGGTACGGCAGAATACAGTTGCAGAAAACAGGACTTTTATTATTGTCAAAGTAACCAATAATTCACAACATGTCTGGGGGGGGGGGGGGCACGTGACCGGGAACATTTACAGAATGCATCAGCTGTGTGGGGCGGAACAGGTCTCAGATGATGTCTTAAGGGGCAGAATGCCACCTGGCCGAACCCAAATGGGAAGGTCTCCAGGAAGGATGGCGTGTCCCTATCCTTTCCCTACTTCTGAGAAACCTCTATCTACCACTAATGTCTCTACCAGACTGGTGGTCTGTCCCTACACTACCGAATTGCAAGAAAACCTGGTAACCAGGGTCCTAAATAGGCTCTGTCTGACCCAAGAAGACTGCCAGAGTCACATGAGGCATGGATCCAAGCTGAAAGCTTCCCCAGTGACCCAGGAAACCATAGAGGAACCATGTAATCTTAGCTTTCCCTCCAAATGCAATGCTGCTGCGATCAAACACCACCTACAGTAGAGAAAATGGACTGCACCTGCCTACAAGCTTACACTTTAAATAAATGATTGTTGTCCCACTTTTCTGATTTCGATTGCCCCACTGTGGCTGGTGACCATAATTACTGGGTCAAAAAGGGATGGGAAATCCAAAACTGTGCAGTTGTCACCAGAACAGGAGCTAAAGGAAATACGCCTGTTCTGATGAAAATTGCCTAAGAGGGGAATTTCCTTTATTTGGAGAGATTTCCACTCACTTCCTGTTTTGTATTCAGGACAAGAAGTGAAGGGAAATCACCCCAACAGGACACAGCAAAAAAATAAATTGGGTTTTAACCTTTTTCTACTCTCTAAAGTGGGGAGAAATCAACCATATGAGCAATAAAAAGTTCACAGTTAAAGGCCATCTCCAGGTTTTGTGTGCCCCTTTACCGTTTCTCCCCACATTGATGATGCAGGAGCACCATTTTATCCAAAAGTGCTGTGAGACAAGGGTACCCTGATGGCTCGCTCCTAGGAGGTGTGTCCATGATGACCTGGGCTCACAATAAACTTAATTCAGCCCAGAAAAGGAAGTAAAAATACCATAGAGTTGGGCCTTTTGACACTCTAAAGCGGGGGGTCTCCAAACTTTCTAAACAAAGGGTCAGTTTACTGTCCTTCAAACTTTAGGGGGGCCAGCGGGAGTAGAAATTATTCTGGTGTCAGTAAAGGTAAACAATGCATCATCTTTGTTAATAGAGGGAGGAATAGTGTCCCATCATTGGAGTCAGTGGAAGGAATAGTGTCCATTGGAGTCAGTGGAAGGAATAGTGTCCATTGGAGTCAGTGGAAGGAATAGTGTCCCATCATTGAAGTCAGTGGAAGGAATAGTGTCCATTGGAGTCAGTGCAAGGAATAGTGTCCATTGGAGTCAGTGGAAGGAATAGTGTCCATTGGAGTCAGTGGGAGGAATAGTGTCCCATCATTGGAGTCAATGGAAGGAATAGTGTCCCATCATTGGAGTCAGTGGGAGGAATAGTGTCCCATCATTGGAGTCAATGGAAGGAATAGTGTCCCATCATTGGAGTCAGTGGAAGGAATAGTGTCCATTGGAGTCAGTGGGAGAAATAGTGTCCATTGGAGTCAGTGGAAGGAATAGTGTCCCATCATTGAAGTCAGTGGAAGGAATAGTGTCCATTGGAGTCAGTGGAAGGAATAGTGTCCATTGGAGTCAGTGGAAGGAATAGTGTCCCATCATTGGAGTCAGTGGAAGGAATAGTGTCCATTGGAGTCAGTGGAAGGAATAGTGTCCATTGGAGTCAGTGGGAGGAATAGTGTCCCATCATTGGTGTCAGTTGAAGGAACCGTGCTCCATCATTGGTGTCAGTGGAAGGGAGAGTGTCCTCTCACTTGTAACAGTGGAAGGAATAGTTAGGGTTGCCGCTTCATCCCTATAAACATGAACACATAGGAATCACACAGGTTGTGAGACTAATTTAATGCAGCTAAGGCATCAAGTGAATTTAATTACCACCTTAGTCAGCCACAGAACCTGTGTAATTAATATGTTTTCGGTTTTAAAGGGACGAGGTGGCAACCCTAGGAATAGTGCCCTATCATTGGTGTTAGTGAAAGGAATAGTGCACCATCATTGATGTCAGGGGGAGGAATAGTGCCCTGTCTTTGGTGTCAATGGAAGGAATAGTGCCCCATCATTGGTGTCAGGGGGAGGAATAGTGCCCTGTCTTTGGTGTCAATGGAAGGAATAGTGCCCCATCATTGGTGTCAATGGGGGGGAATAGGGCCCTATCTTTGGTGTCAGTGGGAGGAATAGTGTCCCATCAATGGTGTCAGTGGAAGGGATAGTGCCCTATCAGTTGTATCAGTGGGATGAACCGTGCCCTATCATTGGTGTTATTGAAAAGAATAGTGTCTCTCCATTGGTGTTATTCAAAGTAATAGTGTCCCATCTTTGGTATCAGTGGGAGGAATGGTGTCGTGTCTTTGGTGTCAGTTGGAGTAATAGTGCCCCATCATTCATATCAGTGGGAAGAATAATGCCCTGTTTTTTATGTCAATGGGAGGAATAGAGCCCCATCATTGGTATAATTTTATTGAGAGGAATAGTGCCCCATCATTGGGGTTCATTGGAGGAATAGTGCCTCATCATTGGGGTCCATTGGAGGAATAGTGCCTCATCATTGGGGTCAGTTGGAGCAATAGTGCCCCTATCAGTGGAAGGAATAGTGCCTCATTGTCAGTGACAGTTGCAGGAACCATGCCCCACTGTTGCTGATAGTGGGGGGGGGGGGGGGGACAAAACCCCAAGGGCCCGATAAAAGCAAGCAAAGGGCAGCAGTTTGGAGACCACTGCTCTAAAGAAAAAGCTTGAGCTTTATAGCATTATTTGCACACTATAGCACTGGGGTCCTGGGTTCAATTCCCACCAACGACACCATTATTTGGCATTGTATGTTCAGTGTTGGCTCAGGTTCCCCGCTACTACCAAAAACCACAAATAAATAGTCAGATAGTTTGAGTATGTATGTGGATAAGAAGCGATTGATTGCATGCTCTTTTGCGGGGCCGGCACTGACGGGCATGGCCTTGTGTTCCCGGTAAAATAGCTTCAGATCAGCGCTATATAAAGCGAGCAAAATAAATACATTATAGAGATTCTTCCCTTTACATCCGCAGCCTCAGGTAATCACTATTCAGCAACAACTGGAAGCCCCCGACACCAAACAGCGACCCATCTGAATGTGTTTGATTTGATTACGACGCTCTCGCACAGCCGCTATGCCGTCTTCTCCCCGCACGGCGTGCGACCAGAATAAAAGATTTTATTTGAATGACAAATATCTCCGTAAAAAGAGAGGCCAGAGCTGTTTCAAAACAAAGGAAAATCCACGGCGCGCCTTGGGTAATAGGAATACATTATTTGGCCTAAGCTCGCCTGCCAGTCTGCGGGGTATTCCCTGTATAGAAAGCCAATCTATAGGATGAGATTCACAGCCGCGTCCCCAGAAACGTATTAAGCAAATAGATTCATCCTAGCGAAAGGTCAGGGCGATTGTCAGGTGCACGCGGCGCGGGGGCGGCTTATCAGCTGCACCCCCCCCCCCCCCCGCCATTGATTGAAATAGATTGGGCAAGGCTTGGCTGCTGGGAGACAAATCCACAAAGACGGGGGGCTTCCCTTGGTGACTGTAAACCTCGGAGAGGGGGGGGGGGGCAAGCTGTCCATCTTATGAAAATTTGTCGATGGGCTGCTGCTGAATCTTGAATCGCTGTCACTGCACAGACAAATACAGATTTCAATGACTTCCTAAAGGCCGGGCGTCCATGAAACTTCTAGTTCAGTCGTTGGGGGGGAAGAAGCATTTCTGGGTTACATTAAACCAATGCTCCAGCCAAAAACTGTTTTTATTTAACTTTTTTGGGGGGGAAATTTAACCTCACTTCCTGCTTTAGTGACAGGGCGTCACAAGTGTAGGAAACAGTGACGTAACTAGAACCTTCAGGGCCCCGATGCAAGAAACCATGAAGGGCCCCCCTGAACCCCAGCCAGGGCCCTTCCCTCCAAGTCCGGCGGTGGAACTCCATGGCGTGGTCACAGGTATGACCTTTGTGAGCCCTGTAGTTCCACCACTGGCATCAGTAGTTTTTTTTTTATTATTTTTTTTTTTTTTTTTAGGTGCCCCATTGGGGGACTGCCCCTAGGCAGGATGGGGTCCCCGTCCCCAGAAGATATGAGGTCCTTTTCTCCAGGGCAGGTGAAGTTACTGCCCCCAGGTGAGAAGGGGTCCCTGTCCCCAGGGGAGATGGGGGTCCCTGTCCCCATGTCAGAAGGGGTCCCTGTCCCCAGGGGGAGATGGAGGGGGTAAGTAATGGTGTGTGGGGGATGGGGTCCTCTCACTCACCATGACCAAGCTGTAGGCCACGCACTCATCCATGTTGGCCTGGGCTCCATCCAGTGTGCTGGACGGGTGATCAGCATATCTCCCAGAAAGACCTTTCATCATCTGTGTATGACGGGGGAGGAGGGGGTCTGGCAGACAAGCCTGCAGTGTCCTCTAGGGAGCCGGCTCTCATAGGGCTGCACTGCATCTGTGTGCTTAAAGTTTGTTTACCCAGGAGAAGTATGCAGTGCAGTGTGGGCCGGACTCGGGGGGGGGGGGGGGGGGGGACTCTGGCTGGGGAGAACAGACATCGGACTGAGCGGCAATGCATGGAGCAGGAGAGGGGTACTCTGAGGAGCCAGCCGAGGACACAGGTCATGCGGGGAATGCACAACTAAAGAGCTGCCAGTGCGATAGTCGAGCATGGAGCTCTGCTGGTCACCCTCCACCTCCAGCCACCCGTGTGCATGGTGCACTGGTACCCCTAGCTGCCTATGCTGCTGCCAGCCATATGTAGAGGGGGCCCCCCACAGCACAGGGCCCAGTTACGGTCGCGACTGCTGCACCCCCTATAGTTACGCCCCTGGTAGGAAGTGATGGGATATCCCTCTAAGGCCGGATTCACACCTATGGCATTTTTAGTGCATTTTGCAGATTTGCACTACAGAACATGTTCCATAGCAAACCATGTTGAATGGACTGTAGTGCAAATGTGCGAAATGCAAAAAAGCACTAAAAATGCCATAGGTGTGAATCCAGCCTAATGGGTACAGATTTCAGCAAAAGCACATTTATATAGTAGAGTTGGGAGGGTTAAAGGCTGGATTCACACCTGTGGCACTTTTAGTGCTTTTTGCATTTTGCAGATTTGCACTACAGTCCATTTAACATGGTTTCCTATGGAACATGATCTGTAGTGCAAATCTGCAAAAATGCAAAAAGCACTAAAAATGCCATAGGTGTGAATCCAGCCTTAAATACAGTGCCTTGAAAAAGTATTCACACCCCCTGAAATGTTCCACATTTTGTCATGTCACAACCAATAACTGTTTTTTTGGGGGGGGATTGTAAGTGATAGACCAGTGATGGTGAACTTGGCACCCCAAATGTTTTGGAACTACATTTCCCCATGATGCTCAACTACACTGCAGAGTGCATGAGCATCATGGGGAATGTAGTTCCAAAACATCTGAGGTGCCAAGGTTCGCCATCACTGTGATAGACCAACACAAAGCATTTTGAAGTGGAAGGAAAATGATAAATGGTTTTCCACATTTTTTTTTTTTTTACAAATAAATATGTGAAATGTGTGGGGGGTACATTTGTATGGCGCCCCCCGGAGTCAATACTTTGTAGAACCGCCTTTCACTGCAAGTCTTTTTGGGGATGTCTCTACCAGCTTTGCACATCTAGAGAGGGACATTTTTGCCCATTCTTCTTTGAAAAATATCTCAAGCTCTGTCAGATTGGATGGAGAGCGTCTGTGATCAGCAATTTTCAAGTCTTGCCACAGATTCTCAACTGGATTTAGGTCTGGACTTTGACTGGGCCATTCTAACACATGAATATGCTTTGATCTAAACCATTCCATTGTAGCTCTGGCTCGATGTTTCGGGTCGTTGTCCTGCTGGAAGGTGAACCTCCGCCCCAGTCTCAAGTCTTTTGCAGTATCTAACAGGTTTTCTTCTAAGATTGCCCTGTATTTGGCTCCATCCATCTTCCCTTCAGCTCTGACCAGCTTCCCTGTCCCTGCTGAAGAAAAGCATCCCCACAACATGATGCTGCCACCACCATGTTTCACGGTGGGGATGGTGTGTTCAGGGTGATGTGCATTGTTAGTTTTCCCCCACACATAGCGTTTTGCTTTTAGGCCAAAAAGTTTAATTTTGATCTCATCTGACCAGAGCACCTTCTTCCTCATGTTTCATAGTTTCATAGTTTCATAGTTAGTAAGGTTGAATAAAGACACCAGTCCATCCAGTTCAACCTGAGTGAGTGTCTACAATTGTCCCTATCCCTGTACATTGCACACTCATGTTGGTCCCTACCCTCAAGGAGCCCACAATCCAAGGTCCCCATTCATATCCTAGGGCCAATTTTGTTTTGAACAGAAGCCAATTTACCTACCTGCATGTCTTTGGATTGTGGGAGGAAACCGGAGTACCCGGATGAAACCCACACAGGCACAGGGAGAACATGCAAACTCCCGGCAGGTAGTGCCGTGGTTGGGATTTGAACCAGCGACCCTTCTTACTGCTAGGTGAGAGTGCTAACCACTACACCACTGTGCCGCTGTGTCCCCCACATGGCTTCTCTCACACTGCAAACAGGTCTTTTTATGGCTTTCTTTCACCAATGTCTTTCTTCTTGCCACTTCTCCATAAAGGGCAGATTTGTGGAGAGACGACTAATAGTTGTCCTGTGGACAGATTCTCCCACCTGAGCTGTGGATCTCTGCAGCTCCTCCAGAGTTACCATGGGCCTCTTGGCTGCTTCTCTGATGAATGCTCTTCTTGCCCGGCCTGTCAGTTTAGGTGGACGGCCATGTCTTGGTAGGTGTCCAGTTGTGCCATACTCTTTCCTTTTTCGGATGATGGATTGAACAGAGAAAGTTTGGGAGATTTTTTTATAACCTAACCCTGCTTTATACTTCTCCACAACGTTATCCCTGACCTGTCTGGTGGGTTCCTTGGCCTTCATGATGCTTTTTGTTCACTAAGATTCTCTAACAAACCTCTGAGGACTTCACAGAACAGCTGTATTTATACTGAGATTAAATTACACACAGGTGGACTCTATTTACGAATTAGGTGACTTCTGAAGGCAATTGATTCCACTAGATTTTAGTTAGGAATATCAGAGTAAAGGGGGCTCAATACAAATGCACTTCACACTTTTTACATATTTGTTTTTTTAATTGAAAACCATTTATCATTTTCCTTCCACTTCACAATTATGCGCCACTTTGTGTTGATCTATCACATAAAATCTCAATAAAATACATTTAAGTTTTTGGTTGTAGCATAACAAAATGTGGAAAATGTCAAGGGGTATGAATACTTTCTTCAATGCACTGTAACTTACTGCAGGTACTCTCCACATTTCGAATGACCTTTTGTCTCCAGCCCCTACCACCCCTTTGAATACCGTCTCTTGGTTCCACCCCCTTCCCTCCTCCCAGAACTGCCCCTTCTTGAGTATCCAGAACCAAGTATCATTTTGTGCTGCTAAGTAATGTGTATGGAATTTGTTAATGATAACAAGAAATGCAGTAAAATACATCCCCCTATAGTCAGTAACAATAGATCCGCTCAGCAACAATACATCTCACAGCAGCCAGCAACAATAGACCCCCCTCTCGACAGTAGATCCCTGCCAGCAACAATTGACCCCCATCAACAAGAGACCCCCCCCACCAGCAACAAGAGACCCACCCACAGCAATAAATTTCCCAAGCAACAATAGATTCCCCAGCAGCCAGCATTAATAGATCCTCCAGAACCCTTTGCATTACGAACATTCAGGGCTGGAGGTGCCAGAACTGCGTTCCTCAACGTTCCTGCTGAAAAAAGCCCAGATCTTACTGGTTCTTATTGCAGTCTGTGACTTCCTGTCTTAATGATATCTGCACCCTATCATTTCATTCTTGTTGTCGCCAGGAAGGAAATCTCTCCAATGATCACACAGCTAGCAGAAACACTTACCTGCTTGATCGAAACAAAAAAAATAATACTGCAGGCTTTTTAAGTGGACTTTTCAGTAACTCAACAAGTCTGCTCAAATAAATTCCTGACATGTCAGATTTTACAGCAACAGTTTAATTTTTCAGGATAAGCTCCACTATTTATCATTAAAAAGCCATCCTTGAGCTCCAGTCCGGTGATTTTGCCTAGGCGAAGATGATGTCATCAGTCTGCTGCAGGCGGACTGCGACGTCAGAACTTTGTAGCAAGTCACAAGGGTGAGAGGCTACAGTAGAGGCTGATCTGTAATTTTTTAACACAAGCCAGGAACTGCACAGGCACCAGGATTTACATGCGTTTGTATTCTCTGAGCCACCATTCAAGTCCAGGAAGTAGCTGTGACCCTGGATGATGCCTGAACACAGACGGTGCAAACCTTCTGGAGAGAAAAAGCAGAACGAAGGCATTGTCAAGAGGTGTACTGTGATCTCTGCAGAAGATGTAAAGTCCCTAGAAGTGCTGAACTCACACATTACAAAGATGTGCTAGACATGAAAAATATACCTGATTTCATAGTTAGTAAGGTTGAATAAAGACACCAGTCCATCCAGTTCAACCTGAGTGTCTACAATTGTCCCTATCCCTGTACATTGCACACTCACATCGGTCCCTACCCTCAAGGAGCCCACAATCCAAGATACCCATTCATATACTAGGGCCAATTTTGGACAGAAGCCAACTAACCTACCTGCTTGTCTTTGGATTGTGGAAGGAAACCGGAGTACCCGGAGGAAACCCACGCAGGCACAGGGAGAACATGCAAACTCCAAGCAGGTAGTGTCGTGGTTGGGATTTGAACCTGCTAGGTGAGAGTGCTAACCACTACACCACTGTGCCATCCGACACTGTGCCACCATTGTGCCACCACTGTGCCACCTGATGTTAGTGTCCAGTTTAACCGGAAATGTCAAAATACCCCGAGGACTGGGTCAGATTTCTGCTCAGTAGTTTGTGTCTGTACTCCCTCCATGGGATCCTAATTAGGTTGTCACCCTCTCATAGACAGACTTCCTGACTTTTCCACTTTATGAAGAATCCATTTTGGAGCATAGCGCTAATTAGGCATTGCCAAGGGTTTCAGCAGTTGAGGGGGAACCTATGGATTCTCATGGGAAGACCCCAAAAGATATACAAACATACCAAACTGAAGTATTATTTTCAGCGGAGGTTGCCTTTATATAAAAGTTGGGCTTACTGCTTCTAGCAAGTTCTTTGCAGGCAATGCAAAGGTGGTCATATTGGCAGCTTTTATGTATTATGTATGTTGAGGGCACTTCCCATTCTGAAGCTAGTCTCATTTGGCTAAGCCAGGTCTACACAGTTCGCTTTTGGCTGGGAAAGAGGGACCTATGTTCTCTTTTGGCTGAGGCAGGCCTACGCAGTTCCCTTTTGGCTGAGAGGTAGACCTTTGCTGTTCTCCTTTGGCCGAGGCGGACCTACGCTGTTCTCTTTTGGCTAAGAGGTGGACCCATGCTGTTTTTCTTTTGGCTAAGAGTTGGGCTTACACTGTTCTCTTTTGGATGAGAGGTGGTCTTACACAGTTCTCTGTTGGCTGATTGGTTGGCCTATGCTGTTCCTTTTTGGCTGAGAGGTGGGCCTCCTCTGTTCTATTTTGGCTAAGGCAGGCCTATGCATTTCTCTTTTGGATGAGAGCCAGGCCTACAGTGTTCTCTATTGACTGAGAGGTGGAACTATGCTGTTCTCCTTTGGCTCAGGACAATCTATGCGGTTCTCTTTTGGCTAAGAGCTGGACCTATACTGTTTTCTTTTGGCTAAGAGGTGGGCTTACACTGCTCTCTTTTGGCTGAGAGGTGGTCTTATATTCTTCTCTATTGGCTAAGTGGCGGGCCTATGCTGTTCCTTTCTGGCTGAGAGGTGGACCTACTCTGTTCTCTTTTGGCTAAGGCAGGCCTAAGCATTTATCTTTTTGGACGAGAGGCAGGCTTACAGTGTTCTCTGTTGGCTAAGTGGTAGACCTATATTGTTTTTCTTCGGCTGAGTAGCGGGCCAATGCTGTTCTCTTTGGCTGAGAGGTATGCCTATGCTCTTCTGTTTGACTGGGAGGTGGGCCATCGTTCTTCCCTATTGGCTGAGGAATGGGCCTAGCCTGTTCTATATTGGCTGAGAGGCACGTGTACTGTGTTCTCTTTTGATGTAGAAACATGCATATGCTGTTCTCTGTGATAAACCTGGCCTTTTCAGACTGAACATATGAGGAAAGAATACATAGGAAAAGGCTGCATGTCACAATGACCAGCAGATATTGAGATATGCAGATCTTGACTTTTCTTGTAAAAGTCAAACTTGGCTGTGGCTAGGCCTTTGAATTGGTCACCCATATAATATGCAGCCTAATGGCATAGGGTAAAGGCAGCAAGCTCATCATTTAAAGGTGACGCTTATAAAAATGTATTAATTTAACAGGAAGTGAAAAAACATTCCTCCACTGTAAGACAAAAGCAGCAAAATATAACAGAATAGTGAACCGTTATCTTTCCCTATTGAAGAGATGTTCCTTGGCTTCCTGTCTTAGTGATTACCTTGGAACTGTCACCTGAGCAAGACGTGAGGGAAAATCTCCCTTCATAGGAAACTAGCAATAAAATCTTGATTAAGGATTAACTATTCCTAACTCTAACCAAAGCTAAAAAATACATTTTGTCTGGAGTACGCTTTGCTCTTCAGTCTGCCAGTTGTCCAATAAAGCCCTATAGACTGCTCTGAGGCCAACAAATAAACATGCTTGTAGAGAGTCCTGATCCGACTGCCCCGAGGGTAAGCTTTAACTATAGCTCTGTCAATAAAGTGCCATCTTACATTTAAGGTCAGTGAGAAGCTCCCATACATTGATAGTCAGTGAAGTGCCCCCTTACATTGATGGTCAGTGAAGTGCCCCCTTATATTGATGGTCAGTAAATTGCTCCCTTTCATTGATGGTCAGTGAAGAGCTCCTTTACATTGATGGTCAGTGAGAAGTTCCCTTATATTGATGGACAGTGAAGAGCTCCCCTACATTTATGCTCGGTGAGAAGTTCCCTTACCTTGATGGTCAGTAAAGAGCTCCCCTACATTGATGGTCACTCAGAAGTTCCCTTACATTGATGGTCAGTGAAGAGCTCCCTTACATTGATGGTCTGTAAAGAGCTCCCTTATATTGACAGTCAGTGAAGAGCTCCCTTATATTGATTGTTAGTGAAGTACTCCCTTACATTGATAGTCAGTGAAGAGTCCCCTGTTATTGATTGTTAGTGAAGAGCTCCCTTACATTGATAGTCAGTGAGAAGTTGCCATACATTGATGGTAAGTGAAGTGCCCCCTTACATTGATGGTTAGTGAATTGCTTCCTTTCATTGATGGTCGGGTGAAGAGCTCCCTTACATTGATATTCAGTGAGAAGCTCCCTTACATTGATGGTCAGTGAGAATCTCCCTTACATTGATGGCTAGTGAGAATCTCCCTTACTTTGATGGTCAGTGAAGAGCTCCCTTACACGTTGGTTATCAGTGGAGAAGGGCTCTCTTAGATTGATGGTCAGTGGGAGAAGGACCACCTTACATTTGTGATCATTAGAAGAGGGACTCATTGCATTGGTGGTTAGTGGGAAGAATGTCCTTTCCATTGATTTTCAGTAGGAAGAATGCTTCCCTTAAAGATAGATAGAAACATATTGATGTCAGTAGTTATTAATTTCTCAAGGAACTCCTAGCTACCATCTGGAGCTGCCTTTCTTGACTTTTTCAACACAGAGGAACTCTTAAATAACCTTTCGGTCTCAGAGAACCCTTGCTAAAAATGACTATATCTGCATCTCATGATACATTAGTGTGATGGTTGATGGAAACAATTCTTCTTATGCCGCGTACACACGACCGGACTTAGGTCCGACAGACTTTCGATGGAGTTCTGACGGAGTTCTGACAGAGTTCTGACGGAATTTTCGAATGAACGGACTTGGCCACACACAATCACACCAAAGTCCGACGGATTCGAACGTGATGACGTATGACTGGACTAGAATAAGGAAGTTCATAGCCAGTAGCCAATAGCTGCCCTAGCGTCAGTTTTTGTCTGTCGGACTAGCATACACACGAGCGGATTTCTCGGTAGGAACTGGGTCCGGCGGAGTTCTGGCGGAAAAATTTGAAACATGTTCCATTTCTAAAGTCTGTCAGACTTTTGCGAATCAAAAGTCCGCTGCAGCCCACACGCGTTCGAATAGTCTGCCGGAATCATTCCGTCAGACTTTTGATGTTGAAAAGTCTGGTCGTGTGTACGGGGCATTACACTTATGGTCATTGGGAAGACTTATCCGTTTATAGATAACTAAAAATATCAAGGGTGAGAGGCAGAAATTTCTCATTGCTCAAGGAAACCCTAGGCAACCTCTGGAGGAACCCTAGGGTTCAATGGAACTTGGTTGAGAAACCATCATCTGGAAGAACCCTAGGATTTCACGAGACCCTGGTTTAAAAGTCTGCTTTAAAGATATGATCAATAGCTGTTTAAAGTTCAGGCCCACTTCCTGTTCCATCTAACACCAATCAAATAAACAGGAAGTGGGGATATTTTCCTTCCCGTCCTGTACTGTCAAGTAGGAAGTGAATAGATTCTCCCAAATGGACACAGACAACATAAAAAGAGTTGACATCGCTTCCAACCCTTCTCTCACTCTATTCAAGCTGTACTGGATAAAAGTCGAAGCTTGAGCAAAGCTTCACACTATTTTTTATATATATGTAAAATACTTTTTATGAAGATTCTACATTCTCTTTAATGTCTGAGAAGAACAGAAACAGCCCCCTTTTTTTTCACATACATTCTTTAGATGTCACACAATGAATAAACTTCACTTCTGCCTTATGTCAATTAGCTAATTAACAGCATTGTGTGTCAGTCTTGCCGAATAATAGAGCACCTAGGAATAAGACTAATTATGAGAACAATGGGGAGAGGTTCTTTTTTTTTTTTTTTCCTTCTTCTTTAATAGGGGGAGCCTGTGACCAGGGGCTCCGTACAGCAGGCATGTAGAAGATTTGAGGGTGTACGGTCATTGATGGCAAGACCTTTGTCTGATCATAGTACACAATGGAAGCCTCTTGCTCAGAATAGATGGAGGTTATCGTTAGCATATTCTAAAAATTCCTTGTTTTCCCCCCAAACCTCCAGTCCGCTCCCCTCAAAGGCTCCTTTGTCTGTTCACAGGAAGAGACTCCGGACAGCTGAAAACCAGAAGGCGTCTGTGGAGAATGAGATTACTCAGCCGAGAGAAAGCAGCGCCAAGCCTTGCCGCCTCTGCCAGAACTTTGTAGCTGTCCTGTTGCGGTGCCCAGCCATATCCACTCAACACATACAGACATCAAGCAACCAATCAGCACGTGTGCACACACAAAGTCGTCTGATTGTGAGTACTAAGACACCATGGCCACGAGCCAAATTCCCCTTATACACTGAGCCGCTGCCATGTCTTCTGTCATGCCAGGCAATGGTGCGCTGCTAATTAATGTACAGAGAATGACAGGGCCTGTACATCAGGCTCCTGGCACACATTAAACAACATGCTGGTTGTGCCCACTAAAGACAAGCTGCTTTACTCTGCTATCCAGATCTCAACTATAGGCTCGTGTTTCCGGCCTTACACAATTCAGGTGTATCCATGTGTCCGCTATCAGTAAACATAATATCCCGCCTAGCTCACTCACTCCAGGTAGCTGGACTCACTCACTCCGGGAGTCTGGTCTCACTCACTCCAGGTAGCTGGACTCACTCACTCCGGGAGTGTGGTCTCACTCACTCCAGGTAGCTGGACTCACTCACTCCGGGAGTCTGGTCTCACTCACTCCAGGTAGTTGGACTCACTCACTCCGGGAGTCTGGTCTCACTCACTCCAGGTAGCTGGACTCGCTCGCTCAAGGTGTCTGGTCTCACTCACTCTAGGTGTCCAGCCCCACTCACTACTGTCAAGCTTTAGATGCCCTAGGTGTGCCACCGTGCTCTGTCTACCTGTACCCCATTGTTCTGGCCTCAGTCAATGTAGATACCTGGTTTCACTCACTACAGGTGTCTGGGCTCATTCACAGGAGATGTCAGGCCTTACTCACGCCATCTGTCAGTTTTGTTCATTACAGGTTTCCAGTCTGTCTCACTCAAGGTCTCTTGCTACAAATGTCAGACTTTACTGCGGGTACCTCGTCTTCCTCACTCCAGGTGTCTAAGCTCCCACACTGCAGGTGTCCCACCTTCCTCCCTCATTGAATGTGTGTATCCTCCCCCCACTGCAGGTGTCCCCCCCCTCTTCAGGTGTCTCATCTCCCTTGCTATAGGTGTCTCACCTTCCTCCCTTGCTGCAGTTGTCTCACCTTCCTCCCTTGCTGCAGGTGTCTCACCTTCCTCCCTCTTTGCAGGTATCTCACCTTCCTCCCTTGCTGCAGGTGTCTCACCTTCCTCCCTTGCTGCAGGTGTCTCATCTTCCTCCCTTGCCGCAGGTGTCTCACCTTCCTCCCTTGCCGCAGGTGTCTCACCTTCCTCCCTTGCTGCAGGTGCTTCACCTATCTCCCTTGCTGCAGGTATCTCACCTTCTTCCATTGCTGCAGGTATCTCACCTTCTTCCCTTGCTGCAGGTGTCTCACCTTCCTCCCTTGCTGCAGGTGTCTCACCTTCCTCCCTTGCTGCAGGTGTCTCACCTTCCTCCCTTGCTGCAGGTGTCTCACCTTCCTCCCTTGCTTTAGGTGTCTCACCTTCCTCCCTTGCTGCAGGTGTCTCACCTTCCTCCCTTGCTGCAGGTGTCTCACCTTTCTCCCTTGCTGCAGGTATCTCACCTTCTTCCTTTGCTGCAGGTGTCTCACCTTCCTCCCTTGCTGCAGGTATCTCACCTTCCTCCCTTGCTGCAGGTATCTCACCTTCCTCCCTTGCTGCAGGTGTCTAACTTTCCTCCCTCTCTGCAGGTGTATCACCTTCCTCCCTTGCTGCAGGTGTATCACCTTCCTCTTTTGCTGCTGGCATCTCACCTCTACCACTGCAGATGTCCCTGGCTGCGGGTGACTTATCTTCCTTCTTGGCTACAGGTGTCCTACCTCCCTCACTTACACTCCCACTACCCAGTGCAGGTGTCCCACTTTTCTTCCTGGTTGCAGGGGTCTCACTTCCCTCTGTACAATTGTCCCACCTGCCACCTTCACTGCAGGTGTCTCACCTTCGTCTTTAGCTACAGGTATCTCACCCCCGTTGAGTGAAAATGTCCCACCTTACTCCTTCACTGCAGGTACACACTGCTGGTGTCTCTCTTTCCTTAGGGCAGTTGTCCCACCTTTCTACCTCACTGCAAGTGTCTCACCTCCCTCCCTCTCTGTAAGTGTATCGCCTTCCACATGGCAAATGTCTCACCTTTCTCCCTCTCTGTAGGTGTCTCACCTCCCTCGCTGTAGGTGTCTCCTCTTCCTCCCTTTCTGCAGGTGGCTCACCTTCCTCCCTTAATGCTAGTGTCTTACCTTCCTCCTTGGCTACGGGTATCTCGCTCCACCTCAGTGCAAATGTCCCACCTTACGCCTTCACTGCAGGTACACACTGCCGCTATCTCACTTCCCTTAGTGAACTTCCTCCCTTACTACAGGTGTCTCACCTTCTTTAGTTCAGGTGACCCACCTTCCTCCCTCACTGAAGGTGTCTCAGCTCCCTCTCTCACTGCAAGTGCCTCACCTCCCTCCATCTCTACAGGTGCCTCACCTCCCACCATCTCTGTAGGTGTCTCACCTCCCTCCATCTCTGCAGGTGTCTCACCTCCCACATTGCAAATGTCCCACCTTACTCCTTCATTGCAGGTACACACTGCTGGTTTCTCACCTCCCTTAGATCAGTTGTCCCATCAGTCTCCCTCACTACTGCAGGGTTACTACCTTCCTCCCATACTACAGGTGTCTTACCTTCTTCAGTTCAGGTGATGCACCTTCCACCCACACTGCAGGTGTTTCACCTCTCTCCCTCACTGTAGGTGCCTAATTTCTCTCACTGCATGAGTCCAACCTCAGTCACCACCTCACTGACCCCATGGGGGGAGAATTACTAAAACTGGGGGCACTCCGATTCTGGTGCAGTGGTGCATGATAGCCAGTCAGCTTCCAACTTCAGCTTGCTCAATTAGGCTTTGCCAATAAAACCTGGAAGCTGATTGGTTTCTATTGCAGAACTGCACCAGATTTTGCACGCCCCATTTTTAGTAAATCCCTTTGGGTGGAGAGCTGACTCTCTCCTCTGGTAGACAGTGCAAAGTCACAGTAAATTCCATGAAATGCGCTGTTCTGCATGCCTCCAGCAGTGACTGACGCGTTCCTCCTAACCGTGGCTTGCAGGCAACCTGGGAGCCCGCTAACCATTTCATTTGTGCAAATCTGGACTTCACCTCTGCAAGATGCACTTTGGCCCAGCTCTTCTTGCCTTTTTAATTTCATTATTAGTCCATCAGTGTGATGGCCAGTCTCATTGACAAATAACGAGTTGTAGAAGGGAGGTAACACCATGCCTACTCCAGTGGTAACCATCTGTGTGGGGAGATTCCCTGGTTTGTACACCTGCTGGAACCATTAAAGGGGGGGGGGGGTCCCTCTTTTCCTGCTAGATTAATAATTTTTTTCATAATAGGGAGAATGTAGGAGCAGACACACTTCAAGATGGCCAGGAACATCCAAGGTCTTCATGTTGCTTGTCAACAGAGCCAGGAAATAAGTCGAATCTTGACACTAGTGTCCCCATAATGCCAAGAAATGGCTCAACCTAGCAGAACTTTACTTTTAACTAAAATATCAGATGAGTGGGTGCTGACCTTTTAAGGTCCTATTAAAGTATTCCTGACCTCGTATGTTCACTGCTTTACACATCATAAAGCCTTATTTCCTCTTGGTGCGGCTTATCCTGAACTAGAAGAGCATGGACCAAGCTAAACAAGGATCTCTGCTGCCCCCTTTTGACACATTTTGAATATTGCAGATGTGCGTTACGTCAAATTAGTTTTTTGGACGAGAGAAGCAATTTAAGATGTTTCTCACTTTGCCGTAGGCAGATTCAGATTTATGGATTTATTTTTACAAGTAGAGTCGATGGTTGACTCTGCTCACCAGTGTCTTTTTAATAATAATTTTTTTTTTTGGCAGACTGACCCTTTAAGTTTGCACGTTATTGAGAAATGTCCTTTAAAAATGGCACATAATCAGTGGTTGTCACCTTACGAGCTGAAGGGGGCTTCAAATGCAGCCCCTGACATCACCAAAGAGCTGCTCTTAATATTCAGTATACGTAATGCTTGGGAGAACTGTCGCAAACTGCAGACCTAATACAGGAGGCATAGGTGTGTGCACAGGGCGTGCCAGGTGTGACTGGGCACACCCTAATCACGCTGTGCTGGGCACATTCCCCCTGCTGCTTGGCTGCAGAGAAAGGAAGTGGGGGAACTCTGTCCTTGATCCCCTTCTCAAAACTGAGACATCGGGGATTTGTTTAGAAATGTGATATTTCACCAGAGCCCCCCGATGGGGCTCCTAAAAAAAAAATTTAATAAAAATGATTGTAAAAAAGAAATTATTGTGAAAAAAAAATGATTGTAAAAAAAAAAAAAATTGTAAAAGAATAGTTATATTAAAAAAATACTAAAAATGAACTCTCAATATCTGCCCTACTACTCTTCTGACACCAACCTCCGTCCACTGCTTTATTGACACCAGGGGAGCCCCCCCCCCCCCCCCTGTGCCCCTGTACATCGCCACCTCCCCTATCCATGCGTCTGGCTCCTTTCAGAACACCGACACAGGGATTCCAATGCAGAGGGGCCATTTTTTTGAAGCACCGATTAGAGACAGAGGCTCTAATAGGCTTCAATATAGGGTGGACTCGGGTCGCAGCGTGTGTGTGCTCTGAGCCCGCCCAGGTGTGTTACAACAGCGAATCAATATTCGCTGTTGTAACACTGATCCTCCACCCAGCCAATCAGGAAGCCGGTTTTGACACCAGTCACCTGATTGGCTGAAAGGACAGGCATCCAATAGAATCGCCTAGGAGGAGGAGCTGGAAGCCACCCCCGGATCCGGGCCGCTGCACCACGCTACCCTTCCATGATTAGATAGGTGCTGGACCGACTGACAAACGGCGCGGGGGGGGGGGTGTTTGTTTACCACCTCCCCAAAAAAACAACAACTGCCACTGATTGACACTGTTCATTGCCCTACTGCCATATACATAAATATATGTGTATATATATATATATATATATATATATATAGAGAGAGAGAGAGAGAGAGAGAGAGAGAGAGAGAGAGAGAGAGAGAGAGGACAGGGTACATTGTTAGCTGGGGATATGCTGCAGAAGACAAGGAACTGGGAACATGTTACAGGAGGCTGTTAGAGATCAATGCTATTACCCTTATCAATGTTCCCACTACAGACTGCTGAGGTCCGACTGACATCATATACCAAAAGGGCCGCAGGAATCAAAGTAATTTTTCCATTTTGTACATTTGCATTCCATGCGGTTAAAGATCAGCGCGAGTAATTTAACATTTTGACTAAGACCGTAATCGGTGTTAAAAAAAAAGCAGGCAACTGAAAAGTAAATTAAGTAAATATTTCCAAATATGAGCAAGAATTCTGAATGAATAAAATAACAAAAAAAATAAAAAAAAATAAAAAACACAAAATTGTTATATATGTGCCTATCGTTTGATGGTTTAAATCAGTGGTCTCCAAACTGCAGCTTGGGGGCTGGATGTGGCCCTTTGCTTGCCTCTATCTGGCCCTTGGGGCACTATTCCTCTAACTGACACCAATGATGGGGCACCATTCCTTCCACTCACACCAGCAATGGGGCACTATGCCTCCCACCGACACCATCAATGGGGTACTATTCCTCCCACTGACACCATCGAAGGAGTACTATTCCTCCCATTGACACCATTGATGGGGTACTAATCCTTCCACTGACACCATCGATTGGGGTACTATTTTTCCCACTGATACCAAGAATGGGGCATTATTTACTCCAACTGGCCTCAGGTCATCCTCTACTCCCAATGGCCACAGTCCGGCCCCCCTAAAGTCTGAAGAACAGTAAACTGGCCCTTGGGACAAATACACGTTGAAATGTTTTTTAGTTTTTATGTAGATATGTTTTTATTTTTTTACAATAATTTTTTTTTTTACAATAATTATTATAATATAATATAATTACATTATTCACAATTATTATTATTTTTATTACTTATAATTATTATTACATTATTCACAATAAAGTTTTTTATGTAGATTTGTTTTTAATAATTGTCCCGTTTCAGTTTTTGATATTGACATCTTGTCGGCCATTTTGTGTCTCCTCCCAGGTGACCTCAGTTGCAAGGGGATGACAGAGCGCACTCACAGCATCAACCTTCACAACTTCAGCAATTCCGTGCTCGAGACGCTAAACGAGCAGCGCAACCGTGGCCACTTCTGTGACGTGACGGTGCGAATCCACGGGAGCATGCTGCGGGCACACCGCTGCGTGCTGGCCGCTGGCAGCCCATTCTTCCAGGACAAGCTGCTGCTCGGCTACAGCGACATCGAGATCCCGTCGGTGGTGTCAGTCCATGCGGTCCAGAAGCTCATTGACTTTATGTACAGCGGAGTGCTGCGGGTCTCCCAGTCGGAGGCCCTCCAAATCCTTACTGCTGCCAGCATCCTGCAGATAAAAACCGTCATAGACGAATGCACGCGAATTGTCTCACAAAACGTGGGTGGGGTTTATCCTCTCATACCGGACTCTGGTCAAGAGACGCCCAGGGGGACTCCGGAATCCGGAACCTCTGGGCAAAGTAGTGACACCGAATCTGGCTTTCTGCAGAGCCACCGTCAGCATAGCGTGGACAGGATCTACTCTGCCTTATACACGTGTTCCATGCAAAATGGCAGTGGGGAACGCTCGTTTTACAGCGGAGCCCTGGTCAGCCATCACGAAACTGCCTTGGGGCTGCCTAGACAACATCACATAGAAGAGCCTAGCTGGATCACGAGGATTCACCAGCGCTCTCAGAGGATGGAGCGGTATCTCACCACCACCCCGGAAACCACCCACTGCCGCAAACAACCGCGCCCCGTCCGGATTCAGACATTGATGGGAAACATACACATCAAGCAGGAGGTGGAAGACGATTATGACTACTACGGTCAGCAAAGGCCGCAGGGCCTCGAACGCAATGAGTCCGAAGAGTGCACTGAAGACACCGATCAAGCAGAAGGCACGGAGAGTGAACCAAAAGGAGAGAGCTTCGACTCTGGAGTGAGCTCATCCATTGGCACAGAGCCCGACACGTCGGAGCAGCAGTATATGCCTAACCTTGTACGGGAGGGTCAACAGGATCCCTCTCAACTAGAGTCTAACGCCTTGTCCACCGAATGCGTTGAGAACCAGAACCAACAGCACTTAGAAACCAGCTCGTCTTCTCCGGAGAGGAGCAATGACATTAAAATGGACAGCACAGTCATCAGTGTTAGCAATAGCACCGAGAAAGGGGTCTTACAGACTTCTGTAACCCAGTCCATAGGGCAAGCTATGCCAACCACTCAGCTGTACTTACGCCAGACCGAAACCCTCACCAGCAACCTGAGGATGCCGCTCACTCTGACCAGCAACACCCAGGTCATCGGCACGGCGGGCAATACCTACCTTCCGGCCCTGTTCACAACGCAGGCGGCTGGCACCGGACCCAAGCCTTTTCTCTTCAGCCTGCCCCAACCCCTGGCTGGTCAGCAGCCCCAGTTTGTGTCTGTTTCCCAGGGAGGAATGCCATCATATCCTTCCCAAATCCAAAACCAACAACCCCAAGGAGGACATAGCACAGGCAGCGTGCAGGGAGAGAAAAAGCCTTATGAGTGCACTCTCTGCAACAAAACCTTCACCGCCAAACAAAACTATGTGAAGCACATGTTTGTACATACAGGTACGTTCATGCCTTTCATTGCGTTTTGCTTCTTTGTATTTTTAAAGTACAGTGCCTTGAAAAAGTATTCATACCCCTTGACATTTTCCACATTGTGTCATGTTACAACCAAAACCTGTAAATGTATTTTATTGTGATTTTATGTGATGGACCAACACAAAGTAGGCACATAATTGTGAAGTGGAAGGAAAATGATAAATGATTTTCAAACTTTTGTACAAATATCTGAAAAGTGTGGCAAGCGTTTGTATTCAGCCCCCTTTACTCTGATACCCCTAACTAAAATCGAGTGGAACCAATTGCCTTTAGAAGTGCCCTAATTAGTAAATGTAGTCCACTTGTGTGTAATTTAATATCAGTATAAATACAGCTGTTCTTTTAAGCCCTCAGAGGTTTGTTAGAGAACATTCGTGAATAAACAGCATCATGAAGGCCAAGGAACACACCAGGCAGGTCAGGAATAAAGTTGTGGAGGAGTTTAAAGCAGGGTTAGGTTATAAAAAAAATATCCTAAGCTTTTAACATCTCACGGAGCTCTGTTCAATCCATCAACCCGGCCAGGCAAGGAGAGCATTCATCAGAGAAGCAGCCAAGAGGCCCATGGTAACTCTGAAGGAGCTGCAGAGATCCACAGCTCAGGTGGGAGAATCTGTCCTCAGGACAACTATTAGTCGTGCTCTCCACAAATCTGGGGGACTCCACAAATCTGGGGGAGAAGCCATGTGGGGGACACAGCACACATGTGGAAGAAGGTGCTCTGGTCAGATGAGACCCGATTTGAACTTTTTCGGCCTAAAAGCAAAATGTTATGTGTGGTAGAAAACTAACACTGCACATCACCCTGAACACACCGTGAAACATGGTGGTGGCAGCATCATGTGGTGGGGATGCTTTCCTTCAGCAGGGACAGGGAAGCAGGTCAGAGTTAATGGGAAGATGGATGGAGCCAAATACAGGATGATGTTAGACCTGTAAAACTGGGGCGGAGGTTCACCTTCCAGCAGGACAACCACACTAAACATCCAGCCAGAGCTACAATGGAATGGTTTAGATCAAAGCATATTCATGTGTTAGAATGGCCCAGTCACAGTCCAGACCTAAATCCAATTGAGAATCTGTGGCAAGACTTGAAAATTGCTGTTCACAGACACTCTCCATCCAATCTGACAGAGCTTGAGATATTTTGCAAAGAAGAATGGGCAAAAATACTGACAAAGGGGTCCTGGGTGACTCTGAAACCTTGCACTCTCCTTGTGTTGTGATCATGCAATAAATAATCCATTCGGATGCTACTTTGTGTCGATCCATGGTGTGCTGACAAATATCTACTTTGTGAATTGGCAAAAATGTCACTCACTAGATGTGCAAAGCTGGTAGAGACATCCCCAAAAAGATTTGCAGCTGTACTTGCAGAGGAAGGGGGTTCTACAAAGTATTGACTCAGGGGGGCGCCATACAAATGCACCCCACACACTTTTCACATATTTATTTTAAAGAATTTTGAAAACCATTTATCATTTTCCCTCCACAATTATGTGCCACTTTGTGTTGGTCTATCACATAAAATTCCAATAAAATTAAGTTTTTGGTTGTAACATGACAAAATGTGGGAAATGTCAAGGGGAATGAACACTTTTTCAAGGCACTGTATTTGCTTGTTAGACATCCCTTTTTAAAACCATGGCCATTAATGTAGAGTCAGCCCCCCACCTTTGGTGTCTATAAATAGAGGCCTAAACTCTTCTGTGAAGGCTTTCCAAAAAGATTTAGGAGGGTTGTCACTGGGAATTTGTGCCCATTCAACCAAAGGAACATTTGTGAGTTCATGTTCTGATGTTGGATAAGATAACCTGGCTCCGATTCATCCCAAAGGTTTTCAGTAGGGTTGTGGTCAGGGCTCTGTACAGATCACTCAAGTTCCTCCATCCCAAACGAGTCAAACCATGTCTTTATGGAGCTGGCTTTGTACATCGGGGCACAGTCATGCCGGAACAGAAAAGAGCCTTCACCAAACTGTTGGAAGTATACAGTTCTCTAAAATGTCTGTAATCTGGAGGGGTTTTCACACACTTTTGGCCATATGGCATATGAGTACATTATTTTTCCTTTTTTGGATTGTATATCTATTACTACCTTGTGTCTGAGTATGGACAATCATAGTTATTTCCTTAAAGGGGTTGTAAAAGATAAAAAAAAAATAACACATCTATACTTACTGAGCGGCCCCAAAACCTTCACTTTTCGGGTTCCCCGCTTGTCACTCCTGGCCCCTCCCCTCTGGCC
Source organism: Lithobates pipiens (assembly GCF_037356315.1). Classification (NCBI taxonomy): domain Eukaryota; kingdom Metazoa; phylum Chordata; class Amphibia; order Anura; family Ranidae; genus Lithobates; species Lithobates pipiens. Next base: position 24,937,547 of record NW_027507748.1, on the reverse strand, counting down.
AGTACCCCCCATGGGAAGCCGCTTCCCGTGTGGGCACTCGTGCGAGATCGCACCCGAGTCCCTCTGCCGAGTCACAGGAATTGCAAGAGTAATGCCCCGTACACACGGTCGGACATTCCGACGACAAAATCCACTGGATTTTTTCCGACAGATTTTGCCCCAAACTTGTCTTGCATAAACACGGTCGCACAAAGTTGTCGGAAAATCCTAACGTTCAGAACGATGTGAAGTAAACCACGTACGACGGGATTATAAAGAGGCCAGTAGCCAATAGCTTTCATCTCGTAATTTATTCTGAGCATGCGTGGCACTTTGTGCGTCAGAATTGTATACACACGATCGGAATTTAAACGATCGGATTTTGTTGTTGGGAAAATTTTTAGATCCAGATCTCAAACTTTGTGTGTCGGAAATTCAGGATCGGAACTTCCGACAAGACAGTCCGATCGCGCATTTTCCGTCGGAAAGTCAGACCGTGTGTACAGGGCATTAGTGTGCTCCTGTGACCCACAGGAGAAATATGGCCGAAAAAGCTTCTTTTTTTATTTAACTATATTATTTTGTGATATTGATCAATTTGTTATTCAGTCATATCAGTAATTTTCTATGTAAAGGAAGTTGGATAATTCGTTGAAATCATTTATCCATCTATCAATCTTTATATGGCTATTAGGCTAACCTATCTATCTATCTATCTATCTATCTATCTATCTATCTATCGCTATTGTCTTTCTATCGAGCTTTGAAATTTGAGCTATTGATCTATCTGTTATCTGTCATATTATCTATCTATTTATCTTTATATGGCTATTATCCACATAGATACAAAGATAGAGAGAGAAATAGAAAGTTAAGTAAATCGCTGTTTTCTATCTATCTATTTATTTATGTCTCTCTCGCTCTCTTTACCTTTGTTGTAATCTACATAATTTAAACTATTGATCTGTCTGTCATTCCGTTTTATCAATAATTTATCTGTCTATCTGGCTATCCATCTATCTATATATCTCTCTCTACCTCTGTATTTGTTTAATCTAAATAATTGAATCTGTCTGTCATGCTGTTTTATTTAACTATCTATCTATCTATCTATCTATCTATCTATCTATCTATCTATCTATCTATCTATCTATCTATCTATCTATCTTTATATCTTCATGTGGCTATTAGCCAGATAGATACAAAGATAGAAAGAGTGAGAGAGAAAGAGAAAGTTAAGTAGATAGATGTTTCCTATCTATTTATTTATTCTCTCTCGCTCTCTTTACCTTTATTTTAAATCTAAATAATTTGAGCTATTGATCTGTCTGTTGTTTAGTTTTATCTCTCTATCTATCTATCTATCTATCTATCTATCTATCTATCTATCTATCTATCTATCTATCTATCTATCTATCTATCCCTACTGTCCTCTATCGAGCTTGAATTTTGAGCTATTAGCCTGTCTGCTATTCAGTCATATTATCTATCTATCTACCTATTTATCTTTATATGGCTATTAGCCAGTTAGATACAAAGATAGAAAAATTGAGAGAAATAGAAAGTTAAGTAGATAGATAGATGTTTTCTATCTATCTATTTATTTATTCCTCTCTCTCTCTCTCTCTCTCTTTACCTTTAATCTAAATAATTTGAACTATTTATCTGTCTGTCATTCAGTTTTATCAGTTATCTATCTATCTATCTATCGATCTATCTATCTATCTATCTATCTATCTATCTATCTATCTATCCCTATTGTCTTTCTATCGAGCTTTGAAATTTGAGCTATTGATCTATCTGTTATTCAGTCATATTATCTATCTATTTCTCTTTATATGGCTATTAGCCAGATAGATACAAAGATAGAAAGAGTGAGAGAAATAGAAAGTTAAGTAGATAGATGTTTTCTATCTATCTATTTATTTATTTCTCTCTCACTCTCTTCGCCTTTGTTTTAAATATAAATAATTTGAGCTATTGATCTGTCTGTTATTCAGGTTTATCAGCTATCTATCTATCTCTCTATTTATCTATCTCGCTCCCTCAACCTCTGTATTTGTTGAATCTATATAATGTAAGCTATTGATCTGTCTGTCATTCTGTTTTATCAATAATTTATTCTATCTATCTATCTATCTATCTATCTATCTATCTATCTATCTATCTATCTATCTATCTATCTATCTATCTATCTATCTATCTATCTATCTATCTATCTTTATATGGCTATCAGTCAGATATCTATCTGTCTGTCTGTCTATCAATCCCTATATTCTTTCCAAAATGAATATTTCTGTCGGTGTATCTGGATAAAGTCCTGTATCTCCCCTTTAAATAATCTGGGTAGTTCCCTGATCCTGTGTAAGTGTTGGGATACCACACCGCTGGCTGCATGACGTAATGACAGGCTGCAAGCTCCCAGTCCGGCCATAAATGTCTAATTGGACAGGATGTCACAGCACACACCATACACAATGTGGTGTTATTCTTTTTAAGGGAATAATGGTGTTTTTTTTTCGGAAGCCAGATTCCTTATAACAATCATTTTCCCGTCCCCCTGGGGTGCTGTTATTAAGGAGTGGTATATGTTCACATCTCTAAACATTTTAACATCTGTTCTTGCAGCTCATGCACAAAGCCTTTATTATCTTGTAAAGGGAAGTGCTAAAACCGATAGCAACCAGCCAGCTTTTGTTGCTGATGAAAGGGGATAGAGAGGGATTCGCTGTTTATTCTACCACATCTCCACCACAGTTCCCACCGAGGACAGGTGAAGATGCGGTGGGACCATTGAAGCATTGTTTCTTGATTTTCGTTCAGACTGGTTTTTGATTGCTGAGGCCTCACCTAGGAGCCTTTGCACCATGCTCCATACTTTGAGTGCATATCTCTCTCTGGCTTTCCTAGATAAAGGATGATGGGGTACTGTCACAAACTGAGAATGGTAAAGGCAGGAACAGAGTGCACAGAGAGGTCAGTATAGGAAGGAACAGAGTGCACAGAGAGGTCAGTGTAGGCAGGAACAGAGTGTACAGAGAGGGCTCTATAGGTAGGAAAAGAGCGCAGAAGAGGATGGTATTGGCAGGAACAGAATGGACAGAGAGGACAGTATAGGTGGGAACAGAGTGCACAGAAAAGATGGTATAGGCAGGAACAGAATGGAAAGAGAGGACGGTATAGGCAGGAACAGAGTTCACAGAGAACATGGTATAGGCAGGAACAGAATGGAAAGAGAGGACAGTATAGGCAGGAACAGAATGGAAAGAGAGGGCGGTATAGGCAGGAACAGAATGGAAAGAGAGGACGATATAGGCAGGAACAGAGTTCACAGAGAAGATGGTATAGGCAGGAACGGAGTGCACAAAGAGGACCATATAGGCAGGAACAGAAGGGAAAGAGAGGCCAGTATAGGTGGGAACAGAATGGAAAGAGAGGACGGTATAGGCAGGAACAGAGTTCACAGAGAAGATGGTATAGGCAGGAACAGAATGGAAAGAGAGGACGGTATAGGCAGGAACAGAATGGAAAGAGAGGGCGGTATAGGCAGGAACAGAATGGAAAGAGAGGACGATATAGGCAGGAACAGAGTTCACAGAGAAGATGGTATAGGCAGGAACAGAATGGAAAGAGAGGACGGTATAGGCAGCAACGGAATGGAAAAAGAGGGCAGTATAGGCAGGAACAGAATGGAAAGAGAGGACGATATAGGCAGGAACAGAGTGCACAGAGAAGATGGTATACTGTAGGCAGGAACAGAACAGAAAGAGAGGACGGTATAGGCAGGAACAGATTTCACAGAGAAGATGGTAAAGGCAGGAACAGAGTGCAAAAAGCACAAAGAGGACAGTATATGCAGGAACAGAATGGAAAGAGTGAACCGTATAGGCAGGAATAGAATGGAAAGAGATGACGGTATAGGGAGGGACAGAATGGAAAAAGGAGACGGTATAGGCAGGAACGGAATGGAAAGAGAGGACGGTATAGGCAAGAACAGAATGGAAAGTGAGGACGGTATAAGCAGGAACAGAGTGCAGAGAGAAAATGGTATAAGCAGGAACAGAGTGCACAAAGAGGACAGTATAGGCAGGAACAGAATGGAAAGAGAGGACGGTATAGGCAGGAACAGAGTGCACAGAGAAGATGGTATAGGCAGGAACAGACCGGAAAGAGAGGACGGTATAGGCAGGAACAGAGTGCACAAAGAGGACAGTATATGTAGGAACAGAATGGAAAGAGTGAACCATATAGGCAGGAACAAAGTGCAGAGAGAAGATGGTATAAGCAGGAACAGAGTGCACAGAGAAAATGGTATAAGCAGGAACAGAGTGCACAAAGAGGACAGTATAGGCAGGAACAGAATGGAAAGAGAGGACCATATGGGGGCCGGGAACAGAATGGAAAGAGAGGACTGTATAGGCAGGAACGGAGTGCATAGAAAGGACCATATAGGCAGAAACAGAGTGCACAGAAAGGTCAGTGTAGGCAGGAACAGAGAAGACAGTACTTCTATCCTTTAATTTTGAAACATGTTTTCCAGTATTTAAACCCCCAAAATACGTTGGCTTTCTCTTCCGGCCTCTTGTCACATTAGATCGGTGGTGCTCCAATCCTTTCTGCATCCTTAAGACTACTCTAGTGACCCCTAAGGACACCCAAGTCTTCCTTCATGGGTACAGCGCTCGGCCAACGCATCAATTGTCAAACATATTGGTTTTAAGCCAGGGGCTTGCTAAGTAGTAAAGTTAGTTTCAAAGTAAAATTCCAAGAGCTTGCACTTAGAAAACAAGACTGTGTAAGCTCCCATATCACTAAATGTGGGTTACTACAGAGAGAATTCGGAAGCAGACCTTTATACCCAAAGCCAACACCTTGTTTTCGTTTTTGACAGAGTAGAGAAAGGTGGAAACACCTGTCCGCTTCTTTTTTTGCCCTCTGTGTTGGGAGTTTTCACTTCCTGTCTTGTAGACCAGTGGTCATCAACCCTGTCCTCAGGGCCCACTAACAGGCCAAGTTTGCAATATAACTGAAATACATCGCAGGTGATATAGTGATTGTAGTATTCTAGTCTGCATCTCCCCAAGGTAATACATAAAACCTGGCCTGTTAGGCCCTGAGGACAGGGTTAGGCCGTGAGGACAGGGTTGATGACCACTGCTGTAGACACAACAATAAGTGAGAGGAATTCCCTCCAAAGTGAACATAATCCCTCTTTTAGCACAGTTGTCACTGCAACAGGTGCTCCAGTTGGAAGATTTCCCCCTCTATAACGTGGTCACAGCTCAAAATTTTGGATTCCCCTCACTTTTTATCTTGGTGACATTGGCCACCAGAACATAGAGTGAAGCCATAGACAGCTGTACGAACCTGAGAGGAGCTCTAACCCATCCACACTTTATTTAAAAACGAAAAAGGTTTTAGCTTTATATAGACTTTGACAACACCCAAAATTGTTACTATTTTTTGAGTTTTTCTAACATTTTGTCTTTTTTCTTTCCTTTTCTCCTTGGTGTGACGCAGGTGAGAAACCGCACCAGTGTAGCATCTGCTGGAGGTCATTTTCATTAAAGGATTACCTAATCAAACACATGGTGACGCACACAGGCGTCAGGGCTTACCAGTGCAGCATATGCAACAAGCGTTTCACCCAAAAGAGTTCCCTCAACGTGCACATGCGCCTGCATCGGGGGGAAAAGTCTTATGAGTGCTACATGTGCAAGAAGAAGTTTTCTCACAAGACGCTGCTGGAGAGGCACGTGGCCCTTCACAACGCCACCAATGGCACTGCCAGCATCCCAGTCCCCGGTCCACCTCTGAACTCTATTTCAGGATCAGCGCAGGCTCCTGCCTCCACTCCAGGTCAAGGATTGCCTTCAGCTCCCACCATGGCTCCAGCACCGGTCTTGCCTCCGACACCCGTCTTGGCACCTGCTCCGGTTTTGGCTCCGACTCCAGCCTTAGTTCCAGCTCCAATTTTGGTCTCTGCCTTAGCACCGGCACCATCACTGGCTCCACCCCCCAGCGCTGCTCCGACTCCCGGCCCGGTTCTAGTCCCTCGTCCCGGGCCTCCAAATAGTGTGGGCCCAGAATTTTCCGAGGGCACAACGTACGTTTGCTCAGTCTGTCCAGCTAAGTTTGACCAAATCGAGCAGTTCAACGACCACATGAGAATGCACGTTTCAGACGGATAAATACCATTCATTCTTACGAACAAAAAAAACAAAACAAAAACAAAAGCTATGGCACTAGAATTTAAGAGTTTTCTTTTTATTTTTAGGTTTTTTTTTTTGTTTTTTTTGACATTTTGTACTACATGAAGAACTTTATTGCCTGCTGGTACATTACATTTCCGGAGAGTGGGTGAATATATATATATCAAGATATATAACCTGCATATATATTTTATCCAGTCTCCCTCAGATGGTGGCCTTAAGGCCTGGTAGATATACCTGGATTCCACTGGTTGGAATTCACGCTACTGGCCTCTAAATATACAACCCTTCTTTAAAAAAAAAGGAAAAAAAATGACAAAAAAGACACGTAAAAAAAAAAATAAAAAAAAAAGTTCATGAAAAAGCTACAAAAAATAAAACATGAACCATTTTCCACTTGTGTAGAGCACTACAAAGAAAATAATATAACAAGATATTACAGAAGGCCTACTGTCTCTTAACATGCCGCTTACAGTGTTTTTGTTTCTTTGTGGCTTTTTTTTTTTTCTTAAACTTCATTCTGGTGGACATTTTTTTTCCCCGCATTTAGCCGCCCAGATTTCCCGGTATCTGGAGGATAAAAACTGAGCACTTCTTTTTGTTTCTTTGTTGGTTTCTGCGGCATTAAACATGTAATTTTGATTTACTATTTTTTTTTTTTTTTTGAGGGGGTGGGATGGGGCGGTGGAAGTGGGTTCATTGTTAACGGCAGTTGTTAAAAGCTGAGATGAGAGGAACCAAGGAAGGATTTAGTACCGTCACTGAATAGTATCCTGTTCTGGGTTCGGCATGGTCCAATGTGTTTTCTGCTCTGCCTGGATACCCATAACTCCCCTCTCTTCACCTCCTACCCGTCCATGAATTTCTTTTGCAGCTTTGAGGACAAGAAGGAACTGTTAGAGCAACATGAAAATACAAAAGGGCAAAAATACGTGGCTGTTATATATATATATATATATAAAATATATATATATTATTATTTTTTTCTCTCGAAAATCAGCAAATCTGCAGTGACGAAATTAGCACTTCAACACACCTGTCTATTCATGTCATTTTCAGAGTTCCTGATGCAGTACAGGACAAGGACTGAGAGAGGCTGGCACAGCCCAAAAATACTCTGTCTACGGAACCAATTTCACAGACGAACACCTGAGATATTGAAGAAAAAATGTTCTTACGTTTCGGCTCCTTCACTCAAACATCAAGTGTACAGTGGCGCCCCTGCGGCATGGCACAACTCTTCACTGAAGTATGAGAGGGCATACCAAAAGGGGGGGGGAGGGGGTTGTATTGTCTTCTTGTGTTGATTTAACCATTGAGATGTCTATCAAAGCAGCTGCCACCTCTTGTGAATCATAGGTAACATTCTTGAGGTTCTCGTATGCTGTTTCCAAAAACTTTGTGTTTCCAAGTCTGTCTTAGAGCCACTGTTCTAAGTTTCAAAGCCACAGTTTTCCATGAAGTTAGGAGTGGTCTGTTTTCACTTCACTTAAAAATGGTTGTAAAGTTTCACATTCAATGAAGGTTCCAAAATGTCTTTGGAAGGTGGTTAGCTCAAAGGTTTTTCTAAACCCATACTACAAGTTCTTCAGGTTCTTCAAGTAGATGTTTCAGCCTACTTGTTCAAGTAGGTGTTTCAGTCTACCGGAAGTCTAGTTTAATACTGTCGCAGTCGTAAAAGAATTACAAAAACACTTGGAGATCATTAGAAGTAGATTAGTCAACCTCAAATACTGATGGAAATAAAGCATTGTTTGATGATGAGCACCATCAATGTGTTGAGCAACTACCATTATTAAAGCTCATGGTGGTTGAGTTCTGAGTTACAATCAATCAGACATCTTGCTGTTCCTGGAGATCATTTCAGTATGGGTTTGGAAAACCACAATTTCCCATGAAGTTAGAAACAGTCTGTTTTCATTCACTTTAAATGGTTGTAGAGTTTCCATTTCAATGAAGGTTCCAAAATATCTTTGGAAGGTGGTAGGGTCAAAGGAATTTTCTAAACCCATACGACAAGTTCTTCAGTTCCTTCAAGTAGATGTTTCGGTCTACTGAAAGACTAGTTTAATACTGTCACAGTCATAAAAGAATTAAAAATACACTTGGAGATACACTGGTTCCTCCAAGGGTTTAAAGGGGTCCCTTGAACAATGAGGAATTTCTGCCTCTCAGGTAGGTTCCCATTGACACCATTGTTCTTTGTAGCTATCTGTGAGGTAGTAATTCTTCCCAGTGACCACATGTAAGGAACATTCTTCCCATTGAACATTATACTAATGTATTATGAGTTGTAGATATCGTAATTTTTAGCAGGGGTTCCCTGAGCCCAGAAAGTTATGTCAAGGGTTCCTCTGTGTTGATAAATATGAGAAAGGCTGATCTACGGGGAGGGCAACTACTATTATCACAGCTCATGTTGGTTAAGTTCTGAGGTACAGTCTTTCAGACAGCTTGCTGTTCCTGAAGATCATTTTGGTGTTTGGGTTTGGAAAATTTGAAATCTGTTATTTCAGCAGCAAACAAAACTTCTGCAAATTGGGGCTCTTTCATGAAAACTATAGCAAAAAAAAATATAAAAAAATATGGGGAAAAACAATAAACTGGGATAAAATTGGTTGCTTTGACCAACAGCATCCCTCTCTGTTTGTGACAGTTCTCTGAAATAAGCCCCAACATCGTGACATTTTAACAGTTTTATGGAGTGATTGTCTTTGTAGAATGGGTTAGCCGTATGAAGTAAATTATCAATATTGAAGTCTAAAGGAATAATAAGCAAGGCTTAAACTGAATGTACAATGATTTAAACTGGGGCTGGTGTTTATGGAAGGGTATGGGAGTTTATTATGTGTCTTCTGGGCAAAAGAGGGAATAAGTGAGTGAAATTCAGAGCAAACATTTGAATCCAGATGCTGCTCCATGCTGGTTTTGTTGTAGTTTTTAAAAGTTTTAGAAAGCAATGCAGTGTATAGAATCCATCCCTAGGTCCTTGGTGCTCATACTATCTTCTATTCTGTGTTTCAACCCTTCAAAGAAGACCTTTAACAGATTACTGGAAACTATTAATAGCCCAACAAGGCTAATGACCATTGGTTGATTATGTAGTTCTTCTCCGTGAAGGCTCTTGAGGTGTAATGGCAAGGCTAATGGCCATTGGTTGACTATGTAGTTCTTCTCCGTGAAGGCTCTTGAGGTGTAAGCTCATCAAGCACGTTAGATATGCAGCTTTGGTTTTGAGACGTTTGAAAACTTTTACGAATGGGAATGTTTTGTTGTTCTGTTGTTAAAAAATTGAATTGTTGCACAAGCAGGGTGAAGGTAGCTATGGAGTGCTGGGAACCAAGGTTTGGGTTGGGATCTGGTGCCATCTCTGAAACATATGTCACTTTATGTTACAATGCATGGCGGATGATTTACAAAAACTGGAGTGTGCAAAATCCAGTGCAGCTCTGCATAGAAATCAATCAGCTTCCAGGTTTTCTGTCAAAGCGTAATTGAACAACCTGAAGTTAGAAGCTGATTGGCTACCATGCACAGCTGCACCAGATTTTGCACTCTTCAGTTTTAGTAAATCAACCCTATGGCATTGGCACCTTCAGTGGTGTTTGGCGTAAGTTCAACTGCAGCTACCAGTTATGGTAGAAATTCTATTGAAAAAACATATGTAGAGCAGAGAAACTATCTCTCTTCACTCCAAAAATGTGCATCAAATCTTGTGCAAACTTCTGCATTAACAATTGGTGACTAGATCCAAAAAAATTGGCCTCTTCATCAAAATTAAAATGCATCTGTCAATGCTACATAGAATGTATGTAAACTGTTCTAATTGCTCCTTTTTGTTCTGGTAACTATACCATTGAATTTGTATTACTGGCAACATCACCAATTGAAAATAAATCAAAAAGTCTGGGGGAAAAAACAAGAAAACTAAGGCAGCTACCACATCTAACAACTGTTGAGCTGCGAGATATTAAACTATTGTTCTTGGGTTTAAATACTCTTTAAACAGAATTTACTCCAACACACTGACGTGTCTGAATCCACTTCTAAATACTTTTCAACCAATGGCCATCTTGCCTTTTATGCTGGCAATCAATGTAACAACACTGTAACCTATTATTTATTCATAGAGTCCATCATTTCAAAAAAAAAAATTTGATCAATCGTTTGGCGCAATGGTAAAAACGTTTTTGATTTGGTCCAACTTGACTGGATTGTCTGCCAGGATCAATAGTTCCTTTGAGAGGAACATTTGTTTAGAGTAGTCTGTTCTTGAAAGATATGAATCTTTCATCCAAACCATAACCATCCTTATATGAAATAATTATATTGTTATGGCGTGCATAATTCAGAAAAAATTAAGTCTGTGGACGGTGACAGTCCACATAGCTACTCCCCTCCATGTTTTTTTTTTTTTTTTTTTTTTTTTTTTAGGGCTTAGTTTTGTATTCAGCCTGTTGTATCTTTAGTTCTTGTTTCGTGTTTCACCTGTTATTATCTTGTCTGTATTGGAAAGCCAGTGAATCCTCCTCACTTTTCTACCATAGAAACAAGGGACAGTGCTGTAGACTGTATTTTTTTTTTTTTGTACATAGTTCAAATTATGAAACTGATAGCAGCAAAAATGAATACCAGGGTCATTATGGGAAGAAAAAAAATTACTCGATGAATGAGTCATTTTGAGAAGTTCGTTTTTGTTCCCTGAATATTGGATTTCAAGTTGTTGATCCATGGATATTGGATTTCAAGTTATTGATCCCTAAATATTGTATTTAGATGTGTTCTGTAGGAGCACTAAACTCCAGAATGATTGAGAATCGGAAATCTGGTCGATTTAGATCTTTATAAGCTGCTTTTTAGTGGCATTAGTATCATATGGGGTCCCCAGAAACAGTCCATTGGGTGAAAGGATGAAAGCACCACACTAGTTGGGCAAGTCCAGTATAAATGTTTGACCACTTTTGTAGTGTGTCAAATAAACATTCGTACTGGAGGTGTCCAACTGGTGTGGCACTCTCATCCTTACAAAACCCTATAGACTGAATATTGGCTTGCAGTGTATGGTGTAGGAGCACTGGACTCCAGAATGATTGGGAATCAGAGATCTGGTTGGTAAGAACGTTATAGTCTGCTCTTTATCGGCAAGGGTAGCACAAGGTGTCCCCAGAAACAATCCATTGGGTGTTAAAAGGATAAGAGGGTCACAGTAGTTGGGAAAGTCCACTATGAATGTTTGACCACCTTTGTATTGTGTCAAATAAACATTCATACTGGAGGTATCCAACTGGTGTGGCACTCTCATCCTTGCAACACCCTATAGACTAAATATTGGATTTCAATGAGTGGTGTAGGAACACTGAACTCCATAATGATTGGGAATTAGAGATCTGGTTGGCAAGATCGTTATAGGCTGTTCTTTATCGGCAGGGGTAGCACAAGTTGCCCCCAGAAACAATCTATTGGGTGTTAAAAAGACAAGAGCACCACACTAGTTGGATAAGTCTATTATGAATGTTTGACCACCTTATATTTTGTCAAATAAGCATTCATACTGGACGCATCCAACTAGTGTGGTGCACTCACCCTTACAGCACCCTATGGACTGAATATTGGATTTCAATGTATGGTGTAGGAACACTGAACTCCAGAATGATTGGGAATGAGAGATCTGGTTGGCAAGATCGTTATAGGCTGCTCTTTATCAGCAGGGGTAGCAAAACAATCCATTGGGTGTTAAAAGGACAAGAATATAAATGGTGAACCAAAGAAGAGAAATAATGTATTCTCTAGTAAAGTGTTGCCAACATCCCTATTATAGTTAATTATATGAGGACCCTTGCAGGGGACACAAGTACCGGGGGGTACTTGTTTCCCCTGCAAGGGTCCTCATATAATTAAAAGGACAAGAGGACCACAGTAGTTGGGAAAGTCCACTATGAATGTTTGACCACCTTTGTATTGTGTCAAATAAACATTCGTACTGGAAGTATCCAACTAGTATGACGATCTGATCCTTACAACACCCTATGGACTGATTATTGGATTTCATTGTGTGGTGTAGGAGCACTGAACTCAAGAATGATTGGAAATCAGAGGTCTGGTGGGTAAAATCTTTATAGGCTGCTCTTTATTGGCAGGGGTATTACAAGGCGTCCCCAGAAGCAATCCATTGGGTGTTATAGGGGTGAAAGTGACACATTCAAGTTGGGCAAATCCAATATGAATGTTTGACCACCTTTGTATTGTATCAAATAAACATTTGTACCCCGAAGTATCCAACTAGCGTGGCACTCTCATCTGTACGACAACATGTGCCAGTAGTCTCCAAACTGGGGGCCCTTGGGACACTAATATGAGACTACTTCACCAACTCACACTAACAATGAAGCACAATATCTCCCACTAACACCAATGATGGGGCACTATTCCTCCCAATGGTGGGGTACTGCTCCTTCCCCAAATACGAAATGTGGTGATGTTTTCTCCCACTGATGCCATAAAAATTTCCACTCGCACTGACCATAGTCCAGCCCCCCTAAAATCTGAAGGACAATAAACTGGCCCTTTGATTGGACAGTTTGGAGACCTCTGCCCTATGCACTCAATATTGGCTTTGACCAAGAAGCACATGGCTGCTTCTATGTGAGGCATTGATGCAATATACATAGAAATTAACGAGGCACATTCAATATGGTTCATAATCTAATAAAAATACTCGGTTAGCTCTTTAAAAAGGTTGCGCAGGGTGGGGACTGGAAACGTAAGCAAGGCCAAGAATCTTTTACACAAATATTCCCCAAAAATATACCTCCGCTACCCTTTTAAGCTTAAGCCTGATTAAAGTGGACCTTCCACCTTAGTGGCAAGATCTACTTATTCAAGGTGCCCCCTCTCCCAACCTAAAACTCTTTATATAAAGTATTTGTCGCGGATGGTTAGATAATATAGTCACCTTTTCTCAATGTCCTTAGTGCATGCGGCTGACATCATCCTCCTGCCGACAAGATCCCAGGGAATGCTTAGTAGCCCAAATATCATTAGAAGATGCTTCTACACAGTTCTGAATCACCTCCTTGCGATATTTGAGCTACTGAAACTTTCTCCAAATCTGAGCGGAAGGAGGAAAATGACGCCCATCATCTAGGCACTGTGGGAGGAAGTCAAGGAAAAAGAAATAATTGGTCTATATTTTACCCCACAGGTGCTTTTATGCATCTGTTTGGAGGAGGCAACTTGAGTAGGCAGGATATGAAATGTGGCAGGTCTGCTTTAATACAAAATAGGCATCACCAGGAAAACAGGCAACAGTGTCTGGACATACCTTTAGTCTTACATGCTGACCCCCTAGAGAGCTGTCAGAGCCTCCCAAAATGCTGATCCAATAGTAACTTCCTAAAGCATTAGAACATGGGTCCATCCGCATGCATGGCAATACCCAGGCCCATAGATGGGGGGTGGAGGTGGCACTGAGCATTGCATTGTGAAATGCAGCTCCAAGATAATTCTTGCATCGAATTGCATTTTGTAACGGGAGTAGGAATGATCATTATTGTTGTGCACTAATAATTTCCATTTTGGGCAATGCTGACTAAACCATAAGCTACTTTGGATCTTAAAGAGGAACTTCGGACACTGCTACATCCACATTTAAAATGCATTCATAGTGAACTTAATTTTAGTTTTATTCCATTCAGCCAGGTCCTGTGACTTGCATACATCTGCCACACTGCAAAGCCAGGAGGTTAGTGTCACCACTTACTATTGCAGCTTTCTTTGTCACCTGCCTGCCCATTGGACAGTCAGTCAGTAGGGTGTTCGTGCTGCAGTCGAAGGTTAGTGCTGTCCTGGACTATGCATTGAGAGGGATGTATAAATCACAAGACCGGCTGAATAGAATTGAATATATTTCGGTAGGTAAAACTGTATATATGTATGCATTTCAGCTGTGTGTTGAGCTATTTGGCTGGAGCTCCACTTTAATTTTAAATGTCTGATCTACTTAGTGTTCTTATATGCTAAATTTGCAGAAGTACAAACTCTTGAACTTGCTGTATAATTTCGGGCAAGTACATGTAATGTGAAAGTGCCATTGAAGATAGAACCAAGTGTCAGTACCGTTGGAGTTTGCACTACAGGACAGATTAAAACATCCCCAATGCTGGTTCTGAGCTAGCCAAATATACCAAAGCTCTCGAAATACAGTTCAGGATGGAAGAGCCCAATAACTAAATTGCAAAATACTAAGCAGCCTTGTACTCCGACCATGAGTTACCTGTATCGGTCGTCTAAGCATAAGTATGGTGTCACCGATGCTTCAAAACACGAGATGGCCAATAATTAAACCCTTACAAAACTGTGTTTTAATCTCTGTGACTTGCTGTAAATACCAACCCAAGACTGAGATTTCAGTTTTGGATGGGCACAGGTAGCTTGAGTCACCCTTCCTACCAGATTCTTATACTGTAACCTTCAGAGATGGGGGTTGAGGTTTTCCCGCTTTAGTTTTTGTCCAACTCTTCCACAAAGCCATAATAATGGTTTCACTCTCTCTCAGCCTGACTCCATTCATGTTATGGAGGATTAATTTGGGTGGTGTGACACCACCATATGGCCTTGTAATATCTCCTTCATTTTGGACCTACTAGGACTTCCTAGAGATTTACCAACGTGACACAATTTGTTAACATCTAAATTATCAATCTACCCAAACCAAGTTGATTAATATTGGCAGCACCCAACGCCATCATAATGACAATGAGAATAAGTCCGGGATATGGTGTCACTGATGCTTCACAACACCTGATGGCCAATCAATAAACCTTTTCAAGACTGTGCTTTAATGTCTGTGAGTTGCTGTAAATACCAACCCAAGACTGAGATTTCAGTTTGGGATGGGCACAAGTAGCTTGAGTCACCCTTCCTACTAGATTCTTATACTGTAACCTTCAGAGACTGGGGGGTTGAGGTTTTCCTGCTTTAGTTTTTTGTCCAACTCTTCCACAAAGCCATAATAATGGTTTCACTCTCTCACAGCCTGACTCCATTCATGTTATGGAGGATTCATTGGGGCAGTGTGACACCACCATATGGCCTTGTAATATCTCCTTCATTTTAGACCTACTAGGACTTCCTAGAGATTTACCAACGTGACACAATTTGTTAACATCTAAATTATCAATCCACCCAAACCAAATTAATTAATATTGGTAGCACCCAACACTATCTTAATGACAATGAAAAGGTGATAAGGACATAGAGTAAAATGATTTCTTCGTTTGCATTGGAGGCATTACCGTCAGGAGCAGAAACCAGATGTGCTGTGGTCAGTAAAGTCCAACACCAGCTTTAGGGCCTTATCCTCCTGGGCCTTCTACAACTCCCATTCTCATCACAGCTGATTTCAGATACAGGCTCAGGCCCCACACATCCCCCAGTTCTCCAATAGAAGTTCCTGAGCTGAAAGATATAAATCATTCAGCTGTCATCTATTTTGACCAGTTTCCTGGAGAACCATTTTTGAAGAGCAATATATTCTTAATGTAAATTGGTTCACATGGGTACGGCTTTGAAATTGCACTACTTCAGCACGATTTCAAAGCAACCAGATCAGTGCGATTTGCACCTCCGATCTCTTTGCGGCTTGAGACTTCATTTAACAGAAGTCTATGCAAGTTGCAATAAAATCGAAAAAAAAAAGTAGTGCAGGAACCTTTTTTCAAAGTCTCTGCGATATGAGTTGCAGCAATTTGAATGGTTCCATCGGCAGCAATGGGGTGCGACTTGTCTTGTAATTTGGAACTGTCAAATCACAAATTGCACTGGTGTGAATGAGGGCTAAATTATTTATATCTAAGCCTATTCCAGGATATCTTACCTGCCTGTGTTTGCTGAAGCAAGTGCCCATCCCACCAGTTGCTCGAGTGTTTGGCAAATCCTGGCAAAATGACAGCAGCCAACCAACGGGGTGGAGCATCCTGGTCTTCTCCAGCTCTGAGCTATCAGTTGCCCATTATGGGGCAAAGCTGAAGCAAGGGGGATAGGCCAGGGGTTATGCATCATTTTATATTCCACAAGGATACAATGTAGCATTACGGAGACTGAAATATCCTGTGCTGCCTTCTCGTTTTTCTCCACTAGATGTCTCTGCATTTCTCAGACCTGTCCGCTATTACAGAGTCAGAATTATTGGCTGTAATGGTAAAATAATGTATTCTGAACTGCTGCCTGCTGGCCACTAGCCCGCCATCATTACCCATTAGACTCCACTAGCAAGCTGCAAATTATGTGCAAGTAAGCTACGGTGAGCTTTGTCCAAAAATTATAACATTTGCATATTTCAGTGTCAGAAAAACATATAATATTTTAATAAGGAATAACATAGCATAGGCTCGGGGGTGTCAACAGAAAGCATAACCATGCAATACTGTATATTGCAAATCAATGTAAATTTTTTTAACGTTCTACTTATTTAAAAACTATCTACAACTTATGATTATGCTAATGTAGGAAAAGCTGTACCCTCCTAAATTCTTATCTCATAGATAAATCATTAAGCACAGGCACACAAAAGGGGTTGATTTACTAAAACTGACGGCTGCAAAATCTGGTGCAGCTCTGCTTACAGTTTTTTTTTTTCTTCTTTGATTTTTTTTCTCAAAGCTTAATTGAACAAGCTGAAGATAGAAGATGATTGGCTACTGTGCACAGCTGCACCAGGTTGTGCACTCTTCAGTTTTAGAAAATCAACCCCAAAGTCTTGTTAGTTTGTGATATCAAAGTAAAGCCTGTGCCAACTGAGCCTTTTATTTCCTTCCTTTAAAATAAAGCTTAGGCTATCTGAGCTTTTTGTATCCGCATCCAGTAAAATAAATCTTAGGCTACCTGAGCTTTTTTTATCCCCTTCTGGTAAAATAAAGCTTAGGCTATTTGAGCTTTTTGTTTTCACTTCCAGTAAAATAAAGCTGAGGCTATCTGAGCTTTTTTATTCCCCTCCTGTAAAATAAAGCTTAGGCTATTTGAGCTTTTTGTTTCCGCTTCCAGTAAAATAAAGCTGAGGCTATCTAAGCTTTTTTTTTCCCTTCCTGCAAAATAAGCCATAGGCTAACTGGGTATTGCCTTCCTGTATTACACAAATACACAAGAAAAAGAGAGGCTGAGGCCCCTTTCACACAGGACGGATCCGTGATGATCCGCCCCGTAAACATCCGCTTGCTCACCGGGGATTGATCCGTTGATCCCCGCCGAGCCAGCGGATGACAGGGCGGTCCCTACACACTTTGAATGGGTAATTCTTGCACTTTTAAAAAAAGATTTCTCCTACGTTCATTGACGGACACAGCTCTTCTGAATCTTGATGGTAGGGGTTATAGCGCCATCTACAGGAGTAGGACACTAGGCAGAAAACAGCACCACCTATGGGCAGTCCTAGCTGGTATAAAAACCTCCTCTCTGCTACAGGTAATCCATTACAAAATTTTACAAAGTTGATGGGTTTGCTCGTTTTGGCCACATGGTTCAAGGTCCCTTGTTTGCCCCTTTAGGTCTTGTTTGGGTGGTAAGCAACTTTGCCTGGTTGTTCCAGTTGTTTTTGTTATTTTCCCATCCTTGGCTGAGGCACTGCTTTGGGACATCCTTATGATCAAGATTCTGAACAACCGTGCACGTCAATAAACGTAAGAGAAAATGTGATTTTATTTTTTGTTACTCGCCTTAAAATCCTTTTCTCTGAGGTCATTGACACAGCACCTTCTCCTCTATTGGAGCTTATACTTCTGACACTGCTTTGTTACGAACTGGGTTGCCTGTAGCAGAGAGGGGTTTTTTTTACCAGCTAGGACTGCCCCAAGTAGTGTTGTTTTTCTGCCTAGTGGCGCTATAACCCTATGGGTTAAGATTCAGAACTCTGTCCATTAATGAACTCAGAGAAAGGGATTTATGGTGACAAAAAAAAACAATTTTTTCCCCCCCCTGCCCTGACATATACTTTGAAATTTGGATTGGTCCTTACATGGCAAACTCATGACCCTTGGCAGCTGATGAGCCCCATACATTTCTTGAATCTATCTCTATTAAGGCTTTGCCATAACACTTGGCCAAGGCTAGTCTTGGCATGGCTGTCTAACTTTGTCTTAGTTGTAAATGTCCTAAATCTGGTTTTAGACCTTCTTCTCTGCTCATAACTGGCCTCTGTATGCACCACTGGCCCACTTTCAAGGTCTACAGATATTCGCTTGGAAATCAGATGCCTTGTATTCACGTTGGGATCCCATGAAAGCTACAGTGGTGCCTATTTCTTGCTTCTATTATCCTCCATATAATATGGACATTGAAAACCCTTTATGAACGTCCAAAATTTGGACATAACTTTGGACGCCTAAATGTTGCAAAATTGTGTCACGTAGGAGATGTGTTGGACAACCCCGTGCCCATGTGTGTGGCTTACTTAACACTAGCATTGAAAAGCATCGCTACACTAAATCCCCATTCCTTGAATCTATCTATATTAAGGCTTTGCCATGACACTTGACCAAGGCTAGTCTTGGCATGGCTGTCTAGCTTTGTCTTAGTTGTAAAGGTCCTAAAGCTGGTTTTAGACCTTCTTCTCTGCTGATAACTGGGCTCTGTATGCACCACTGGCCCACTTTCAAGGTCTACAGATATTTCGCTTGGAAATCAAATGCCTTGTATTCACGTTGGGATCCCACGAAAGCTACAATGGTGCCTATTTCTTGCTTCCATTATCCTCCATATAATATGGACATTAAAAACCCTTTATAAACGTCCAAAATTGGACGTCATTTTGGATGCCTAAATGTTGCAAAATTGTGTCACGTAGGAGAGCTGTTGGACAACACCATGCCCTAATGTGTGTGTGGCCAATTTTAACACTAGCATTGAAAGCATCGCTACACTAAATCCCCATTCCTTGAATCTATCTATATTAAGGCTTTGCCATGACACTTGACCAAGGTTAGTCTTGGCATGGCTGTCTAGCTTTGTCTTAGTTGGAAAGGTCCTTAAGCTGGTTTTAGACCTTCTTCTCTGCTGATAACTGGCCTCTGTATGCACCACTGGCCCACTTTCAAGGTCTACAGATATTTCGCTTGGTAATCAGATGCCTTGTATTCACGTTGGGATCCCATGAAAGCTACAGTGGTGCCTATTTCTTGCTTCCATTATCCTCCATATAATATGGACATTGAAAACCCTTTATGAACGTCCAAAATTGGACGTCATTTTGGACGCCTAAATGTTGCAAAATTGTGTCACGTAGGAGAGCTGTTGGACAACCCCATGCCCATATGTGTGTGTGGCCAATTTTAACACTAGCATTGAAAAGCATCGCTACGCTAAATCCCAAAAGCAGATATTGAATGCATACTGTCTCCGATTTTCTTCTGAGCTTGGCATTTGATATTCATTTTTATTAGAAAAGAATATTTAAGATGTGTGCACGTCTTCCACCGTGGAGCAGGTGTGAGCTTCGGTACAGACCTTTATCTCTGCTTTAAATGTGACAGTTCAGACTGAATTATTCCATTGTCTCACGTTTTGCAATAAAAAGAAAGGAGAATTAATTTCTTGACACATGTGCACAGCGTGCAATCAACTAGAAATTATCCCCCCCACCCCGACATTTCTATCCTTTCTTTGCTTACATTGTCTTTCCACATCTAGCCCGGTGTAGCAGAGATAAACCTACCCAGACTTATTTATTTGCCTTGCCTCCATAAAGGTATTTTAATTTCCAAGATGGCCTTGCTTCACCCCAGCATGCAGTTAATATGGAAGCAGATATCTTTACCACGATCGATATTTCATATTAGCCAAGAAAAAAAAAGAAAAGAGTATTGTGTAAATAGTCAAAAGAGAGGAGTTAATGGTTGGAGAGACAGCGAAGGGACACAACTGTTTTGTCGGCTCAAATAAAAAAAAACAGAAGTAAATTGAATATGATGCCAGTTTAGTCACCTGATCTTACTTCTTATTTTTAGCAATAGTATTTAAAAAAAAGAGAGCTTGTGAAACGCATGTTTTGTAGGTTAGTCCTATCTGCAAATCAATTTAGACTGCTTCCAGGTACATAGGAACCCCATCGCATTTAGAGGTGAGCAAGCTGAATATGGTCAAAAGCACAGTCGTGAGGATCGCTGTCCCTTGTTTGTACATGGAACAACTGTCCTGGAATTATGTTCTTGGGGTTGGGGGAGGGGGGAGCACTTGTCAACGCGTTTTTCGTAGGTTAGTGCTATCCTGCCAGTTGATTTAGACTGCTTCCTGTACATACGAACTCCCATTGCATTCAGAGGCGAGCGAGCTGAAAATGGTCCAAGCACAGTCGTGTAAGGATCACTGTCCCTTGTTTAAGACTATGTACATGGAACAACTGTCCTGGAATTATGTTCTTGGGGTTGGGGGGGAGCACTTGTGAACGCATTTTTCGTAGGTTAGTGCTATCCTGCCAGTTGATTTAGACTGCTTCCTGTACATACGAACTCCCATTGCATTCAGAGGCGAGCGAGCTGAAAATGGTCCAAGCACAGTCGTGTAAGGATCACTGTCCCTTGTTTAAGACTATGTACATGGAACAACTGTCCTGGAATTATGTTCTTGGGGTTGGGGGAGGGGAGTACTTGTCAATGCGTTTCGCAGGTTAGTGCCATCTGCCGGTTGATTTAGACTGCTTCCTGTACATACGAACTCCCATTGCATTATTGCATTCAGAGGCGAGCAAGCTGAATATGGTCCAAGCACAGTCATGTAAGGATCACTGTCCCTTGTTTAAGACTATGTACATGGAAAAACTGTCCTGGAATTATGTTCTTGAGGTGGGGGGGGGGGCACTTGTCAACGCGTTTCGTAGGTTAGTGCAATCTGCCAGTTGATTTAGACTGCTTCCTGTACATATGAACTCCCATTGCATTTAGAGGTGAGCGAGCTGAATACGCTCCAAGCACAGTCGTGTAAGGATCACTGTCCCTTGTTTAAGATTATTTGAGATGCTGTGCATGGAACAACTGTCCTGGATTTTTGTTTTGGGGGGGGGGGGTTTCACTTGTAATTTATGTTTTGAATTTTTTTTATTTTTTTGTTGTTGAGTATTGCAGCCAACTTTCTTCCGTAAAAGTTTTCGTCCTGGATTGCAAAGTCTTGCTCTTTTGCCTTTGTTGCTTTGTGTTGATAATTATTGCACTAAGTTTGACTGCACTGCATTGCACTACTGACAAGTCATTGCACAGGCGGAGAGATTAGAAAGCAGAACCAAGTTCGATGGCGGTAAGAACTAGTTAAAGATAAAAAAATAAATAAATAAATAAAAAAGAGATAGAGAGAGAGAGAGAGAGCTGGAATGGGTCTAACCCACTTTTTTTAATAAGTTGATCTTCCTAGATGTAACCACAGTTGATTGCCTTCCTACCTTTTAAATCCCTACTTGTACTTTGTGAAAGAGCCAGCTAGATATTTCAACACCATCATCCAGTCAGAAAGACTTTAAAGAGGTGTTTATTGAGGTGCCGCTACCACTAATGACGTTCAGCCCCGAGGGCTGAATTAAAAAAATAAAATAAAAAATAAAAAAGTGAAAGTTTACAACTTGCGTACCTACACGTACGACTACACCAAACTCTTCAGATGGAGACTGAATTAAAAAAAAAAAAAAGTAGTATTCTGTGATACGAAAACTAACTGTGCTTCCTAAAAAAAAAAAAGACATGATGTAGTCAATGATAAATGATATCTGTCCAATACTGTGTAACTCGTTGGTTGGATTTAGGAGCAGTGGGCGATTACAGAGTCTAATGGCCAATAATTAAGGTCTGTCCAGCCTATCCGGACAACTCGCACCACAGTGGGATCTGCTAGTCTATGATGGAGTGGGGGGGGGGGGGTCTATGATAAGCTTTTTTTCACGGTCGAGTTGTGCTTGTGGAAGGGACATCGTTCAAGTCTTGTCGTAGAATATTTTCCAAGCGGAAAAAAAAAAAAAGGACGAAAGAACAAGCCGGTCCTTGAACACACAAACCATGAGAAGTCCAGGCTACAAGCGATAAGGACGATGAAGTTTAATTGTCTCAGCCTTATGCTTTTTTCTTGGAACGTTTAAACTTTAAACGTATTCAGTTATTCAATGCCTGCTTGCTGCAAAATCCTACTGAAATTCAGGCCAAAAATAAAAAAATAAAAAAATAAAACTAGCCTGAAGAGGTGGGGTTTACACGCCCGCAATGCTGTGATTAGTTTATATTTGCACTAGACTGAGAAATAAAAAAATAAAAAATTACTTTCGCCTGGAGCTGACGATAACGAGAACACACACACAAACTGGATTGAGTGGCAAATGTTGGGGGGGGGGAGTGAGAGGCTTCAATTTTTTTTTTTTTTTGCCACCCTGCCCCTCCTCCCACCATATGATTTCCATTTTGCACCCACCATCTGGCCAGTATCTGACTAAAAACCCGGAAAAAATATAAAATCACACTAAACTTACCCAAACACGGCTCCAGCTTACTGCTTGCTGTCGTTTACATCTCCCCCTTCTCGGTCTTGTCGAGCGGGGAAGTCTTCTTTTTTTTATTTTTATTTTATGTGAGTTATTAGCTTGTCGGCGTCTCCTTCTTTTTTTTTTTATTTGTGTGCTAATAATAAGGCATTGCACTTTTTCCCTTTGTAAAACACGGGGAATATGTTAGGTATTTGTTTCTTGCAACAAATATAAAAAAAATTAAATAAAAATAAAATAATATTTAAGCAGTTTGGAAGTTGACCAAATCAGCAAAGTTCCGACTAAACTTTTTGGCAACTACCATCTGGTGCTGGTCTTCGTAGGGAGTGTCGTTAGCTACTAGTTATTTTTTAAACCCATTGAAAGCCTGAGTTCGGGGCAAGATAGCAGACGTCTATATTGTCGTAGACTATCGATTCTGTTCACAAAAAAACAAAAAACACAAAAAAAAACAAAAAACACCTTTCTGCCTTTGTCTATCGTCATGAAACATTGTAAAACCCAATGGTTCGGCCAATCATTTTTTGGGCTCGACCAATAAGACCAAAATACTTTGCTGGTCCCCCAAGTTGATGTTTCTCTTTTTGTATTGTACATTTTACAGTAATATATTTTGATTAGGAATAAAGCAACATGAGCTAAGACACCTTCCGCCCCCCCCAACCCCCCCACAATGAATCACTTTCCGCAGCACTAATTTCACTAAATACTAGTTATCGATAGAACAGATTTTATTTTAGACTTTTTATTAACTTTTTAAAATTACTAACACCGTTCCTTGTATTTAATCTTTACAAGCAGTATCAACCTTTCATGTGAAAAAGCAATGACTTAAAAATAAAAAAATAAAATAAAAAATGATATTGTTAGATTTAAAAAAAAAAAATATTTTGTTTGTATTTTTGTTGTTTTATTTTTTTCATATTGTCGATATGTATTTCTACTGTAGACCAAATATTAGAACGGAGGCTTAATTTCGGACAAAGGCAAACAGCGTGTAAAGGTGCAACAAGCAAAAAAATAAAAAATAAAACGCCAAGAGCATCTACTGTATATGCTTAGCGTATCTTAAGAAGCCTTATTTTTTTTTTTTTTTTACCTTTAGGTCTCCAGGTGGCCTCGTAGGATTTGCCCGTCTGGTGGCCAAAATAACAAGACAGCCCTTATCAGTTATAGGGAACTTTATAAGAAAAAAACACTATTTCATGTTTTTATTTTTATTTTTTCATATATTCATGTTATTGTGTTCTTGTAAATTTCTTCAGTACCAAGACAGAGACACATTGCAGGTGGTAGTGAGTTAAGGAGCTGAATCTATCCTAGGGACTCCATGTTTTAGTTAATACCGTGAGTTTTACTTCAATTGTACATATAGATTTTTATATTGTTCTAGTAGGAAAGGAGAAGCTATCTCGCTGAATGTTCTTTGTGCACTAGAGGGTGTACACGGTACTATGCTGTGGTGAATTCTACAGGGCATGGTCAATACACTCTAGCCGGTCAAGGGCATGCACCAGGTACCCATACTGTGGTTTTATCTGCAAAGCATACAGGCAACTGTACAACAGCTTTGTGTATAGAATTTGCTGGTACTGTACTTTAGTCTCATGTGCAGGTCATTCCGGCATTCATACCTTAGGTACCCCTTGTGGTGGGCATAGATTGTGCCTAGGCCTGTGTATACTGGCCAAAATGCCGTGGCTATATGTAGAGAATGTGCTGAGTACAGCCAAGCCATTAGGCCTTGAGGGTATGCTTGGACCATGAGGTACTAAATTCTATTTCCCCCTCATGTTTGTAAATATATCAGGCAAGTAGGTGCAGGCTGTGAAAAATGACCCACCTTTCAAACAGTTTGAAACGTACAACAAATTTATTTTCTCCATGAAAGAAAATCAACTATTGTCAAAGTCCATGTGACATTTAGATATTGTCTTCCCTTGAGTTAAACCAGCCATTCTCAACCAGGGTTCTGTATAACCCTTGGGTTTCTCCAGAGATAGCTAGGGGTTCCTTGAGCAGTGGCTAACTGACCTCTTATGTGATGCCGCCTGCATAGTTCTAGCTCCAACACCAGTTGGCAGAGCCTACAGCGTGACTCTAGGCATGGTGTTCTGACCACCACTAAAGGGGGAGGGTCATTCTTCCCACTAACCACCACCAAAGTAAGACCCATTCTTCCCACTGACCACCAATGTAATGGACATTCTTCCCAATACCACCAATGTAATGAGCATTCTGCCCATTAACCACCACCAATGTAAGGAACATTCTTCCCTCTGACAATCAATGTAATGAACATTCTTCCAACTAACCACCACCAATGTAAGGAGCATTCTTCTCACTGACCAACAATGTAATGGACAGTGTTCCCACTTCCACCAATGTAATGAGCATTCTTCCAACTGAACCAACCACAACCAATGTAAGCAGCATTCTTCTCACTGATCACCAATCTAATGGACATTCTTTCCATTACCACCAATGTAATGAGCATTCTGCCCATTAAACACCACCAATGTAAGGAGCATTCTTCCCACTAACCACCAATGTAAGGAGCATTCTTCCCAGTAACCATCGCCAATGTAAAGAGTGTTCTTCCCACTAACCACCACCAATGTGAGGAACATTCTTCCCACTGAACACCAATGTGATGGACATTCTTCCCACTAATCACCATCAATGTAAGGAGCATTCTTCCCACTGTAAACCAATGTGATGGACTTTCTTCCCATCACCACCAATGTAATGAGCATTCTTCCCATTAACCACCACCAAAGTAAGGGGAATTGTCCCAATGACCACCAATTTAGTAACATGATCAGGGGTTTCATGAGACCTGAAAAGTATTGCAAGGGTTCCTTTGGGTACAAAGGATGAGAAAGGCTGTGTTAAACATAAAGTACCATACATTTCTACAAATCATTTGGTTGTGATTAAGGCATCTCCATATTAAGGCATCCCAATTGTTGTCATATAGAATGCAACCTTTGACTCACTGACCAATCTCGAGGAGTGGAAATTAGTCAACCAAAATAGATTTTCATGGAGGATCATTCTCTTCCCAAAGATTGGGAGGGCCCCAAGGGATTCTACTTAGTACGCCCAAATCTAAATGGCCGTGCATGTTTATACAAAGATCTTTTTGGTGCCCAGTGCTTCCAACCGCAACCTTCTTTCTGTGGCTGGTGTACAATTAAAACACCACCCTTACGGACTTATAATGCACTTAATTTGGACAGAGTTGCACTGTAATTCATCCTGTCCTTTTTTTTTATTACACCTTTTCTTGATGTCAAGAAAATTAAAAATAATTAAAAATAAAATGTTGTTTTCACAGTTTTTTGCAAACTGAAAGCCTGCCAATAGATCTTAATTATTGAGTCAGCTATTCAAATTTTTAATTTTTAACTTAAGCTGTTTACCCTTCTCTGAATGCAATTTCAGAATCACCACAAAAGAAACTTTATTTGTACAATGTGTGCCCTTGACTGAAATTGTCTTGCAATGAGAGGTAAATGTCAGATTTTTTTTTTTTTTTCAAAGTCTTTGGAAAGGAAGGAGACCTATTTTTGTTGTGTAATATTTTCTATTTTTGAATGCATCTTATTGGTATAAGACTGTTTTTAGTTTGTTTTATTTTCATTTATTTTATTTTTTTTTGGTGAAGGCATTAATTACAAAAATAAAAAATAAAAAATTTTTAAAAAGTCAAATTAATGGAGAGACAATTTGAAACAATCTATGATTGCCCTTACGGATATGCTGCAGTTCTGAGACGTTAAAGCTGATTTGTCGATGAGTGTTAAAGATGGATAAGAATTTTTTTTTTTGTACTTGTTAAGATAATATTTGTATCCACTGCTGTTTATTTTGTGTTGAAAAGGACGTAGAAAAGGGATTGTTGTGTTTTCAAGTTTAATTTTTTTATTGAGAAAAAAAAATATTATTTATGAGATGTCAAACACTGGACTTGGAGTTTAAGTGTAAAAATAAAAAAACAAAAAATATATATTTTCAAGTCATCCATGGAAAACGGTGTTCCCCCTCCCTTTTTTTTTTTTACACCTCTCCATATTGCAAATTTCACAATGTACATGTAGAATCAATCAAAACAGACTTTCATGAAACTTTAGATGAGCAAAGTTGATGATCATGGTTTGCAAAGATCTTTAAAGATAATTATGAGTTAGGTTGGAAAACTAATTATGAACTCAAACAATTATACTGACCGATAAATGAACTGACGTTGGATGCCCACCATGTTGCCCTAACCATGTTCTTGTATTTTATATGCTGCTTCCTTGCTTCAAATCAGGCAGTTCTTGCCCTTCACAAAACCATTGAGGTGAGGCATCCACATCCATGTCATATCATAAACACACGATGGATCATTAACTGACGTTGGGTAACCCACCAAATCTGGACCACGCACAAAACTCCACACAAAATAAGAAGTCCAGTTTTGGATGGGTTTATCCTTCCGTAAGTCAAGCCACCCAACTTCAGAAAGTTTGCTTTTGTACCCTGATGAAAAAAAAAAAGAGAGGAGGAAAGGGGACACCGTTGGCAGTCAACACAAATATCATTTCTGGTCTTGAGTTGCGGAAATTCATTTACCATCCCTGATCTTTTTCCATCCTAAGCTTTAATTTCAACCAAATTCAGAGTCACTTGGGACCGACCCTGAGAGGCACGTTCTTCCCCGTTCGGTGTGAGCACAAGAAAGCGCTTTAGGTGCTTGTTAATTTCATGCCCCCTCCCCCTTCCATTCACTCCTGGTATCTTCCTTGAGCAATCATACAGTTTCTAGTATGTGCCTTCTTTTCTGCTTTTATAAAGTAGCCCAGCTGGAACTTCACTGTCCACTGTCTCGTACACCGTTCCTTTTCAGAATCAGCACAATCAATCTTTTTGAAGCCACACCGTTTAGCCGTGCAAATAATGTAGTGCACCTCTAAAGTTCTGGCTTGAATATCCTTTTCAACGTCTTTCCTTTAAAAGTCTGTCACTACCTTAAGAATCCATTAATCACAACTGTGACAATTATTTCAGTTTAAATAAAAACATAGAGTGTGGCCTTAAGCTCATCACAAATTCCCATGACTTAGTTCACCTATGTCCATCTATTTATTTATTTATTTCTGTCCCATCAGTCTCGGACCCAGGGTGTAAAACGGTTTATCGGACAGTTGTCGTGGATTGATCCAGTTGATTGCATAGACAGGTTTAGTGCTTCCTACCACAGCCGTTGACCCCCTAACCCCCCCCCCCCCCCACAAATAACCTCTTTAGGTTCTGGTTGGGCACTTTGCCACATTTTAAAATGTTTCCGAATATTGAGGATTAAAAGACTTCATCACTGCCAGATAAGTGTTTATCTTTCACTGTGAAAACTGCCTTCTTAAAGACTTGAATATTACATCTTTTTAATTTCAATCACTTCTCATTTATGCCCTCCTCCAGGTCCATTCCAAGTGACATATTTTCTTATCTTTACAATTCAAAACCAAATTCAGGATGAAAAAAGTATTGTAATCAATATACAAAAAAGGGGTAGATCTGTATGTCCCTGTATCCTAAGGCCACAGTACGTGGTTTGAGGCCACTGTACATAGCTTAAGGCCACTGTACATGGTTCAATATTCTCTCATTCAGCTTGAGGCCATTGTACATGGCTTGATATCCTCTCATTCAGCTCATGACTCGAGGCCGCCATGCATAGCTCTATAGTCTCTCATTCAGCCCATGGCTCGAGGCCGCCATACATAGCTCGATATTCTCTCATTCAGCCCATGGCTCGAGGCCGCCATACATAGCTCGATAGTCTCTCATTCAGCCCATGACTCGAGGCCACTGTACATAGCTTAATATTCTCTCATTCAGCCCATTACTCAAGGCTGCCGTACATGGCTCGATATTCTCTCATTCAACCCATGACTTGAGGCTGCTGTACATGGGTCCACTCTCTCTCATTCAGCCCGAGAGCAGAATGAGAAAAAAATCAATTGGTTCCCCATCAATGCTAGTGGAATCTTGACTGCATCTATTACGATGTAGTCACACTTCGGCCAGTAGTTTTCCACCCGGCTCGGTCGATTTATTAAATCGACTTCTATTGAGCCCGGTGGTGCATGGAGAGCCACCCATGGCTTGAATTTTGGCCGATTAAGCAGGAGATGGTCAGACTTCAAGCCATCCATTGCGGATCATTAGCCTCACTACCTGTACTGGACATATATTCTGGAAATATCCAAGTTGAAAGGCTGTACAAACAAATACTTTCATCCTGTAGCTGCAGAGGTGGTTCAACAAATAAGCCATCAAACATGCAATCCTCAAAGTCTCATTCAGTTCATCAACCAGTCAGCCTGTTGACCAAAGATTTAGGACATCTACGACCAACCTTAACGATTTCCTATGAAATTAATATTTTATACTTTTTAGTCCTCCACTACGCTAGATTGAGGAGTTTACTTAGATATATATATGGTTGAAAAATGGTGCCACATAAAACATTGTGCATGCCATAAAAAGTCTAATGACTATATGGTGAGCAAAGTGGCAAAACTGTTCTATTAGTGGAGGGACTTTCCAGGTGCAAATGTGCACAAACTCATATCTATGCCACCATATTCTTATAAATAATAAAGAAAAAACATGAAACTTCACTAAAATACATAATGTTGAATGCTGACAAAGGATGCTTCATCCCCATACAAGGCAATATACATATTGTCCAACTCTATATTTCAGACTATAGTGCAAGCACCAACAAATCCTGTAACAAAGTATGTGATGCATTCT
Source organism: Lithobates pipiens (assembly GCF_037356315.1). Lineage (NCBI taxonomy): Eukaryota > Metazoa > Chordata > Amphibia > Anura > Ranidae > Lithobates > Lithobates pipiens. The sequence goes on along the minus strand of NW_027507748.1, from coordinate 24,908,045 downwards.
TGTGGGTAGCCCAACGCGTTTCAATAAGCTCTTCCTCAGGGTATAGAGTGGACATCTAGAATAATTAAACTCATAAATTATGTTTTGAAATGTTAAGGCTTTCTTCCTTATTTTCAATATTTGTAAAAAAAAAAAAAAAAAAAGCGTGGCTCAAAAAAAGTTGAAAAAAAGCAGAAGCTGCTAATATTATCATAATGGCATAATTATGTTTATTATAAAATGACCAGTGCTCCATTTAATATAAAAACTATTAAAAATGTAAAACTTAATTTTAAATAAAATGTAAAGATTCATATAAAATGTTATATAAAATGAGCATCCTGTTTGGTAATCCATTTTAATAAATCAGTCCATATAACCATTAACTCTCAATAACAGAATAGCTTGTCTAGTTGAATATTATGTATAAACAAGGAAACTGGGATAACACTCACCAGAAACAGTGGACCATTTTTAGCAGTAGGACTTAATATTGCATAGGATGATATACACACACTTAAATCCTGGTCCTTGGAACTATTTGCCCTCCTGTTTGGCAATCCATTTTATTATTGCCAAACAAATTAAAGCGGGAGTTCCGCCGTTTTTTTTTTTTTTTAAAGCCAGCATCTACAAATACTGCAGCTGCTGACTTTTTAAAATAAGGACACTTACCCGCCCAGCGCGCCCGCGATGTCGGCCCCCGAAGCCGATCTCTCGATCGCCTCTCGGGTGCTGCCGCCGCCATCTTGGGTATGGGAATCAGGAAGTGGAGCCTTGCGGCTTCATTTCCCGGTTCCCTACTGCACATGCGCGAGTCGCGCTGCGCAATAAGGATGGTCCCCGCTGTCTCTGGGATCCGTGTGTTTCCCAGCAGACAGCGGGGGACCTGCGGAAAGGGGAGCAAATAGCCGCAGATTCTACGGATATCTATGCCGGAAGTGGGTGCAGATACCTGTACTGTACAGGTACCTGCACCCCCCTCCCCCCTTAAAGGAGCCAATTGTGGCACCGGAGGGGTGGAGGGTTCCAATGAGCGGAAGCTCTACTTTAGGGTGGAGCTCCGCTTTAAATACATTTAAATAAAATGTAAAACTTTATATAAAAATAACATCCTGTTTGGCAATCCATTTTAATAAATCAGCCTATATAATCATTAACTCTCAACAATAGAATAAGTCATCTAGTTGACTACTATGTATTAACCAACAAACTGGGATAACACTCACCAAAAGCAGTGGACCACTTTTACCAGTAGGACTTAATATTACATAGGATTTTATCCTTGGAAATATTTTTTTCTTCCACTCTGGGATGGATTAGGACAGAATGGGGCCCCTAGGCAAGGTAGCAGCTGTGCCCCCATCCAGCCCCTTCAACTGATATTACTAAAGATTGCAATAGGTACAGAGAAGGTGCTTTATTTGGCATGGTCTGCCGTATCAGAGACCAACTGTCTGCCAGTTTATTCCCCCTTGGGTGCACTGCTTTAACCAGCTGTATTACCCCTCTGGTTTACTGCAGGAGCATGAAAGTTGAAGCTTGGGCCCATTGGACATCCTCCAGTCCTAGTCCTAGGGTTCCTTGTGGATAATCCAACTCAGTCTCCACTCACCAAAAGTTTACCAACTGCAGGCTAAGTAATTAACAAAAAAAAAAAGGTATATTGTGTATCATTATCAAACTTTTTTTTAAAAGCAATAAAAAAACACCCCAAGCGTAAAAATTTTAAACTTAGAAGCCCTCTTGGTGCCTTGTAATAAGATCCAATTTTTCCTGGAGCTATATATGTTGTTTTTTTTTGTTTTTGCTTTTTTTTTTTTAACCAGAAGAAGCTATATTTGGTTTGATAGTGTAGTGACTGATCTGGAAAAATCGAATCTTCGATTATCTGAGACCATGAGTGCTGCATGTTATCTATGGTGTTGAATTCTAACCTTGACTAAGCTCCAAAATAACCCAAGGATGAAAGAATTTGTAAACAAGCCTGGTTAGCCAAAGGCCTACGGGGACATACAGATTTTGAATTCCGCTTCCTCAATTCCTTACAAAAAAACGGACATAAAACTAACCCAGACTTTGCAGAATCCCTCACAAAACAGTCCAGACTGAGGTCACGACCTCCAAAAAAAATAAAACCGGATCACGTACTCACAACAATTGCACCGTTACAGAACAGCAAAGCAGAGCTTAACTGGTCATCCACACACAAGTGAACAGCTATTATTTTCCAACCGTTGCGTTAATATTACAGTTCAAAGGAGACTTGAGGAGGAAAGGAAGAAGTTGTGTTTTTTTTTTTTTTCTTTGGAAACAAAAAAAAAAAAAAATATTAAATGGGCAAAACATTACATAATAAGACCACCACATCATTTCACTAACTCTTTTTGGTACTGTTCGATTTTTCTTCCTCTTTACAAGTGGGTGTTAATGCAGTATCTGTGTATATATACACACGTGTATATACATGTATACTGTATGTACTATGTCTTTATATATACATTTATGTATTCTGTATGTGTGGGTTGACATGTATATATTTGTATTTAACAGAAAAAAAAAAAAATTACAAATGATTGGTTATGAAGAATTTCAATTGCTGGTGATCTACTGGTATACGTATGCTATCCCACGCGGGAGACGTCAGAGGCTGTTGGCCTGCCTTTTTTTTTATTTACTTCGATATCATGTCCTTGGTTTTGTCAATCGGGGTGTCGTGAGGGATGTGTGTGATCGTTGGTTGTGACAAAATAAAATAAGACAACCTTCTCAAAGCACCTTAATTCGGCACTCGGCGTGCCATTGTCTCTACGCTGAGCACCTTATAAACGTGGGAGTGCCAGAGTGTCACACGCGTGTTTTGTAGAATGGTTTCCCCGTCTGATTTTGTGCTTTTCAGCTTTCGCATTCATTCCAGTGTTTTCGCTTAATTTTTTATTTTTTTTTTTTTTAACTTAACACTGCACTTTTTATACAAGAAAACACGTTGCACACCAGCCATATTTTTTTTTTTTTTTTGGGGGGGGGGGGGGCTACATCAGTATTTAACAGAGCCTGTCAATATTACGAAAAAGGCTAAAGTGGCGTCTCCACTTCAAACCGAGCCAATTTCCCGATATTAAATTTCCCGTCGGGACTTCTGGTGACTTTGCACTTAGTAAACACAAGCACTTAAAAATCGTCAGATGGACATTTTTTTTTTTTTTTTGTCTTCTACCCCCCAATTAAAAAAAAAAAAAAACTGCAGTTGTTGCCAAAATGAAATTTTAATTCTTCCCCCAACAACAAATAAAAAGTCCATCAGTGTACCGAAAATATTTGTCATCGTGTCTTAGCAGCCTAGCATCCTGCCATTATTTTTGAATGCTGCAGCCGAACAGCTCAACACATTTCATTTATTTTTTATTTTTTTTGCCTAAGGCAGGCCAACAGTTCCTGACGCAGATTGGTGAAAAGCTAATTGTCACTTCTTATAATTGTTTTTTTTTTTTTTTTTCCAGTTTCTTTCTTTCAGTAAACATTTGTCAATTACAGAAATAAAAAAAAAAAAAAAATAGATGAACAGAAAAGAATATAGACATATAATGGTAAAAAAAAAAAAAAAAAAACACAAAAAATGCATACGCCTTTTTTTTTTTTTTTTTTAATCAAGTGCTTTAAAGTATAGAATTACTACTCACATCTTGACAGCTTTTTTCAACAGTAAGGCAGCACCCTTAAGGCCATCTATAACTAGCCTCTTCTCTTTCTCACCTATATTTACCTGTGATTTGTATTGTTATTTAAACAGGACAAAAAAAAAAAATATTAAAAAACGCAACAAAAAAAAAAAAGAACATAATTGTAGCGCTTCAATATTCTATTATATTACTCTTGTGACATTTTTTGAATACTGTGAAAGTTTATCTCTTGCATATACTTTATACAGAAGTATTACGCCTTAAATACGAAAAAAAAAAAACTTTTACAAGTTTTCTGTTCTGTGTGGAAGAGTTATTGATGTTGCTAAAGGATGATGTTTTTTTGTTTATTTTTTTTTTTTTTTTTAAATGTTACCAGCACTTTTTTGTAAGTTTCACTTTCTGAGGTATTGTAAATTCACACTGTTTGTGAAGTTTGAATATGAAGGAATAATAAAAAAAAAATGAAAACATTCTTTTTGTTTTTGTGTCTGCTTGGCATAGATTTTATTGTCTCTTTTTTTTTTTGTTGCCTGTTTTAGGTTTTGAAAATAGATAACACATTTAAAAAATAAGGAAGAGTATCTTTTCTCTGTGAACCTATTTTATGAAAGTGTTTTTTTAGCGCATGTGATTTTGGAAGAATTCAGGATTTTATTTTATTTTTTAAATATAAAAACTCTCAAATAAAAAAAAAAGGATACCCCCCCAGTACCCGATACCTGGTATTCCCATAGCCCCCTATAGCAAGTGGTAAGCAAGCATGCGACCCTCATCATGCTGATACCAGCCAGCATGACCTTTAGATTGACAGGGTCCTTTAAGAAGGGTCCCCCAAAAGTTCCCAAAGCACTAGTGCCTGATGCTAATTGCCACCAGGCTGTTCAATGCCCATGGTGCCTAGTGCGGCATGGTGTCTGGTACAATGCTACCAGCAATGTGGCCTGGTATCCCCATAGTCCTCTATAGCAGTGGTCATCGACCCTGTCCTCGGGGGCCCACTAACAGGCCAGGTTTTATGTATTACCTTGGGGCAGATGCAGACTAGAATACTGCAATCACTGAGCAGCAAATGATATCACCTGTGATGTATTTCAGTTATCTTGCAAGCCTGGCTTGTTAGTGGGCCCTGAGGACAGGGTTGATGACCACTGCTCTATAGCAATTGGTCAGTGAGAAAGTGGCCCTCATCATGCTGATACCAGCCAGCATGGCCTTTATTATAAAAGAGTCCTTTAGGAAGCGTCCCTCAAATGCAACCAAATCACAGGTGTCTGGTTGTAATTACCACCAGGTTCCTCAACGCCCATGGTGCCTAAGTACAGCATGGTAGTACTAGGCAAGGCACCTTGAGAAGGCTTCCTCAAAAGCACTGTTGACTGATTTTAATCTCCAACAGGCAGTTCAACACCCATGGTGCCTAGTATGGCATTGTGGCATGCTGGTACCAGCCTGCATAACCTTCACCATAACAAGTTATTTTAAAAAGCTTCCCCTAAATGCTCCCAAAAGCACTGGTGCCTGATGCTAATTGCCACCAAGCTGTTAACTGCTCATGATGTCTAGTACAGCATGGTGTCTGGTACAATGCTACCAGCAATGTGGCCTGGTATCCCCATAGTCCCTTATAGAAAGTGGTCAGCAAACGTTAGGGTTGGGGTTAGGGGTTAGGGTTTCACCTTGAAGAACAAGGTTAGGACTCAGGGATTGGAATAGGGACCTCCTCCAAAGGTCAAAGGTCAGTAGGCGTGTCCCCGGGGTCAAATGTCATTAGGCAAGGCTGACCCACCCTTATCAAAGTGTTCCGCCTACCCCAACTAAGTCAGGAATCTCTCATCATGCTGATTCCAACCCACGTGACCTTTAGCATGCTAGGGTCCTTTAGGACCCAAAGCAATGCTCCCAAAGCAGTGGTGCCTGATGCCAATTGCCACTAGGCTTTTCAACTCCCCTGGTATCTAGTATACCGTGATGTCTGGTACAATGCTACCAACAATGTGGCCTGGTATCCCCATAGACTCCTATAGCAAGTGTTCAGCAAGCATGTAGGCCTCATCATGCTGATACAAGCCTGCATGACCTTTAGTATAGCAAGGTATAGCAAGGTCCTTAAGTTAGGACCCTAAGCAAGGTCCCTAAGTTAGGACCCCCCCAAATGTTCCCACAGCACTGGAGCCTAATCCTAATTGCTACCAGGCTTTTCAACGCCCCTGGTGTCTAGTACAGCATGGTAGTGGGATACTGATAGCAACCCATGTAACCTTTGGAATAACAAGGTGCTTTAAGAAGGCCCCCCCAAATGCTATGAAAGCACTGTTGACAGGTTCTAATTGCCAACAGGCTGTTCAACCCCCATGGTGCCGAGTACGGCATTATGGCATGCTACCAGCCTGCATAACCTTCAGGATGGCAAGCTCCCCAAAATGCTTCCAAAGCATTGGTGCCCTGATCAAATTGCCAACAGGCTAGTCAGTGCCCATGTTGTCTGGTATGGGGGCATAGGGTTGTGCCAAATCCTCCTTAAAGGACTGACATAGTTATTCTAAGCCTTTATCCGTTCAGCTGTATTTCTACGTATGCAGGCTGTTAAAAAAGAGCCCACAAAAAAAATCTATTAAGGTGATGAGTAGGCAAAATACATATTAAAACATGAAGTGCCCCCTGAGATATGGAATATTCACCTCTCCTGCTTGGGCCACTGATCTCTGAAGTAGTGAAGACAATAAAACAACTAATGATCCTGGAGAATACGACATTTCTGGAAGTAGCACATTCTTTTTTTCCCACTCTTTGCAGTGTGGTTCTTCCTGCGTGTCCATAGTAGGGATGAACTCGAGCATGTTCAGATCCTAGTCCCAACCTGCCTGAACTGTCCCAAGAGGAAACTGTCACTGTGGACCGCCATTGATAAGTGGTTGAAAGCAATCCCTGCCCTGCACATATAAGTGTGGCTGCACGGCGAGGAATGCCCCGGGCCGCTTCTGATTGCCGGGGCGCTGTGACAGCTTTCTGGTGGGATAGCTAAGGTGGGTTCGGGCTAGGAACTAGTCCCAGAAGTGTCAGATTCTGCAAGATCTTTAGCCAACAGTTTCAAGAAAATTCATGAACTCCTGAGCCAGTGACTTAAAAATTACAGATGTCAGTGAATCAGCATGACAGTTAAGAAACTGGTATTTCGAGAACAAACAGTCAGCAATGGCAGCTGACCTATTTCTCATAACAGGTCTCCTTTTTCAGGCACTTTCATCAAAACACAGCTCCACCACAATCATCAACGTTTTTCAGTTATCACCATCCCACTAACAGTTCTCTTAAAAAGTGTATTTTTTTGCAGTGCGGTACTTGTAGCAAAAAATGTAGAAGTTAATGTTAATGAGCACGTAGGCTGCCATAGGGAATGACATTGAAGTATTCTTGGCTTCGGCTGTCGTCCTCTCCATCTTGAGCAGCAGATACAGCTGGCACTGGACTTGGTACTCCCATATTTGCTGGGTCTATGGGTAAGCTATTTGGTTTTCCGGCATTAAGCCACCATCTTGATCTTCTCTACAAAGATTTAAAAAAAAAAAACTGGTAAGTGAAATATACAGCAAACTGGAGAAGAGTGTATTGGTAGATTATTGCAGATGGCGGACTGTGGGGACTCACCAGCAACAGCATACCAAGGTCCGGTGAGTACAATTCAAAAAGCAGAGAATTTTCTGCTGAAGGTGGTTTTGTCATGGGGGTTGTAATGCAAGGAGAGGGAATTTTTACGTACTTTTGTCCTCTACACTTGGCGTGTTTTGCACTCTTGGCCCCAGAGCAAAGCTGACTTAAATGACAGCCCCCTTCCCTCACACTCTCCGCACTGCATTTTCTGACCACTTCCCTCTTCAGAATATCTTCTATAACAATCATCTTCCCATTTCTCCCCAGAGTCAGCACTACATTCTCTGGCATTCCCTCATCCCAGGGATTCTGCCCACCCTACATTTCCTGAAAGCTCTTCTAAAAATGGTCTACAGCAGCTTCTCTAGATCTCCCCCTACTGACCACGCTACACTCAATCAAGTCTACACCAGGATTCCACCCTGATCACTTCCCAATCGCATCTGCTGCAGTTAGCCCAATACACTCTCCCATTCCCTAAGCCCTGTGGCTGCTGCCAGTGTGTCTGGTATTCTATGGCCCCCATTCTCCACAATGCTGTCTCTGAATACTGCCCCCACTGACTGCCACACTGGAGACAAGCTTCAAAGAAGATATTAGATACCACCTGACTTTTAATAAACACGCATGAGCTAAGCTTTGACCTATCACGCTAAGCCCCACCCCGTCTCAGAAGTGAGTCAGGTTTGCAGAAAACAGTTGTGCTCTGACTTTACACATCAAGAGAGAGATTTGAACTGCCCAAGGAGGAGAAATGGTAGTCTATACATGAACCTTCACCTTAGACCACAATAAACTCCCTCTTTGCCTCCTCTCTCTTCACTCTCTATGGCCAGTCTGCCATTTTACCCTCCCCCATAGAGCACGATCGGGTGCTGGTCCTTCCTCCCTTTTACTCCTCAAACAACACTTAATTCTCATCATACTTCTCTTTCATGGTCTGGAGTCAGGCTTGGAGGCCAGTGGCTGTAGCAGTTGAGAGATTCACGAGTACAGCAGATGACACGGGCTCACCTGAGGCACTGTGTCATGGGTATGCAGTAACGCTTGCCTGTCCGATTACCTCTCCTCCATATGTTCACCTTTAGAGGCCAGCTACTCTCACCTGGCTGCTTAAATAATCTTCCCTCAGCATAGCTCCAACCCAGCCTCTAATTAGGAACACTATATTAACCTGTGCATTGCAAGCCAACCTCACTGATTAATATTGTGATTTGGCTTCCGTGTCCTACGTCTGATACTCTTTACCAATCTTGGCTTGTTCTTGAATATTCCTGCTTGCTTGTGACCCTGACCTTTTGGCATGTTCTCTGTCTATTCCTGTCTGCTAGTTGCCCTGACCTTTGGCTTATCTCCTTACTATCCCTTGTTCTGGACTGCTGCTTCCTCTCTGTCCTCCTGTAGCCTACTGTGAGCATGAGCTGGGAGACCCTGGGGGCCGCAACCTGGAGCCAGTTGAGGCACAGTCCATCCTCACCACTAGAGGCTCTGGTGAACACCTGCTGGCTCTTAGCCCACGTACACACGGTCGGAGATTTTGCCAACCAAATCCATCAGATTTTGCCCGTCGGATTTAGTCCGGCGGATTGTGTCCGAAACTGTTGCATACACACGGTCGGGCCAAGTTGGCGAAAAATCCGATCTTTCAGAACGTGATGGCGTAATTTCGTTACGATGGGACTACATTCAGGCTAGTAGCCAATAGCTTTGATGTAGGAATTTGATCTGAGCATGCGTGGCACTTGGTCCGATCAAAATGCTCTACACATGATCGGATTAGGTCCGTCCGGCCCAGTTGGTCGGGAAATATTTCCAACATGTTGGAAATTTGGATCGGACGGAGATTCGGACGGAATCAGTCCGATGCATACCACACACAGTCGGATTATCTGACGACGCGGTCCGATAAGACTCATTCCGACAGATTCTCCGACCGTGTGTACAAGGGCTTAGACTCCGTATCCCTGGGAAATCGTATGCTCTAGCTCTCAGTGGGATCTGTGTTGTTGTTCTAGTGTACCTGCCTTCCTGAACCACCCAGTGTTCATCCGCAGCAGTCAGCCGTAGGGTCCACTACCTTGTGGTGCACTCCAGACCCCAATGGGGTGCACCTGTCACCTGGACTCAGGTGACCTGACACACTGGGTCTAAGCACCAGCTGGTTTTCACCAGAGCTCCTGATGGTGGAGATGGGTTTTGCTGCTTGCCAATGCCAGGTTACAGCTCTCAGGATTGCCCCAGCAGAGAGAGAGCAAGTGGGGGTCAGTTAGCCGATGAATCAGATAAGGAACAAGCAGAAACATAGTTGATGAATAAGCCAAGGGTTAGTACCAAGTAGTAGTTGGACAGGATCAGACAGAATCGTAGTCGATGAACAAGCCTAGGGTCAGAGTCGAGTAGTACTACAGGGGATAAAGCAGAAGCATAGTTGGGAAATGAGGCAAAGGTTGGTAGTGATGATACGGAGGGCAGCTGGAGTGACAAGAGAGAGAAATGGCTGGAGGGAGCACAATAATCTGGCAAACAGGAAGTGCAAAGGCACGGCTTATAATAGGAATTTCATGGGAGGAGTAAAGAGTTCAAGGGTCACAAGAAACAAGGTACAAGTCAAGATTATCCAAGCAGTTGTCCAAGGAGCAGTCCACGATCCCAGTTGGATGAGCAAGAAAAGACATCTCCAGACAAACAAGTTGTAGGTTCAGACCTGGGTCCTGGCACTCTCATTGTCAGCTCCTACTTTGTTTTCTCAAGCCATCTCAAGGTTCCATATTCAACCAAAACTCCTCCCTCCCCTCTGTCATCAAATTGCACTCTGCTTTCTTTAACTCTCCACTCCATGTTCTAGCTCCTCTATGTGCACCACCCCATCCATGTTCAGCCATTGTCTGCCTCCTCTTTTGTCCCCCATGGTCCATAAATGGCTCCTGCTCCACCAACACCACTCCTGATATAGAAAATATTTAGTTGAAATTACAAAAATGTGACTATACACACACATTAAAGTATTTTTCATAGATTAGGCATGAGGTTGAACCCCCGTCAAGCTTTTATTCCTACGAATAAAGGTTTCCTGTTGTTATCAAGTCCTTTGTAATGGATCACCTTTTTGGTTGTCTGGGTACTAGCTCCAAAACTGTAATTTGTCCTTACTCTGAACTTTCAATGCATCCAAAGAAAAACTGCCAGTGGCACGCCATAAAGTCAAACTCTTGTAAAACTCCATTGTTCCAAGACCTGCCTGGCACCTCTTCCTTTGATGCATTTTACCCACCACTGGGCCTTATCACAGAGATTTCTTTGACTAAGCCCTGTGGTGGACCCCTGAATCGGTGGTGTCACTGGAAGGAAAAAAATGCCCCTGAAGTACTGCTATTTATTGTTTTTGGGTATGATGTTTCCCTATCCCTCTCCCAGAAGTTGTCAGCAATAACAGTTCAAAAGCTGCCAAAGTAACTGGAGCCCAACCTATTATACACGCCAAGGATCATCCCTGAGAGTGGATCCACCCAGGAGCAACACGAAAGTAAGTCGTTTGGGGCATTAGGAGATGATGTACACCTGCTAGACCAATGTAGGGGTTATCTCACCCCTAATTAGACAATCCTGACCCCTAAGCTCTGTACGTTACACACTTCTGACCATTGCACTGTCTGTGATACCCACTCCTGACCACTGAGCTATGAACGTTACCCACTTCTGACCTTTGCACTGTCTGTGTTACCCACCCATATTGAGTTGGTCCACCCTTTGCAGCTATAACAACTTCAACTCTTCTGGGAAGGCCATCCACAAGGTTTAGGAGTGTGTCTATGGGAATGTTTGACCATTCTTCCAGAAATGCATTTGTGAGGTCAGGTACTGTTGTTGGATGAGAAGCCCTGGCTCCCAGTCCTCGCTCTAATTCAACCCAAAGGTGTTCTATCGGGTTGAGGTCAGGACTGTGTCTAGGCCAGTCAAGTTCCTCCACCCCAAACTCACTCATCCATGTCTTTATGGACCTTGCTTTGTGCACTGGTCCAAATCGTTTCATGGATGGGGATTATGGTGTGGGGTTGTTTTTCAGGGGTTGGTCTTGGCCCCTCAGTTTCAGTGAAAGGAACTCTTAAGGCATCTGCATAGCAAGACATTTTGGACAATTTCACGCTCCCAATTTTGTAGGAATAGTTTGGGGATGGCCCTTTCCTGTTCTAACATGACAACGCACCAGTGCACAAAGCAAGGTCCATAAAGACATGGATGAGCGAATTTAGGGTTGGAGGAAATTGACTGGCCTGCACAGAGTCCTGACCTCAACCCGATAGAACACCTTTGGGATGAATTATGCCGTGTACACACGGCCGGACTTTTCGACAGCAAAGGTCCGACAAAACGAATACGTCGGACAATTCGATCGTGTGTGGGCTTCATCGCACCTTTTCTGTTGAAAAATCTTACGGACTCAGAACATGTTTCAAATCTTTCCGATGGACTCGAGTCCGGTGGAAAAATCTGTTCGTCTGTATGCTAGTCCGATGGACGAAAACCGACGCTAATGCAGCTATTGGCTACTGGCTATGAACTTCCTTATTCTAGTCCGGTCGTACGTCATCACGGTCAAGTCCATCGGACTTTGGTGTGATTGTGTGTGGCCAAGTCCATTCGTTTGGAAAGGCCATCTGAACTCCACCGAAAGTCCGTCAGGAAGACCGTCAGACCTAGTCTGCCGGAAAGTCCGGTCGTGTGTACACGGCATTTAAGTGGAGACTGCAAAGCAGGCATTTTCGTCCAACATCAGTGCCTGACTTCACAAATAAACACACTCCTAAACATTGTGGACAGTCTTCCCAGAAGAGTTATAGCTGCAAAGGGTGGGCCAACTCATTAATGAACCTTACGGACTAAGACCGGGATGTCATTAAAGTTCATGTGCTTGTAAAGGCAGGTGTCCCAATACTTTTGGTAATATAGTGTATGTTCATTACACACTCTTGACCCCCTGGGCTATATACATTACACACCCCTGAACCTTGCACTCTATGTGCAACTCATTCCTGACCCCTGAACTAATACATTACACACTCCTGGTCCCTGCACTGTGTATGTTACCCACTTCTGACCCTTGCACTCTGTACATTAAATGCCACTGAACTAAGTATATCACCCACTCCTGCCCCCTGCACACCATACGATACATACTTCTGATGCATGCAGTCTGTACGTTTCCCACTTTTGTCTCCAGAACTACCCAGAGGACGTCACGCGTAGATGAGGAAATGTGTAGGGCGTGGCTTCCAGTGACGTCACTTCCGCTTCTTGGAGCAGATGTGGAACACAAACCAGCACTCCTAGTTTCGGTTTCCTTTGGCTCCTACTTCTAATTGTTGGTGTAAGTGTATTACTATTCTCAATGAGCTTGTCATAAAAAAAATACTACACTATATGAGGTTTCCTTCACTCTCTCTTAATGCTTGGAACATGGGGGCAATGCTGAGTACCCTTCAAGGAACGGAGGCATCCTATAGACTTTAAAGGGAAAGGAGCCAGTGACTTTTACTTAAAGGGACCAAGGGCCAACAATTACTACACGTTTGACACATCGATGGAAGGGCGCTATTTGACATCTTTCATTTTAAAAGCCAACATCTGGTGAGTGCGGTATTTTCTCTTAGGGGCAAAGAGGGCCCAACCCACGTCTATTATTTGGACTGATTGTCTTATGCATTACAGCACTTTATTTGCTTGCATTTTACATTGGATTTATGCCAATATTGTAGCGTTGTCTTCCCCCTAAATAAGGAGACTTATTCGCACTGTGCACACTGCCTCCTTTCTCTACTGGCCGATTGCAGGCTGGGGACGGGTAAGTGGGCTAGGGCCCTGGCCTCAGTCAGGTGGGGAGGCCCTGTCAGGTTTGGCACCCCATAAATACTAATGGTGACCCTTGCCTCGGAGGAGTAAAGCTTTATCTCCCTAGACTCATTCCCCAAAATCGATAAATGTGATGTTTATTCAATATTCTCTCACCTTGTGGCAGAAAATCGCCAGACCTCCAGCAGCCAGAAGAAGGATCCCACAAGGGAGGGCAGTCCAGGAATAATGTTCAAGTGTCCATGTAGAAACCTCTGCTGGTGAAAAATAAAATCGGTCCTTAAAGAGACCCTGACACCAACTTCAAAAATAGGAGGTTGAAGCAGAGAAAAGTCAAGTATTTTAAAAACATTTTCAGACCAGGCCTTTTCCTGACACCTTTTGTTTTCAAGTAAAAATCTGTATTTTTTTAAAATAACGTGGAACCCCCAAACATTTTATATATATATATATATATATATATATATATATATATATATATATATATATATATATACACATACATACACACACATTGTGTAGTATTGAACATGTCACCAATTTTATAGAAAGGTGCTATTGACATTAAATTTTCATTACGTCGGTAACAACTCATACAATCCATACATACAAAGACACCAAAACAAAGAGGTTCGAAAATTAAGTTCTGTGTAATAAAATGGAATGACACATGCGGAAAAAGTATTGAACACGCTAACTGAAATATATTTAATACTTGATACAAGATCCTTTGTTGGTAATGACGGCTTCAAGACGCCTCCTGTATGGAGAAACGAGTCCCATGCGTTGCTCGGGTGTGATTTTGGCCCATTCTTCCATGCAGTCTTCAAATCTTGAAGGCTCCGTGGGCCTCTTTTATGAACTCAGATCTTTAGTTCTTTCCATAGATTTTTTATTTGATTCAGCTGATTGGCTGGGACATTTTAGCAGCTTTACTTTCTTTTTTTGAAACCAATTGAGAGTTTCCTTGGCTTTGTGTTTGGGATGATGGTCTTGCTGAAATGTCCGCCCTCGTTTCATCTTCATCATCCTGGTAGATGGCAGCAGACTTTTTATCAGGAATGTCTTGGTACATTTTTTTTCCATTCATCCTTCCTTCAATGATATGAAGTTTGCTGAAAAACAGCCCCACACCATGATGTTCCCACCTCCAAACCTCACTGTTGGTATGGGGGGTGTTTTTTGGGGTGATTTGCCATTTGACCTCCAAACATGGTGTGTATTATGGCATCCAGAGAGTTCAATTTTGGTCTCATCTGACCAGACTATATTCTCCCAGTGTTTGTCTAAATTTTAAACAAGCTTTAACATGCTTTTTCTTCAGCAATGGAGTCTAGTGTGGTGAGTGTGCATATAGGACATGACGGTTGAGTGCATTAATTATTGCTTTCTTTGAAGCAATTGTACCTTCTAATTCCAGGTACTTCTGAAGCTCTCCACAAGTGTTCCTTGGTTCTCGGACAACTCTTCTGATAATTCTTTTCACCCCTGGTCATGGCCAGTTTATGGTGAAATTATGTTCTTTCTACTTCCAGATTATGACCCTAACAGTGCTCACTGGAACATTTAGAAGTTTGGAAATCCTTCTGTAACCAATGCCATCACTATGTTTTGCAACAATAAGTTTGCGAAGATCTTGAGAGAGCTCTTTGCTTTTACCCATCATGAGATGTTTCTTGTGTGACACCTTGGTAATGAAACACCTTTTTATCGACCATCAGTTGAGACAGAACCAGCTGATATTAATTTGCCCTGACAAGGGGCAGGATTGCTTTCTAATTACTGATAGATTTCAGCTGGTGTCTTGGCTTTTCCATGCCTGTTTGTACCTCCCTTTCTTCATGTGTTCAATACTTTTTCCCTGTATCACATTTTATTATACATAACTTCATTTCTGAACGTATTTGTTTTGGTGTCTTTGTATGTATGGATTGTATGGGTTGACGTGTTCAATACTTATTTTACCCGCTGTGTGTGTATATGTGTGTGTGTGTATATATATATATACAGTTGTGCTCATAAGTTTACAGAAGTTTTAGAATTTATGATTTCTTGAGAATATGAATGATAACACAAAAAAAATTTTTCACTCATGGTTAGTGTTTGGCTGAAGCCATTTATTATCAATCAACTATGTTTACTCTGTTTAAATCATAACAGAAACTACCCAAATGACCCTGATCAAAAGTTTACATACCCTGGTGATTTTGGCCTGATAACATGCACAAAAGTTGATACAAAGAGGTTTGAAGGGCTATTAAAGGTAACCATCCTCACCTGTGATCTGTTTGCTTGTAATTAGTGTGTGTGTATAAAAGGTCAATGAGTTTCTGGACTCCTGACAGACCCTTGCATCTTTCATCCAGTGATGCACTGATGTTTCTGGATTCTGAGTCATGGGGAAAGCAAAAGAATTGTCAAAGGATCTGCGGGAAAAGGTAGCTGAACTGTATAAAACAGGAAAGGGATATAAAAAGATATCCAAGGAATTGAGAATGCCAATCAGCAGTGTTCAAACTCTAATCAAGAAGTGGAAAATGAGGGGTTCTGTTGAAGCCAAACTACAGTCAGGTAGACCAACTAAAATTTCAGCCACAACTGCCAGGAAAATTGTTTGGGATGCAAAGAAAAACCCACAAATAACTTCAGATGAAATACAGGACTCTCTGAAAACACGTGGTGTGGCTGTTTCAAGATGCACAATAAGGAGGCACTTGAAGAAAGATGGGCTGCATGGTCGAGTCGCCAGAAGAAAACAATTACTACACAAATGCCACAAAGTATCCCACTTACAATACGCCAAACAGCACAGAGACAAGCTTCAAACCTTCTGCCACAAAGTCATTTGGAGTGATGAGACCAAAATTGAGCTTTTTGGCCACAACTATAAAAACTACATTTGGAGAGGAGTCAACAAGGCCTATGATGAAAGGTCCACCATTCCTACTGTGAAACACGGAGGTGGATCTCTGATGTTTTGGGGATGTGTGAGCTACAAAAGGCACAGGAAATGTGGTCAAAATTGATGGCACTAAATGTGGTATGTTATCACAAAAAATACTGGAAGAACATTTGCCAGGAAGCTGCACATGGTACGTACTTGGACATTCCAACATGGTAATGATCCAAAACACAAGGCCTAGTGGACCTGTCATTGGCTACAGCAGAATAAAGTGAAGGTTCTGGAGGGACCATCTCAGTCTCCTGACCTCATTATCATTGAGCCACACTGGGGAGATCTCAAATGTGCAGTTCGTGCAAGACAACCCAAGAATTTACAGGAACTGGAGGCTTTTTTCCAAGAGGAATGGGCAGCTTTACCATCTGAGAAGATAAAGAGCCTCATCCACAAATACCAAAAACACTTCAAGCTGTCATTGATGGTAAAGGGGGCAATACACGGTATTAAGAACTGGGGTGTGTAAACTTTTGATCGGGGTCATTTGGGTAGTTTCTGTTGTGATTATGATTTAAAAAGAGTAAACACAGTTGATTGATAATAAATGGCTTCAGCCAAACACTGACCATGAGTGAAAGAAAAGTTTTTGGGTTACCATTCATATTCTCTAAAAAATGACCAAGAAATCATAAATTCTGCCAGGGTATGTAAACTTATGAGCACAACCGCATATATTTTAGCAGAGAGAGCCCTGGAGAATAAAATGGTGGATTTTGCATTTTTTTATGCCACGTGGTATTTGCGCTGGGGTTTTTCAAACGCAATTTTTTGGGAAAAAATACACTTTAAAAAATGTTAAAACCCCACCAACGGTGGCGAGCTGGATCCGGAGGGTAGAGGACATTAGTAAAATGGAAGACCTGGTGCTCACGGTGAGACACCAACAGAAAAAATATAAAAAGACATGGGCACTTTGGCACCATTTAATTTTCTCTTCGGAGGGCACCACCCTTAGAACTTCTTGATGAGGTCAATTCCCCAGTTAACGCAGAATCCTGGGCCATCCTGAATCAACCAGAGCCCTTCAATCTCCTTCCATCCCTACAACCCAACCCGTATCCCCCCCCCCCCTCCTTAGTTTCCTCTTCTTCCTTTCCCTTATGTGTTATCTCGCCTTCCTCCGACACCCCCACCCCCCCCCCACCCGTCTTGGGCAGTGAGGTTTTGCCTGGGTGGGGTGATCGAGGGATGGAGGAGGCAGAGGATGACTGAGGCTTTTCTTCATCTACCAGACAAATGGAAGAGGAACAGTGCCCGTCCATAGGGGGCTTCCGGTTCCAAGTAGAAATGTAAAAAGTGCTCTGAAAAAGACAAATGGAAGAGGAACGGCGCCTTCTAAGTGCAGTAAAACGGTAAGTTTTAATACATTTTTTAAAATCAATACACTCACAAAAGTGGTTCATAGATGGGCATTGTAATAATTTCAGCCTCCGCTAGTCGCCGTCGGAGAGGAGAGGCCATCAGCTGTAAATCCGGCAAAGGGATAGGTGATGTGGATGGTCCCAGGCCCGGAAACACCGCTGGATACAATGTTTCCGGTGGTCATGGAATGCAAACACTAGGCGCCAGCGTTCGGGACATGCGTGTCCCTTCTTCAGGCTTTAGTTAAAGCCTGAAGAAGGGACACGCAAGTCCCGAACGCAAGCTCCTCCCCGCTAACCCGGAAGTGACGCCCGGAAGTGACGCCGTTCCCCACCAGCGCTGGTGCCTAGTGTTGTAGCGCTCCATGACCACCGGAAACATCGCATCCAGCGGTATTTCCGGGCCTGGGACCATCCACATCACCTACCCCTCTGCCGGATTCACAGCGAATGGCCTCTCCTCTCCGACAGCGACTAGCGGATGCTGAAATTTTTACAATGCACATCTATGAACCACTTTTGTGAGTGTATTGATTTTTAACATTTTATTAAAACTTTACCGTTTTACTGCACTTAGAAGGCGCCGTTCCTCTTCCATTTGTCTTTTTCAGAGCACTTTTTACATTTCTACTTGGAACCGGAAGCCCCCTATGGACAGCTTCTTTTTAATTATTTTAACTATTTTAATTATTTTACCTGATTCTTCATGGACATTACTGACTGTAACAACCCATTGTGGTCATTAACCACTTTCAGACCGGACCAATTTGCTGGTCAAAGACCAGACCACTTTTTGCGATTCGGCACTGCGTCGCTTTAACTGACAATTGCGCGGTCGTGCGACGTGGCTCCCAAACAAAATTGACGTCCTTTTTTTCCCACAAATAGAGCTTTCTTTTGGTGGTATGATCACCCCTGCGGTTTTTATTTTTTGCGCTATAAACAAAAATAGAGCGACAATTTTGAAAAAAACGCATTATTTTTTACTTTTTGTTATAATAAATATCCCCCAAAAATACATAAAAAAACATTTTTTCCCTCAGTTTAGGCCGATACGTATTCTTCTACATATTTTTGGTAAAAAAAAACGCAATAAGCGATTATTGATTGGTTTGCGCAAAAGTTATAGCGTTTACAAAATAGGGATAGTTTTATAGCATTTTTATTAATAATTTTTTATTATTTTTTTTTTTACTAGTAATGGCAGTGATCAGCGATTTTTATTGTGACTGCGACATTGTGGGGGACCCATCGGACATTTTTGACACATTTTTGGGACCATTGTCATTTATACAGTAATCACTGCTATATAAATGCACTGATTCCTGTGTAAATGACACTGGCAGTGAAAGGGTTAACCAGTGGGTGGCAGTGTAGGGGTTAAGTGTTCCTAGGGGTGTGTTACTAACTGTGGGGGGGTTGGGCTTTCATTTAGTGTACACTGATCTCTGCTCCAATCAACATGGAGCAGAGATCAGCGTCACTAGTTGCTAGGCAGAATGGAGAAATGTTGTTTACACAGCATTTGCTCTATTCGGCCGCTCCGTGAGACGATCGCGGGGATGCCCGCGGCGATCGAGTCCGCGGGTCCCGCGACCGGACTCACGGGGGTCCCGACCAGCGCGGGAGCGCGCCGCCGGCGGCGCGCTCCCGATGGCAGGGCGGCATCGAATATTGGACGTACCTGTACGCCAATATGCCTGCCCGTGCCATTCTGTCGACGTACATCGTCGTGCGCTGGTCGGGAAGTGGTTAATACTATTTATACTCTATGTTCATTCCCATTCAACACTATATGAGTTTGTTTATTAGTCACATTCAGGATTTTCTGATGTGGGGGGGGCTTCAGCCTCTCAACGGTTAGTTGGGAAGTATTTGTCACTTGACATATATCATGTGGAGTTGATTATGTTCCTTCCCTTAAATCCCCAGTTGTTTATAATATATGTATTGTATTGTATTGTATTGTATTGTATTGTCTAAGTCCATGTTGGGCATTTCTAAATAAATACAATTTATATTTGAAAAAAAAAAAAATGTTAATGCACACAAACACAATATCATATCTATTTTTCCGTAAAATATAAAACATATTGCTATGTGGAATAAATAGATACCTAACATGTCACGCTTTAAAATTGCTTACACTCTTAAAATGGCAACAAACTACGTCGCCATAGGAAACGCTTTAAAAACCTTTACAGGTTACCGGTTTCGAGTGACAGAGGCGGTCTGGTGATAGAATTATTGCTCTGACGTTCACAGCGATACCTCACATGTGTGGTGCGATTTATCATTTACGTATGTGTGTGGGACCAACATGTGTGTTCGCCTTTGTGTGCAATCACGGGGGGGGGGGCGCTTAAAAAAAATTTACATTGTTTTATAGTTACATTGTTAACTGTTTTTTTTTTTTTTTTTTATTCACCAGTTTTATTACTGTCACAAGGGATGCCAACAATAGTTTCTGGTATTATGTCCGCAGTCTCTGACCATCTCCTGGAGTATTTCTGCAGTCTCTGGCTGTCTCCTATAGTACAGTGCCTTGAAAAAGTATTCATACCCCTTGAAATTTTCCACATTTTGTCATGTATGTTACAACCAAAAACGTCAATGCATTTTATTGGGATTTTATGTGATAGACCAACACAAAGTGGCACCATAATTGTGAAGTGGAAGGAAAATTATAAATTTCTTCCGCATGTTTGTTGTGTCCCCCACATGGCTTCTCGAAAACTCCAAACAGGACTTCTTATGGCTTTCTTTCACCAATGTCTTTCTTTTTGCCACTCTTCCATAAAGGGCAGATTTGTTGAGTGCATGACTAATAGTTGTCCTGTGGAGAGATTCTCCCACCTGAGCTGTGGATCTCTGCAGCTCCCCCAGAGTTACCATGGGGCTCTTGGCTCTTCTCTGATGAATGTTCTCCTTGCCCGGCCGGTCAGTTTAGGTGGACGGCCATGTCTTGGTAGGTTTCCAGTTGTGCCATAGTCTTTCTATTTTCGGATGATGGATTGAACAGAGCTCTGTGAGATGTTCAAAGCTTGGGAGATTTTTTTTATAACCTAACCCTGCTTTACACTTCTCCACAACTTTATCCCTGACCTGTCTGGTGTGTTCCTTGGCCTTCATGATGTTGTTTGTTCACTAAGGTTCTCTAACACCGTGGTCATCAACCCTGTCCTCAGGGCCCAATAACAGGCCAGGTTTTATGTTTTACCTTGAGGAGATGCAGACTAGAATACTGCAATCACTGAGCAGCAAATTATATCACCTGTGATGTATTTCATGTATTTTTTCTGCCAAGAAAAAAAATGTGTTTGTTTTCGTTTTTTTAGTTTTTCGGGTCATTCGTTATAATCGCAATTAGTAAATTCATACATTCACACATTCGTAAATTTGTAAATTCGTAAATTTGTAAATTGTTTAAATTTGTAAATTAGAAAATTCTGAAATTTAGAAATTCAAAATGAGAAAACCCGAAAATCAGAAAATCTGAATAGTAACTAACTATTAACTATTCATACATTCGTAAATGAGTAAATTGGGAAATTTGTAAATTCGGAAATCTGAAATAATACTTAACTAATACTAACTTAACTATTACTAGCTATTAAATTATAGATATTGTAATTTATTTCAAATTTGGCTGTTAGTGAACATAACGAATACGAATTTATCCGAAGTTATGAATTATCCTAAATAACGAATGCCGCATCGAAACAAATGGAACGGAACAAATAAATAAAATAAAGAAAAAGTTTTTATTATTATTAATGCATTACGTTCCATTCGTTTGGATACGACATGCGTTATTTCGAATAATTCGTAACTTCGGATAAATTTGTATTTTTTACGTTCACTAACAGCCAAATTTGAAAGGAAATTACAATACCTATAATTTAATAGTTAGTAATAGTTAAGTATTAAAGAATTTACAAATTTCTGAATTTACTAATTTAAGAATTTACGAATGTACGAATTTACAAATGTGCAAATGTACGAACTTACAAATTTTCAAATATTCTAATTTACGAATACTCTGAAAAATTTGTTAACTGGGTTTTCGTTAATTCAAATATTTCCGAATGAACGAATTTGTCGAAATCTGTTAAAAAACGGATTAGGAATGAAACAAATTGCACGTGTCTCGTATTTCAGTCATTTTGCAAACCTGGCCTGTTAGTGGGCCCTGAGGACAGGGTTGATGACCACTGCTCTAACAAACCTCTGAGGGCTTCACAGAACAGCTATATTTATACTGAGATTAAATTACACACAGGGGGACTCTATTTACGAATTAGGTGACTTCTGAAGGCAATTGGTTCCCCTAAGTTTTAGTTAGGGGGTGTCAGAGTAAAGGGGGCTGAATACAAATGTACCCCCCACACTTTTCACATATTTGTTTGTAAAAAAAATTGAAAACACATTTATAATTTTCCTTCCACTTCACAATTGTGTGCCACTTTGTGTTGGTCTATCACATAAAATCCCAATATAATACATTTAAGTTTTTGGGTTTAACATTACAAAATGTGGGAAATTCCAAGGGTATAAATACTTTTTCAAAACACTGTAGTGCATCTGCAATCTCTGACCATCTCCTGTATAGGGATGAGCTTCGTGTTCGAGTCGAACGTACGTTCGACTCGAACATTGGCTGTTCGTGCGTTCGGCGAATTCCGAACGTTTTGGCCGTTCGCGTCAAAATTCGAGTGACGCGCGCGCGGACCACAATGCACTGCGTTGGCGCAGTGCATTGCTGCCCGATGATTGGCCAAGCATGCACTGTGACCCCGCATGCTTGGCCAATCGCAGCGCCGGCAGCGAGGAGAGCCATGATTGGCCACAGGCATCCTGCCTGTGGCCAATCATAGCTCAGGCTGTGTAGTGCACGCCCCACACTATATAAGGCCGCCTTTAAGGCGGCCTCCTGTAGTGTGTTACTTTGCATCTGAAGCAGTGGGTGTTCAGTGTACCTTCAACACAGTACACACCAATCGTTTTTGGCTGATTTCCTATCTTGCTGTTGTGTAGTGGTTGTTGTCTGTGCCCTGACTGCAGTATACACCACTATATTCACCTCACCTATATAGCTAGTGATCTAGCTTTAACCACTTAACAACTGCCCATTGCCGATTAACGGCTTCAGGGCGGTTGTTTAACTCAGAGAGGCCGTTAATTAACGGCCTCCCAGAATTCTGCTCTCGCGTGCCCCCTGGGGCGCGCACTCGAGAGCATCCGTGACCGCCGGGTCCACAGGACCCGGCGCATCACGGATCACGGTAAACGGCCGCTCATAGTGGCCGTTTACCACGTGATTGCTCCGTCAAATGACGGAGTGATCACTTGGAAACAAACCGGCGTCATGTTATGACGCCTGTTCCTCCCTCCCCTTTCTGTACCGATCGGTACAGCGGAGGGGAAAGAGATCGGTGTCAGCAGCGATGTGGGCTGCATCTGCAGTGCCCACATCGCTGCTCACCGAATTTAACCCCTCAATTCCCTGCCAATACTCTGCAATACCAGTGCATACTCTGCAGTACCCCGCCATTACTCTGCAGTACCCCGCCATTACTCTGCAGTGCAGTACCCTGCCATTACTCTGCAGTACCCCGCCATTACTCTGCAGTACTCCACCATTACTCTGCAGTACCCTGCCATTACTCTGCAGTACCCCCATTACTCTGCAGTACCCCGCCATTACTCTGCAGTGCAGTACCCTGCCATTACTCTGCAGTGCAGTACCCTGCCATTACTCTGCAGTACCCTGCATTACTCTGCAGTACCCCCCATTACTCTGCAGTAACCCCCATTACTCTGCAGTACCCCTCAATACTCTGCAGTACCCGCCATTACTCTGCAGTACCCGCCATTACTCTGCAGTACCCACAATACTCTGCAGTACCCTGCCATTACTCTGTAGTACCCCTCAATACTCTGAAGTACCCTGCTATTACTCTGTAGTACCCCGCCAATACTCTGTAATACCCTGCCATAAATTGCCATACCCAGCCATACTCAGAGATACCCAGCCATACTCGGTGATACCCTGAAATACCCAGCCATAGACGCCCCCCACCCCTCACCGCCCTCCGGTGCTTCTACCAACTCGCCAGTACCATCAAAGCCAGAATCTTTTTTTTATTTTTTATTTCAGGCTTCCCAGCCTAGAGGTGAGATGTGGGCTCATATTGACCCCCAGATTTCACTGTAAAGAGGACCTGTCACCCCATATTCCTATTACAAGGGATGTTTACATTTCTTGTAATAGGAATAAAAGTGATCAAAAATATATTTTTGCGGAAAAAAATGTCAAACTAAAATAAATAAAGTAAAATGAACAATAAAAAAATAAAAGAAAAATTAAAGCGCCCATGTCCCCATGTGCTCGCATGTGCCACACATGTGAGGTATTGCCGAGAATGTTAGAGCGAGAGCAATAATTCTAGTCCTAGACCTCCTCTGCAACTCAAAACATGTAACCAGTAAAAAAAAAAAATTAAAGCGTCGCCTATGGGGATTTTTTAAGTAGCGACGTTTGGCGCCATTCCACGGGCATGTGCAATTTTGAAGAGTGACATGTTTGATATCTATTTACTCAGCATAACTTCATCTTTCACTTTATGCAAACATTGGGCTAACAAGTGGTTAATAATAGAGCTTGCAGTCAGTAGTGTTAGGAGATAGTGCGTGCTGTCTGCGTGCTCTGTACCCAGTACATACCGCTATAATATAGGGCAGGCCCCTACTTTCAAACATCCAACTTACAAACATCTCCTACTTGCAAACGCAAGGAGACAGCAGCAAGTGAGATGAAAAAAGATGGACGACAAAACAAATTATACAGGGGTGATAACCCTTCACTATGTTTTCCAAAAAGCTTAAAGATAGTTTTTTTGACTGGAGCTACACTTTAAAAATGTACCGGTTGAAAATGACAAACAGATTCAACTTAACACAACAAACCTACACAGTCCCTGTCTTGTTTGCACCGCCTGTATACTGCTGTTCTGAGTATATAGGGCCTGGGGGCCACACGCATTTCCTTTGTTTAATATGGGTACGGGGTTCCCCTTAATATCCGTACAAGACCCAAATAGGCTGGTAATGGGCAGGGAGGGCTACCCATGCCATGTTTCTCAATGATTTTCAACCATATTGCAGGAACCAGATATAACATTAAAACCGCAAGCAGTTTTAAATGGTGTTATTTCCGTTTAATGTCATTTTGTGCAGGGACTGTTCTAAACACGGGAAACACGTGGCACTTCACAGGCATACTACAGACACCCCCCAGGCACCATATTTAAAGGAATATTTCACCTTTTTTTTTTCACTTTAATCGTCATTAAAATCAGTGCTCCCGCCAAAACGGCAGTTTTTAAAACTTTTTTTGCAGTGACCCATGTCCCCTGAGGCAGGAGGCAGGTCCCCAAACCCTTTTTAGGACACTATCTTGCATATTAGCCGTTAAAATTAGCACTTTCCATTTCGAACGTTCGAGTCCCATAGACTTCAATGGGGTTCTAACGTTCGCACCGAACGCGGGGGTCGTTCGCAAGTTCTGGTGCGAACCGAACCGGGGGGTGTTCGGCTCATCCCTACTCCTGTAGTATGTTTGCAGTCTCTGACCATCTCATGTAGTATGTCTACAGTCTCTGACCATCTCATGTAGTATGTCTACAGTCTCTGACCATCTCATGTAGTATGTCTACAGTCTCTAGTAGTATGTCTACAGTCTCTGACCATCTCATGTAGTATGTCTACAGTCTCTGGTAGTATGTTTGCAGTCTCTGACCATCTCATGTAGTATGTCTACAGTCTCTGACCATCTCATGTAGTATGTCTACAGTCTCTGACCATCTCATGTAGTATGTCTACAGTCTCTAGTAGTATGTCTACAGTCTCTGACCATCTCCTGTAGTATGTCTACAGTCTCTGGTAGTATGTTTGCAATCTCTGACCATCTCATGTAGTATGTCTACAGTCTCTGGTAGTATGTTTGCAGTCTCTGACCATCTCATGTAGTATGTCTACAGTCTCTGACCATCTCATGTAGTATGTCTACAGTCACTGACCATCTCATGTAGTATGTCTACAGTCTCTGGTAGTATGTCTACAGTCTCTGACCATCTCATGTAGTATGTCTACAGTCTCTGGTAGTATGTTTGCTGTCTCTGACCATCTCCTGTAGTATGTCTACAGTCTCTGGTAGTATGTTTGCAGTCCCTGACCATCTCATGTAGTATGTCTACAGTCTCTGGTAGTATGTTTGCAGTCTCTGACCATCTCCTGTAGTATGTCTACAGTCTCTGGTAGTATGTTTGCAGTCTCTGAACATCTCATGTAGTATGTCTACAGTCTCTGGTAGTATGTTTGCAGTCTCTGAACATCTCATGTAGTATGTCTACAGTCTCTGGTAGTATGTTTGCAGTCTCTGACCATCTCCTGTAGTATGTCTACAGTCTCTGGTAGTATGTTTGCAGTCTCTGAACATCTCATGTAGTATGTCTACAGTCTCTGGTAGTATGTTTGCAGTCTCTGAACATCTCATGTAGTATGTCTACAGTCTCTGGTAGTATGTTTGCAGTCTCTGAACATCTCATGTAGTATGTCTACAGTCTCTGGTAGTATGTTTGCAGTCTCTGAACATCTCATGTAGTATGTCTACAGTCTCTGACCATCTCATGTAGTATGTCTACAGTCTCTGGTAGTATGTTTGCAGTCTCTGACCATCTCCTGTAGTATGTCTACAATCTCTGGTAGTATGTTTGCAGTCTCTGAACATCTTATGTAGTATGTCTACAGTCTCTGGTAGTATGTTTTCAGTCTCTGAACATCTCATGTAGTATGTCTACAGTCTCTGGTAGTATGTTTGCAGTCTCTGACCATCTCATGTAGTATGTCTACAGTCTCTGGTAGTATGTTTGCAGTCTCTGAACATCTCATGTAGTATGTCTACAGTCTCTAGTAGTATGTTTGCAGTCTCTGGCCATCTCCTGTGGCAGTACATCTACCTTATAATTTGACCCCCCCAGTGTCTAGAACTTACTTATAACCTCCAGGTAAATCCTTCCTGTGAATTTTCCATGCGGGAAAGTGTTGAAGACGCAGCAGTAGAAGCCGGTGTCACTGCTGTTTACGTTGGAGATTTGGATTCCATAATCCTCGGCCAAGGACACCCGTTCTGTGAATCTTCCCACCACGGCACCTTTGGTTGTGTAGCCGTTTATGTGGGATGCGATGTGCACGTCATTGCAGAGGTTCCAGTTCACTTGGGTGACTTTGGTGTCCTGTACCAGGAGCTGACACTTCAGAGTGACGTCCCCTCCTATGGTAACGGTGAGGTTGTGGGCTTTCACAGAGGTTCCCGATGAGGACCCTGGGGGGGGGGAAGGGTCAAACAAAAATCACAGTCAATGAGGGTATTGGGGGTTATGTGACAATTCTTATCGCCACCGTGTTCCTGCGTTAGGAAGTCATAGTGTGGTTACATACAGTGCGTCTGTAAAGTATTCACGGTGCTTCACTTTTTCCACATGTTACAGCCTTATTCCAAAATGGGTTAAATTCATTATTTTCCTCAAAGTTCTATAAACAACCCCCATAATGACAACGTGAAAGAAGTTTGTTTAAAATCTTTGCAAATGTATTAAACATAAAAAAATGAAAAAAATCCCATGTACAGAAGTAGTCACAACCTTTGCCACGACACTGAAAGTTGAGCTCAGGGGCCTCCTGTTTTCACTGATCATCCTTGAGATGTTTCTACAACCTGCTTGGAGTCCACCTGTGGTAAATTCAGGTGATTGGACATGATTTGGACATATAAAGGTCCCACAGTTAACAGTGCATGTCAGAGCGCAAACCAAGCCATGAAGTGCCCGGGTGGAGTAAGATGGCCGCTGTTCCCAGGTCTGGAGCCGGGATCTGTCTCTACAGGTACCCCTTAGGAGCAGGGGAGTGCCAGTGTCCACACTTTAGGCAGTCGTGTGACAGTCTGGGCAGCTCCAGCAGCTGAGGAAGGGGGTGCACTGTGGCTAGGGATGATTTCTGGCCCGGTGTCTGGGTGGAGCAAGATGGCCGCTGCTCCCAGGTCTGGAGCCGGGATCTGTCTCTCCAGGTACCCCTTAGGAGTAGGGAAGTGCCAGTGTCCACACTGGGTGTGACAGTCTGGGCAGCTCCAGCGGCTGAGGAAGGGGGTGCACGGTTGGAAAGGGCCCCTCGCAGGCTGTGGCATTATGAAAGCTGCCATCTTTACAAACATGTAGGACACTCTTTTAGTTGGGAAAATCCAGGAGGCGGAGTTTGTCACCTTCCTCTTTGAAAGTTTCCATTTTACACACTTGCCGACCAGCCGCCTCAGTTTTACTGCGGCAGAATGGCGTGGCTGGGCGAAACAACGTTATGTTACGTCGCTTCGCCCTGTGGCCACTAGGGGTGCGCGCGCCCGCTGCTCGCCCCCGGAGCCGATGTGAGTGCCCAGAGGGCGCAATGACTGCTGGGCTTACGCGATCGCTCGTGACATGGCGAGAACCAGGATCTGTGTGTGTGTAAACACACAGATCCCGGTTCTCTAAAGGGGAGAAGAGACTGATTGAGTACAAAGTATGAACAACAATCTGTCATCTCCTCTAGACAGTCCCCTCCCCCCTTCAGTTAGAACACACACTAGGGAACACAATTAACCCCTTGATCCCCCCTAGTGTTAACCCCTTCGCTGCCAGCAGTTTTTACAGTAATCAGAGCATTTTTATAGCACTGATCGCTGTATAAATGCTAATGGTCCCAAAAATGTGTCAAAAGTGTCCAATGTGCCCGCCATAATGTCGCAGTCGCGATAAAAATCGCAGATCGCAGCCATTACTATTAAAAAAATAATAATAATACAAAATGCTGTAAATCTATCCCCTATTTTGTAGACGCTATAACTTTTGCGCAAATCAATCAATATACGCTTATTGTGATTTTTATTACCAAAAATATGTAGAAGAATACATATCGGCCTAAACTGAGAAGAAAAAACGGGGATATTTATTATAGCAAAAAGTATAAAATAATGTGTTTTTTTTTTCTAAATTGTCGTTCTTTTTTTGTTTATAGCACACACAAAAAACCGCAGAGGTAAACAAATACCACCAAAAGAAAGCTCTGTTTGTGGGGGGAAAAAGTCAGTAAATTTTGTTTGGGTGAAATGTCGCACGACCGCGCAATTGTCAGTTAAAGCGACGCAGTGCCGAATCCCAAAAATGGCCCGGTCATTCAGCAGCCAAATCTTCCGGGGCTGAAGCAGTTAAATTTTGTTTACTTGTCAGCTACCAAGTCTGAGCAAAGGGAAATTTTGGTGCCAAAACCGAAAATTACAGTACTTAAAAAAATATATATTTTTATATATAATTGTATTATATTCAACTTTTTCGTTAATATTATGAATTTAAATAAATATGGATTTATTGTCGGCCATTATCCGCATCTTTTTCTTTATTGGCAAAATGCTGAAAACACCATTTTCGGTCGATATTTTTCGGCCGCCGTAATCTCAGTGCATCTTTAGAGCCAAAACATCCCTGACAGGTCACAGTATAATTTTTCAGAAAAAGCTCAATTAGTAAAAAGGTGTCCTTGAGCTGCAGTCTGTTCACATTGTCTAGGGCAGTGATGGCGAACCTTGGCACCCCAGATGTTTTGGAACTACATTTCCCATGATGCTCATACACTCTGCAGTGTAGTTGAGCATCATGGGAAATGTAGTTCCAAAACATCTGGGGTGCCAAGGTTCGCCATCACTGGCCTAGGGTGAGATGCTGTCATCTGTCTGCTGCAAGCAGAGGGAAGAATTTCCTCAGTCTCCTCTCCTGGTGATCAAAATGCAACATTGTAACTATCCTCTCCTCTCCCAGTGATTAGACTGCAACATTGTAACTATCCTCTCCTCTCCCGGTGATCAAACTGCAACATTGTAACTATCCTCTCCTCTCCCGGTGATCAAACTGCAACATTGTAACTATCCTCTCCTCTCCCGGTGATCAGACTGCAACATTGTAACTATCCTCTCCTCTCCCGGTGATCAGACTGCAACATTGTAACTATCCTCTCCTCTCCTGGTGATCAGACTGCAACATTGTAACTATCCTCTCCTCTCCCGGTGATCAGACTGCAACATTGTAACTATCCTCTCCTCTCCCGGTGATCAGACTGCAACATTGTAACTATCCTCTCCTCTCCCAGTGATTAGACTGCAACATTGTAACTATCCTCTCCTCTCCTGGTGATCAGACTGCAACATTGTAACTATCCTCTCCTCTCCCAGTGATTAGACTGCAACATTGTAACTATCCTCTCCTCTCCCGGTGATCAGACTGCAACATTGTAACTATCCTCTCCTCTCCCGGTGATCAAACTGCAACATTGTAACTATCCTCTCCTCTCCCGGTGATCAAACTGCAACATTGTAACTATCCTCTCCTCTCCCGGTGATCAGACTGCAACATTGTAACTATCCTCTCCTCTCCTGGTGATCAGACTGCAACATTGTAACTATCCTCTCCTCTCCTGGTGATCAGACTGCAACATTGTAACTATCCTCTCCTCTCCTGGTGATCAGACTGCAACATTGTAACTATCCTCTCCTCTCCCGGTGATCAGACTGCAACATTGTAACTATCCTCTCCTCTCCCGGTGATCAGACTGCAACATTGTAACTATCCTCTCCTCTCCCGGTGATCAGACTGCAACATTGTAACTATCCTCTCCTCTCCCGGTGATCAGACTGCAACATTGTAACTATCCTCTCCTCTCCCAGTGATTAGACTGCAACATTGTAACTATCCTCTCCTCTCCTGGTGATCAGACTGCAACATTGTAACTATCCTCTCCTCTCCTGGTGATCAGACTGCAACATTGTAACTATCCTCTCCTCTCCCAGTGATTAGACTGCAACATTGTAACTATCCTCTCCTCTCCCAGTGATTAGACTGCAACATTGTAACTATCCTCTCCTCTCCTGGTGATCAGACTGCAACATTGTAACTATCCTCTCCTCTCCTGGTGATCAGACTGCAACATTGTAACTATCCTCTCCTCTCCTGGTGATCAGACTGCAACATTGTAACTATCCTCTCCTCTCCTGGTGATCAGACTGCAACATTGTAACTATCCTCTCCTCTCCTGGTGATCAGACTGCAACATTGTAACTATCCTCTCCTCTCCTGGTGATCAGACTGCAACATTGTAACTATCCTCTCCTCTCCCGGTGATCAGACTGCAACATTGTAACTATCCTCTCCTCTCCCGGTGATCAAACTGCAACATTGTAACTATCCTCTCCTCTCCCGGTGATCAGACTGCAACATTGTAACTATCCTCTCCTCTCCCGGTGATCAGACTGCAACATTGTAACTATCCTCTCCTCTCCCGGTGATCAGACTGCAACATTGTAACTATCCTCTCCTCTCCTGGTGATCAGACTGCAACATTGTAACTATCCTCTCCTCTCCTGGTGATCAGACTGCAACATTGTAACTATCCTCTCCTCTCCCGGTGATCAGACTGCAACATTGTAACTATCCTCTCCTCTCCCGGTGATCAAACTGCAACATTGTAACTATCCTCTCCTCTCCCGGTGATCAGACTGCAACATTGTAACTATCCTCTCCTCTCCCGGTGATCAAACTGCAACATTGTAACTATCCTCTCCTCTCCCGGTGATCAGACTGCAACATTGTAACTATCCTCTCCTCTCCTGGTGATCAGACTGCAACATTGTAACTATCCTCTCCTCTCCCGGTGATCAGACTGCAACATTGTAACTATCCTCTCCTCTCCTGGTGATCAGACTGCAACATTGTAACTAGCAAGTTAAGGAATTGTTGGGTGGGGGAGTACTGTGATCTCTGTGAGAGGTAAAAAAAAATAACCAAGTGTTACACTGACACATTACCCAATTACAGGTCTGCTTTGGGGGGCTGAGTGGTGTCTGCTATGAGCTAGAGTGCATTGAAAAAAAAAAAGTATTCATACCCATTGATTGCATTTGAAAAATGGAAAGAGTATGGCACAACTGAAAAGCTACCAAGACATGGCCGTCCACCTAAACTGACCAGCCCGGGCAAGGAGAGCACTCATCAGAGAAGCAGCCAAGAGGTCCATGGTAACTTTGGAGGAGCTGCAGAGATCCACAGCTCAGGTGGGAGAATCTGTCCACAGGACAACTATCAGTCGTGTTCTCCACAAATCTGACCTTTATGGAAGAGTGACAAGAAGAAAGACATGGTGAAAGAAAGACATAAGAAGTACATTTTCAGTTTGTGAGAAGCCATGTGCGGGACACAGGAGACATGTGGAAGAAGGTGCTCTAGTCAGATGAGACCAAAACTGAACATTTTGGCCTAAAAACAAAATATGATGTTTGGTGGAAAACTAACACTGTACATCACCCTGAACACACCATCCCCACCGTGAAACATGGTGGTGGCAGCGTCATGTTGTGGGGATGGTTTTCTTCAGCAGGGACAGGGAAGCTGGTCAGAGTTGATGGGAAGATGGATGGAGCGAAATACAGGGCAATTTTAGAAGAAATCCTGTTAAGCCCCAAACACACTACCAGTTTTTCTGCTGAGTTTTTCCTTCAGATTTACCAAAACCAGGGGCGGACTGACCATTGGGCCACTCGGGCACTGCCCGAGGGCCCAATGCCACTAGGGGGCCCCATCAGGGTTGCCAGCCTCAGCAAAAGCAGGGACAGTATGTAAAAATTTGTGTTTTTTTTTTACATCTGTCTCTGAAATGTCCCTTACCGACATCCTTTTGGTCTAAAAATCCAGAGATTATAGCTGCCCCACCTCTAGTCTCCAGTACATTCTCAGCCGATAGAAACATGTCTGTGTATACTGTGTGATTGTATACTGTGTGTGTGTTTGTGTGGCCCCATAATCTCTGATTGCCTAGGGGCCCCATAATCTCCTATTGCCCAGGGGCCCCATGAGTTGTTAGTCCGCCCCTGACCAAAACCATATAATATGAGGTCAAACCTTAGGAGTTTCAATTTGTATGCAATCAGGCAGGCCCTTGTACTACATGGATTTGGTAAATCTGAAGGAAAAACTCAGCAGAAAAACTGATAGTGTGTATGGGGCTTTAGAGTCTGCAAAAGACTTGAGACAGGGGCGGAGGTTCACCTTCCAGCAGGACAACGACCCGAAACATACAGCCAGAGCTACAATGGAATGGTTTAGATCAAAGCATATTCATGTGTTAGAATGGCCCAGTCACAGTCCAGACCTAAATCCAATTGAAAATCTGCAGCAAGACTTGAAAATTGCTCTCCATCCAATCTGACAGAGCTTGAGATATTTTACAAAGAAGAATGGGCAAAAATGTCCCTCTCTAGATTTGCAAAGCTGGTGGAGACATCCCCAAAAAGAATTTTAGCTGTAATTGCAGTGAAAGGCGGTTCTACAAAGTATTGACTCCGGGGGGCGCCATACAAATGCCTCCCCACACTTTTCACATATTTATTTGTAAAAGATTTTGAAAACTATTTATCATTTTCCTTCCACTTCACAATTATGTGCCACTTTGTTTTGTTCTATCACATAAAATCCCAATAAAATACATTAAAGTTTTTGGTTGTAACATGACAAAATGTGGAAAATGTCAAGGGGTATGAATACTTTTTCAAGGCACTGTAGGCCACCAATAAGAATAAAATGTAACTAAGTGACTTACCTGGTAGGTGGAGAAGGGAACAAATCCCAAGGAGGGAGATGAATGGTCCGGGGGCACTCATAATGACATGGTGAAGGGGGGGTCACATTAAAGGCTCTTCATCTGGTACAGATCCATCCACTGATCATCAGACGTGAGAGCGGCTGTGTCTCAGCTGTCCAACTCTTGGCTTAAAGGAAACAAAATAAACCACAAGACAGAGAGAGGGGGCGAGAGAAGAGCGACTAGACTCCGTACAGCAGAAGAGCGATCCTTAAAGGGACAGAGACAAAACTGACACAACTCTTCATCAACTTTTCTTTGTTATATTTCTAAATCACATTTATGAATAATTATTAATGGGCACATCAGGTGCACAGATCAAGGAATTCAACACAGGGATGGTGGGCTGTGCCCACCTTGTAATGGGCACAGCAGGTGTGCAGACCCGGAACGCAGCACAGGGATGGTGGGAGCCCCTCATAATGGGCACAGCAGGAGTACAGAACCAGGAACTCAGCACAGGGTAGACATGTGTGATTTGTTTCGTACGAATCTCAAATTCGTACGAATTTTGGGAGGATCCGAAATACGAATTGCCGTGCGTCCGAATTCTGTACGGAATACAAATTTTTGTTTACGAGTTTCGGATCAGTTGTCGTCGAATCAGCATAGCACAGGGATGGTGGGAGCCCCTTATAATAAGCAGCCCCAGGAGGAAGTCAGCACAGCACAGGGATGGTGGGAGTCCCTCATAATGAGCACAGCAGAGGTACAGCCCCAGGAGGAAGTCAGCACAGCACAGGGATGGTGGGAGCCCCTCATAATAAGCAGCCCCAGGAGGAAGTCAGTACAGCACAGGGATGGTGGGGGCCCTCATAATAAGCAGCCCCAGGAGGAGCAGGCACAAACTGGACCAGCAGTGCATGGCAGACAATCCGCTTTTCTCTTTCTCATCTAATGAAACTTCGTATTTCGGATAGGAAATTCTTCAACGGATTTTCGTATTTAGGATAAAAACCAAACTTCCATCAGCATCGACTGTCATATTGAGGTATATTTTTGCCTTTAAATTCATCGTAACTAACGTCGTTCATACAAATTAACAAACCTAACGGAATTTCATACGAAACGAAACGGAATTTCAGATACGAAGTACGAATTAATTTTATTACGAATCGTAACGGAACAGAACAAAACAAATTTATTGACGGCGCCCATGTCTAGCACAGGGATGGTGAGAACCCCTCATAATGGGCATAACAGGTTTACAGACCCAGGAACTCAGCACAGGGATGGTGAGAACCCCTCATAATGGGCATAACAGGTTTACAGACCCAGGAACTCAGCACAGGGATGGTGGGAACCCCTCATAATGGGCACAGCAGGTGTACAGACCCCTGAACTCAGCACAGGGATGGTGAGAACCCCTCATAATGGGCAGAGCAGGTTTACCCGAACTCAGCACAGGGATGGTGGGGAAACTGCCATTCTGCTCCTTGACAGTGAGGTTGCTAGTTCCTTAGCTCCTGTGCTTCCAGAGACCAGGAGCTAGAGTAGCTTCTCTGCCCCCAGGAGAGATGCTGGATCCTGGGGAGAACCCTAGCGGGGGCTCACTGCGTAGGCCTCAGCCTGTGGAAGATTCTGGGCCTGGCCCAAGGAAAGACGAGTCCCTGTCGGCCTTTAGACAGAGGATTGTTGAAACACTGAACCAGATTGAGAAGGAAGAAGAGAAATTGTTAGCTGAATTTAAAAAGAAAAAACATATTTGTGCCAAGGTGTTCAGTTAGCAAAGACCGGCTCTGAGGCCTGAGCTGAAAGACTTGGAACAAGCTCTGCGGAAGCAGAAAGAACTGGTGAGTTCTTTGAAGGAGAGTAGTGGAGCTTTTAAATAAAAGTACAAAAATTAAGAACGTTTTAGCCAAATGAGAAAAGGAGCCGCTTCCGGCACTGAGGGTGGCCCAACCAGTGAGGAGATGCAGGTACAGACAGAGTCAGCAGAGAGTGAGAAAGTGGGCCCAGAGGATGAGCCCAGCTCTTCAACACCTCAGACATCTGCTGAGCCCTCAATGGCGGAGGCCCGGCTGTTGTAGTGAGATCAGAGAATGGAAGCCCTGCCCACATGCCTCTAAATGTATGTAGTGAGTTTGGCTGCCCAGGTATGTCCTTGCACCCATAAAATGCCTGACTGCTTAAACCCTGAGCTGTGTTATTCAACTGTCAAGCTGTGCATTGCTGAAAGTTCTCTGACCATCACCTGTAGCATGTCCGCAGTCTCTGATTGTCTCCTGCAGTATGTCCGCAGTCTCTGATTGTCTCCTGCAGTATGTCCACGGTCTCTGATTGTCTCCTGTAGTATGTCCGCGGTCTCTGATTGTCTCCTGCAGTATGTCCGCACTCTCTGATTGTCTCCTGCAGTATGTCCGCAGTCTCTGATTGTCTCCTGCAGTATGTCTGCAGTCTCTGATTGTCTCCTGCAGTATGTCCGCAGTCTCTGATTGTCTCCTGCAGTATGTCCGCAGTCTCTGATTGTCTCCTGCAGTATGTCCGCAGTCTTTTATTGTCTTTTGCAGTATGTCTGCAGTCTCTGATTGTCTCCTGCTGTATGTCCGCAGTCGCTTATTGTCTCCTGCAGTATGTTCGCAGTCTCTGATTGTCTCCTGCTGTATGTCCACAGTTTCTTATTGTCTCCTGCAGTATGTCCGCAGTCTCTGATTGTCTCCTGTAGTATGTCCCCAGTCTTTGGTAATCTCCTGCAGTATGTCCGCAGTCTCTGATTGTCTCCTGTAGTATGTCCCCAGTAAGTGGTAATGATGTGCATTAACCTCTAGCAACCAATCGGCAAGCAGAAATTATGTGTTGTAACCTCTAGCAACCAGCCAGCGAGCAGTAAGGATAGGCTGTAACCTCTGGCAAACAATTGCAATCACTGCGTGATCTTCTGTAGTAAACTGATTTTGAGTCTGCCTGCTATTTTTTGTATGTGTCAAAATGGAGGGGGGGCCCTAAGAAAATGTTTGCCCAGGGCCCAATCAAAATTAAAGACGACCCTGCTTCTGTGTCTATGTCTTCTAAAATTGCAGAGGCAACAAGAGGTGCTGAGGCAGGTGCATCAAGTGCAGTGCCAGTACCCCTCTCCCGACACTGCAGGGTTTCTATTGAGGATCATGGGGTGAAGAGGAGTGGGGAAAATGGTGAAGAGGCTGGTCTGGTGGTAGATAAGGGAAGGGGTAGGGGGGTGAACGGGAGGATAGGTGTGGGGAGGCTGTTGATTCTGGTTTGTCTAAGGATGATATGGAGTGGTTGGAAGATAGGAGGAGGGGCAAAAGAAGGAAAAAAAGGGGTTCAGTTACCTAATCTTAAAGTTTTGCCTTTAGAAAATAAGTTTGGGGTCCTGTCAGATGATGATGACGATGAATGGGACTCGTTCAGTTCAGCGTCATCTGTGGATGATGAGTGCCAGGGTGCAATGAAGCGTGCTGGTTCTCCAGGGAGAGGGAGTAGTCAGGCTAAGAAACGGTTACCTCAACTACCCTAATGGCAGTTCCCACTCTGTTAAAAGTGGCAACCATTAATGTTGCCAGCTTAAGATCAGTAAGCGCTCGTCATATGGCCTTATTTTTGCTCAGCGAGTTTTGATGATGACATTTTGTTTTTGCAAGAGAACCATCTGAGTAGTCTGGCCAATATACATCTGGCAAAGGAGTGGAGATGTGGCCCCTCATTTTGGTCTCTTGAGGCCGAGCCTTACAGCGGGGTTGCAGTCCTTTTTTCTGGTATGGTAACGTGCTGACGAGTAATTGAGGTAGAGATTGGGAGATGCATGGCCTTGGATGTCTCTGTGAAGGGGCAGGACTTGCGCCTGATTAACATCTATGGTCCCCAGACGAAGTGGAACAGGAAATGCCTTTTTTACAAAGATTAAGCCTTTTCTTTTTACAGCCCAGCAGGTTATCTTTGGAGGTGATTTCAACACCATTACTAGGTCTAAAGACAGGAGAGGTTTCAGAGATAAGCTGGGCTATGACAGGCTTCCTCTCAGGGGTCAAGTGCTGGGGAAAAAAGTGTGGGAACTCTCACCCAAGATCCACTCCCCCACCAAAAAAAATAAAAATAAATAAAGGTACGCTCATATGCATATATATTTCACAGACAATACAGTACATTTATTGTAAAGTGCCAGTTTACAAATACAAAATAACTTAACTTGTCAAACAGAATAATCAACACAATGGGTGATGATCTTACCCTCGCAGGGAATTTCTAACACAAATACACCCTGTTCCAAATTCAAATACAGCAAATTAGAAAATATCACACAAACTGGAATAACGTTGCCCTTGCCGTGCAAGATTATCGGCAACGGATCAAAAAACTTACGGATCGGATCATTCCTTGGATCTGAGTCACAGATCGGATCTTTTTTCGGATCAGCAAATAATAATTGAATTTGCAAAAACCTGTGAAAAATGTCACCACCATATAGTCCCCACTGCAATATACATCTCCCCCACTGTAATATCCACATCATCTCCCCCAATAATATTTTGGCTGAGCATGGATGGGTATGGCTGGGTATTAGCAGAATATGTATTGGCAGGGTAAGTATTGTCAGGGTATTGCAGAATATTGGCAGGATAAGTATTGGCAGGGTATTGCAGAGTATTGGCAGGGTATGGCAGATTATTGCTGGGTATTGCAGATTATTGGCAGGGCATAGCAGGGTAAGTACTGCAGAGTCTTGGCAGGGTAAGTATTGCAGAGTAAGTATCGGCAGGGTATGTATTGCAGAGTATTGGCAGGGTATAGCAGAGTATTGGTGGAGTAACGCAGAGTATTGACAGAGTATTGGTGGAGTAATGCATTGCAGAGTATTGGCGGAGTATTGGTGGAGTAATGCAGAGTATTGGCGGAGTATTGGTGGAGTAATGCAGAGTATTGGTGGAGTAATGCAGAGTATTGGTGGAGTAATGCAGAGTATTGGTAGAGTAATGCAGAGTATTGGCGGAGTAATGCAGAGTATTGGCGGGGTAATGCAGAGTATTGACGGGGTAATGCAGAGTATTGGTGGAGTAATGCAGAGTATTGGCGGAGTAATGCAGAGTATTGGCGGAGTAATGCAGAGTATTGGCGGGGTAATGCAGAGTATTGGCGGGGTAATGCAGAGTATTGACGGGGTAATGCAGAGTATTGGTGGAGTAATGCAGAGTATTGGTGGAGTAATGCAGAGTATTGGCGGAGTATTGGTGGAGTAATGCAGAGTATTGGCGGAGTATTGGTGGAGTAATGCAGAGTATTGGTGGAGTAATGCAGAGTATTGGCGGAGTATTGGTGGAGTAATGCAGAGTATTGGTGGAGTAATGCAGAGTATTGGCGGAGTATTGGTGGAGTAATGCAGAGTATTGGTGGAGTAATGCAGAGTATTGGTGGAGTAATGCAGAGTATGGGCGGAGTAATGCAGAGTATGGGCGGAGTAATGCAGAGTATTGGCAGAGTAATGCAGAGTATTTGTGGGGTAATGCAGAGTATTGGCGGGGTAATGCAGAGTATTGAGTAATGCAGAGTATTGGCGGGGTATTGCAGAGTATTGAGTAATGCAGAGTATTGGCGGGGTATTGCAGAGTATTGAGTAATGCAGAGTATTGGCGGGGTATTGCAGAGTATTGAGTAATGCAGAGTATTGGCGGGGTATTGCAGAGTATTGAGTAATGCAGAGTATTGGCGGGGTATTGTAGAGTATTGAGTAATGCAGAGTATTGGCGGGGTATTGCAGAGTATTGAGTAATGCAGAGTATTGGCGGGGTATTGCAGAGTGCTAGTGACTAACCTGGTTTACACTGGGTAGAGGGGAGGGAGGAGAAAGTCCGTATCCCAGCAGCGTGCGTCTGCCGCTGGCTGCGCTGGAGGCCGTATGCGCACTGCCCACTGACTCCAGTGCGTGCCCACGTGTACGGCCGACGTCATGTGACTGGTTGCTAGACGCGGAGCGGCCCTAGCCTAGCAACCAGTCACTCGGGTGGCAGAGGAGCGGCGGGCTACTCGGGCTGCTAATGGGAACGGCGTTCCCGTTGTGGAAATAGTACGGGAACGCCGTTCCCATGCGTTCCCGCAGGACTCGATCCCTGCTTCCTCTCAATGCGATAGTTAGGGAAGCAGGTCTGGTTGATTTGCACATTAACCACTTCAATACCGGGCACTTTCGCCCCCTTCCTTCCCAGCCCAATTTTCAGCTTTCATCACTCTAGCGCTTTCAGTGACAATTGCGCGGTCATGCTACGCTGTACCCAAATGACATTTTTATCATTTTGTTAGCACAAATAGAGCTTTATTTTGGTGGTATTTATTCACGACTCCGTTTTTTTTGCGATATAAGCGCAAAAAAAAGCGAAAATTTGGAAAAAAACCTATATTTTCTTTTTTCTATTTTAAAAGAAATCCAATAAAATCAAATTTTGTCATAAATTTAAGCCAAAATGTATTCTGCTACATGTTTGTGGTAAAAAAAAATTCCGTTAAGTGTATAATAATTGGTTTGTGTGATCACGGACATATGTACGCAAATGATCATGTACAGATGTGTGCAGGTGATCACGTACATATGTGTGCAGATAATCGTTGGGACATGTGATTTTAGTGGGACATATGTGGGGGACATGTTTTTATTATTTGGAGACATGTGTGTTTTGGGGACATATGTGGGGACTGTGTTTATACTGTGTGGTGTGTTGTGTATTACACTAGACTGGTGATCAGTGAGTAAAAAGCTGTAAAAAAACAGTTCATACTCACTGATCATCAGCCGGCTGCAGCGATCTGCTCTCCTCTCCTCAGCGATGACTTCTGTGTGAGGAGAGGAGGAGCCGATTGCCTAGCAACCGGCTGTTTGTTTACATCACATGACAGCCGTGATTGGACACGGCTGTCATGTGATCAGGAGGGCCAATCACAGAGCCCTCCTGCCGATCTGAGATGCGCCGTGTCCGGGTGACACGAGCACATCGGGATCGC
Organism: Lithobates pipiens; assembly: GCF_037356315.1. Classification (NCBI taxonomy): domain Eukaryota; kingdom Metazoa; phylum Chordata; class Amphibia; order Anura; family Ranidae; genus Lithobates; species Lithobates pipiens. Next base: position 24,867,852 of record NW_027507748.1, on the reverse strand, counting down.
GCCGCTGCGCGGGCACGCGCGCGCGATCCCGCTCCTTCTGAAGGACGTTCCTGAACATCCTATCAGAAGTAGACGGCTCCCACCCGACCGTATATGTGCATTGGCTGGGTGGGAAGTGGTTAAGAACTGCCCAGACAGCATGGGGTTCACTTTTCAGTGAGGTAGTAGTCAGAGTAGGATAGATCTATATATTTTTTTTAAAGGGAGACTCTGCTTTTTTGGCACCTGTGTGTCGGGCAGTGGAGTTTTCTGATCACTGTATTCTATCTGTGACTCTGAATGCCTCAGACATGCCTCCTAGGGGGAGGGGTATCTGGACATTGAATTCAGCCCTCCTGAAAGATGAGAGAGTAAGAAAATCCTTTGAGGATTTTTTTCAAGCACAGGTAACGATCCTAGACTTTTGCAACAGTAAGTCAGAATGGCGGGAGCTTGTAAAACAGCAGACTGTTGGGCTTTCAAGGCCATAGGAAGAAAGAAGCAGCAAGATAAGTATAGCACCTAACAGCGTTTGTGGAGGAAACTTGACTGCCTTGTTTCGAATGGAGGAGATTCTCCTTAGGAGACATCAATATGACCGGCACGTGTCTTTGGTTCAGGAGAGGGATTACAGGAAATTTCATTCTCCTGACCCTTACCAGAACTGTAAACAGAGTAGCAGTTAAGACGGTCAATGGCCTGAAGGACCGTATGGGCTCTCTGATGAAGTCTAGGTCAGGGATCCTGGAGGTTGTCAGGTCATACTATGCCGATCTCCTGGGAGGAGATCAGACAAGGATGTTGGGTTTTTTGGACTCCAAACTAGGTCTGGAGAGTAATGTTCCTTTGATGAATTTGACAGATGAAATCACTGCACATGAGGTAATCCAGGCTATTGATAAACTGGCCATCAAGAAAACGCCAGGGCCAGATTGTTTGACAGCCCAATTTTATAAATGTTTTAAGACGATCCTGGCTCCCTACCTTGCAGAGGTTTTTAATGGCTGTTTGTATGAGGGTTCTCTCCCTCCTTCCATGAGGCAATCTGCAGTGATCATTCGGTCAAAGGGTAAAGATCCTTCGATGCTTGGGAATTGGTGCCCATTATTAGGTATTAGTCTTCTTAAGGTCGATAGAAAGATATTGGCAAAGATTTTTTTTTTGGCGATTATCACCAGTGGCAGGAAGTTTGTTATCCCACCACCAGCACTGCTTGGTCCAAGGTAGAAGCACTTTCTCAGCAGTGTTAGCCATCCGGGAGGCCTTGGAGTGTTGTAGGGCTGCTGGTTGGGGTAAATGTTTGCTAACATTGGATCAGACTAAGGCCGTTTGATCGGGTTAATCATGAGTACTTATGGCTCCTTCTTGGCATTGGCAAATATGGCCTGGAGGGGGGTTTCATTGACTGACTCAAGATTTTGTGCAAAGGGGCTGAAAGCTTTCCTATGGTTAATGGTTGCTTTGGACAGCCCTTTGTGGTCGGCTGTACATCAGGGGTGTCCATTGAGTCCTCTGCTATATGCATTTGCAATCGACCCCTTCATTAGAAGGCTGGAGAATGGACCATTGTGTGGGGTACCTATGGGCATCGCTGGTGAGCCTCCTTTGAAGGTTGTGGTCTATGCTGATGATGTTTCTGTTTTTGTCTCTGAGGCCGCGTACACACGCGCGGACTGTTCGCCCAACCTTGTTCGGCAAACAGTTTGTCAAACAGTCCGCTCAAAATTTGCATGAGCGGACTTGCCCACACACGAGCGGACTGTTTCAGCGAACTGTTTGCCAAACAGTTCGCTCAACTTTTGAAATGAACGGACTCGCCCACGTAAGGCGGAGCCAAGTCCGCCCATTTCGAGCGCGTGTACAGGTAGGCGGGGCCCGCGAAGGAGACGTCGCGGGCTCCGCCGCCTGGAATGGGCTTAAAGGGGAACCCCAACGCCGAAAAAAATCGGCGTGGGGGTTTCCCCAAAGTCCACACCAGACCCTTGTCCGAGCACGCTACCCGGCCGGCCAGGAAAGGGGGGCGAGCGAGCGCGCCCCCCCTCCTGAGCCGTACCAGGCCGCGTGCCCTCAACATGGGGGGGTGCCTTGGGGAAGGGGGGGCCGCGCGGCCCCCCCACCCCAAAGCACCTTGTCCCCATGTTGATGAGGACAAGGGCCTCTTCCCGACAACCCTGGCCGTTGGTTGTCGGGGTCTGCGGGCGGGGGGCTTATCGGAATCCGGGAGCCCCCTTTAAGAAGGGGGCCCCCGGATACCGGCCCCCCACCCTATGTGAATGAGTATGGGGTACAATGTACCCCTACCCATTCACCTGTGAAATAAAGTACAAAAAAAAACACAACACAGGGAAAAAGTATTTTATTGCACAGCTCCGGGGGTCTTCCGTCTTCGGGGGTCTTCTCGCCGGACTCCTCCGCTATGTGTGTGTAGCTCTTTTGCTAGCGGAGGAGTCCGGCTTTCTTCCTCCCCACCGCCGGCCTCTTCTCCCGACTTCGGGGGTCTTGTCCCCCTCTTCGGTTCTTCTGCCGGGCCGCCGCGCCTTCTTGTAGCTCTTTTACAGGCGGTGGCCCGGTCTTCTGTCGCCGCTGTCGTCGCCGCCGCCGCCGCCGCCTTCCGTTCTTGTTCTTCTTCTTGTTCTTCTTCTTCTTCTCCTGGAGATGTTGACTCAGTTTCAGCGGACAGTTTTTTGGAATTTCCGAAAGACTTTGTCCGTCCAACTGTCCGCTGAAACTGTCCGCTGAAAGCCCACACACGAGCGGACTGTCCGCCCAAACACTGTTCAGCGGACAGGGTTGGGCGAACAGTCCGCCCGTGTGTACGCGGCCTGAGACTGGGGAGGTGCAGGAGGTGGTCTCAGTGATAAGGCAGTATACAGAGGCATCGGGTTCAAAGGTCAACCAAGACAAGTGTGAAGCTTTCTGGATGGGCGTGAAAGGGGAGAGCTTTGTTCTCCCGGATGACTTCCCGGAGCCCCAGCAAAAAGTTTGAGTTCTAGGCATTGAATTTGGCCCAGGTGTCTATGGTCATGCAAATTGGTTGAACAGACTGGAGAATGCTGATGCCAAGGTTTCCTTGAGGGAAAAGGTTGATGTGATCAAGACTTGCCTGATTCAGATTTTTCTGTATGTCAGTTTTGTTTGCATTTTGACGGTTTTTATAGTTGTTTCTTCCAGCTGTTATGGGGGAACAAAATAAGCCTTGTCAAGGGGAAAGTGACTTACCTTCCTAGGCGGGAGGGTGGTCTGGGGATGTTCAACCCTGTAGTCTTTTTCTCTCTTATGTTTGTGAAGTACAGTCTTGGTAAAATGTTGGCAGAGAGACCTCCTGGGTGGGTTGGTATTTTTCAGTCCTGGTTTAGGCCATTTCTGCGAGACTGGGAAAATGGTGGGCCAGTGAAAAGCCTGAGGGTCAAGCATGATAAGCTCCTGGCCTATCTTTCCCCCGTGTTTGAAAATGCTTCGGCAGTGGCAAGTAACAGCAGAAGTCAGATCTCTTCCAAGGAAACTTCTTAAGAAGCGCATCATAAGCTCTGCTTTTTGCAAGCCACTGGCCTTGAGGGATTGCCCAAGGCTGGTTTTTGGGTGTGGGTTTGTGATTGATTCATTTGGAGAGAATCCCAATGAAGTTTAGGAATCAGGCTTGGCTTGCCTTTCATGGAAAACTATATGTGAAGGGTAACTTGAAGTTTCTTTCCATGAGTGATCGGGGCTGCCTGAGTGTGGAGTAGGGGTGGAGTCCATGGATCACTTTCTACTTCAGTGCCCTTTTAATATAGAGGTGTACAAGAGGGTGGGGAGGACTCTGAGCATACCCTTTCTCCCCCATATGAGTTATGCAGAGTGGGTGTATGGGGCATTCCAGACTAGTTGGGATTATGATATGGAAACACTTTTTTAAGTTAGTCTAGTAGTGCGTTATTTCACGTGGCGTGCACGGTGTCAGGTATCCTTACGGAGTAAAATCCTCCCTGACGAAGTGGTGATACAGAACATTCTGGGTAAGGTTGGGAAGATTCAGGATCTTGAGAAAGACAGGTGGCAGCAGGAGGCCTGGATAAGGGTGTGGAGGAATATCAGGGCTCTGTAGCTGCTGCCTGTTGATCTCGGGGTGTGCGGCTTTTCTTGGTATTCTTGTTTCACTCCAATAGATTTTCAGATCAGATATAATTTCGATAAAAGGCTACATGCATGGTGACGGTGATGTTCCTTAGTCTGGCTCTCTTGTAGGGATTATGTTGTGCGCAATTTGGTTTTCACAATTTATTATGTTCTTGTTTTGTATAGTCATATTCAATTTTGTAAAAATGTTTTATTTATTTATTATGGTTTTATTGTATATAAGTTGTTGTTTGTAAGATTTTCAATAAACAAAATTAACCCCTCATAATGGGCACAGCAGGTGTACAGACCAGGGAACTCAGGACAAGGAAGGTGGGAACCCCTCATAATGGGCACAGTGGGTGGACAGACCTGGGAACTCAGCACAGGGATGTTGGGAACCCCTCATAATGGGCACAGCAGGTGTACCTACTTGGGTCCTCAACGCAGGGATGGTGGGAACCCCTCATAATGGGCACAGCCAGGGTACAAACTGAGGGAACTCAGGACAAGGATGGTGGAAACCCCTCATAATGGGCACAGCGGGTGAACAAACCTGGGAACTCAGAACAGGGATGGTGGGAACCCCTCATAATGGGCACAGCGGGTGGACAGACCCAGGAACTCAGCACAGGGATGGTGGGAACCCCTCATAATAGGCACAGCGGGTGGGCAGACCTGGGAACTCCTCATAATGGACACAGCAGGTGTTCAGACCCAGAAACTCAGCACGAGGATGGAGGGAACCCCTCATAATGGGCACAACAGATGTATAGACTCTGGAACTCAGAACAGGGATGGTGGGAACCCCTCATAATGGGCACAGCGGGTGGACAGACCCAGGAACTCAGCACAGGGATGGTGGGAACCCCTCATAATAGGCACAGCGGGTGGGCAGACCTGGGAACTCCTCATAATTGACACAGCAGGTGTACAGACCCAGGAACTCAGCACAGGGATGGTGGGAACCCCTCATAATGGGCACAGCAGGTGTTCATACCCAGAAACTCACCACAGGGATGGTGGGAACCCCCCATAAAGGGCACAGCAGGTGTGCAGACCCAGGAACTCAAAGATCTCACCAATAGCCCTCAATAGATAGAAGAGACTATCAGAGGATTTTAACTTTAAATGCAAGTAAGGGGGGGGGGAGTTTTTTGGGACTTTAGATGAGGCCTGGATAACGCCTCCATCCCGGTAATTTGATATGTGTAGAAAGGGAGGTTTGGGACTTTATATGAAGCACTTGGATAGTGGAGGAGAATTTTAACCATAATTGGATATTTATTGATTGTTCAATGAAAAACCATATTTTGTAATAGTAGAACAAATTCATAATATATATATAAGCATCAGTACATTAATACATTAAAACACAGTATATAGTATCCACATAACAATACTTGACAATGGTAATTACAATAAATAAATGAAGTGGCATAGTAATGCCTCTGACGGCATGCCCGGCATTGATGGGTGTACCCACATGGTGAATAAACATCCACTAGCAGTAATTAATATATAGTTAAGTTCATCAATTCATAACTCAATAAGTATAATCTCATATAAAATATAACTGAAACATCTAATCAATAAGGCTCGACGCGTTTCGTGGGTGTCTCCCCACTCATCAGGAGCTGATGTTATTACGAAAAATTCCTGTGAAACAAGATAAAAAGTATAAAAATAATATACCATCCATAATGTTGAGGATTTAATGCACATAGATAGTTTGGCCAAAGCAAACTCACCAAATCAGACGGTGAGCACTGCATGTGCCGGTGGATGCTGGGCGGGCGAGGCATATATTCCCTCCCTGGGAACTGAGGCGGCTAAAAGATGGAAGCGGCCTCGGGCAAAGCAGAGAAAGCGCCAACATATAAGAGTGTGTCTAAAAATTAAAAAATATGATGATAGTTGAACCCAAATAGATCTAGGGACAAGGTGTGGGATGTAGATATTTACACTAAAATAATGTAATAATAAGAAATTATTATGAAATAAGTGGTGAACCCCAAAAACCCAAAAAAGGGGATGAGCAAATAAAACAAAATGGTGCATAGTTGGACTTGTGTGAATAAGAGTGTCAGTTGATATGATGTACTAATTGGAGGGAGTGGCATGCATGTATGCATGGAAGTGTGAGTACGTAAATTGAGGTGAAAAAAAGATAAGTGAGAATATGAAGTGTATGTGACGAAATAAACAGAGGGAGATGGAGAAATTAACCATGAACAGAAATGTGATAGTTGAATAAGAAAGGGGACAGAATTTTTACCCGAACGTCGCTCCAATGGAAACACCAGCCAACCGAGGGGTTGGTGTGTTCAGACCCCATGCAGAGAACAGCGGCAACAGACCGCTGACTCCGAGTGGGGTTTAAATGAGCCGCCAACGCCACGCACGTGAGAGCGCACAGGGAGGGGCCACGCCTGGCCTGGATTAACAGCCAGCGACAGGCGTGCCGTGCCCTCCCACTGGCCTCACGGAGAAGGAAATGCCAAGCGCCGGCGCAAGGACGTCAGATACTGACGTCATACGCACAGCGTAGGCAGCGTGACGCCGATGCGCAGAGCGGAATCCACCAAAACATCCCGATCAAAAAGCGATAGGGGAGGAAGGGAGGATACGCTGGCGCATCGCAGTTCCCACACGGAGGAAAAAAAAGCCCAGCAACGCCCAGACACCCAATAGCCCCACACAGGACAACACCAGTCGACCAGTGGGCATGCAAAGAACAGGCCCTAATAATTAAACATCCATGTGGGATACCCATACAGTGTCGATGAATGCTGACAGTTAACAAAGTAAAATAGAAATTGTAAGTATACAAAACCATAGATCTGAAAGTATCAACATCGTTTAAGTACAGTGCTCACCGTCTGATTTGGTGAGTTTGCTTTGGCCCAACTATCTATGTGCATTAAATAGGATTTTAACTTTGTTTTTAACCCAAGAACAAAATGTAATATATGTGATATATTAAGCAAACCAAAAGAGATCAAATAAGAGAAGTTCATTCTTAGGGCTGACATATACTTTAACTCTCCAGTATCTGCCGAAGACTAATTTCGGTTGTGAGTGGAATGCCCCTTTAATTAATAATTGCACAAGATGATATGGGGGTTGACGGTTAATGATAATCATAAAACAAAAGAAGCATCCGGCTGGCTCTTCAGAGGATCTAAGAAATGTAAAAATTCTATGGCTCTAATTAGTAATTGGATGACAGTAGATACCTACTTACCTGCTGGTCATGTCCACCTGTAAAGAGGACCTGTGGCCCTCCCAGCCCCGTACCTTTCCTGTGCAGTGTCGCTTGCATCATACACAACCATTTACAATGCCGGAGACAAGCGATAAGCAGCAGACAGTTTAATGGGTCTCGTTTAAGCCGTATGTATATACATTTATAATGGCTCTAACAGCTGCCGGTGGGATTCCATTAGATACTCTGCGAACATAATGCCACAATGTCATCGCAAACTCCCAGCGTGAATCTGATGAGAACACAATGTGATCTATTATACCCGGCCGCACTGCCTCATTAGCCTGATTACAGGCGCCAATTTCCTCCCAGACACGGCGGCGGAAATGTAAGAATGCGCCGTATACATAACCGCACTCGCTGTAAAGCTGGAATCTGTTTTTAAGGTGAAATCGCTAAATGTAGCTGATTAAAGTGCATCTCCATTCAAAACATTTTTGTTATGGAAGGGTAAGAAGGAACCCTGGTCAGCTCCCCAGCACTTCCAGTTCCCAACATATAATAGTAAGGCTAGAGGAAATTTCTGCAAAATTAGGGGAGATCCTCTCCGTAGACAGTTGTCACCAGAAGCTGTGTCCCTTTTATTAAGATTTCCCCTCACTTCCTGTTCAGGTGACAACTGAAAAAACGTGGGCTTTCCCATCCCTTTCTGTCTTGGTAACAGAGGTGATCGGGATGCGTGGAGAGCGCGATTCCCCTAGCTGGGACAGAGACAGGAAACAATGGCTGGACCATCCAAATCAATAAAACAGCCAGAGATATATTGTAACCATCTAAGTGCTCTCTGGGAGCTCCTCATTAAAGCGTTTCACCCAACAATGGGAGCAGGGATATGCAATTAGTGGACCTCCAGCTGTTGTAAAACTACAAGTCCCATCATGCATCTGTCTCTGGGTGTCATGCTTGTGGCTGTCAGAGTCTTGCTATGCCTCATGGGACTTGTAGTTCTGCAAAAGCTGAAGGTTCGCTAATTGCATATCCCTGTTATAGAGCTTAAGTCCAGTGTTGGATGATGAGGAGGCTCCATGGGGGGGGGGGGGGGCTATTAAAGTTTGTCCTGGAGTAATAAAGTTTGACAAGCGTTGGGTGTTGCGAATAGGATCTCACTACAGTTATGACAATTAATGGGTGCAATGCAAAAACGATGGACATCCCAGGTCAGGCTTCTTAGAAATATGTTTTGGAATAATAAAGTCCTGATATGTAGCTGCTGTACCATGTCCTAGTATGAGAAAGCATCCTCTTCTCTTTGTATTGCTTCCTCTGTGTGAAATTCCTGGTGTTCCTGCCAGTCCCTCTGCTTTCCTATGAAAAACCGACCACACTAAGCAGGAAAGCACGGCGTGGTCAGTTCTCTTGCTATACTGGGAACTTAGTGTGCTCTCCTCCAATGATCAGACTTTTCCTGATACACAGCCATTCACTGGGAAGCTGACTGTGCTGCTGCTTATCCTTCCCCCAGCTCTTATGCAGCTGAGAACAGAGGGAATGTGATCAATTATAAAAAAGGGAATACAAATAAATTTATGTTATGTTTGCCTTTCATTTCAATTTTAAACTGAATGTGTTGTTTTACAAGTTGATCGTTTACAATCACTTGAAGCCCATTGTTAGGGAAGGAGGTCCCATAGGGGGCTTCATAAAGTTTATCCAGAATTAATACAGCTTTACAAGTGTTGAACGTTAAAAAGGCTACATATTTTAAAGTCATCCCATTGTTTGGTGAAACTCATGATCCCAGATGGGTCCCAGTTTGTCCTGGAGTAATAAAGTTTTACAAGCATTGGATGTTGCATAAACAATATCTATACAATACAAGAGGAGGAATTCCCAGACATTATGAATATAATATCTCTATAATTAAGCCCATTGCTAGTTGAAATGCATTAGAGGAGGGGGTCCTAGATGGAGCTTCTTAAAGTTTGACCTGGACTAATAAAGTTTTACAAGCAAGAAACCTTATTTCTACAATTAAGCCCTTTGTTGAGAGAAACCCAATAGAAGAGAGGGGGTCCCAGAAGGGGTGTCTTAAAGTTTGTCCTGGACGAAAAAAGTTTTACAAGCATTGGGCGTTACGAATATCTTATCTCTAAAATTAAGCCCAGTGTTCAGAGAAATGCATAGAAGAGGAAGTCCCATTGGAACTTCTTATGCCACGTACACGCGATCGGACTATCCGGCGGACAAACCGCCGCACTATGGAGGGAGTCCGCCAGACTTTTGAAATGGACGGACTTGCCTGCACAAGGAGAAAAGTCCATTCATTTTGAACATGGCTCTAGGTAGCCGGGACTAGCGAAGGAGGTCAATGTCGCCGCCTCCATCGGCGAGATTGACACCTCGCTGGCCCCGTCACCTGGTATGGACTTAAAGCGGAAGCCCTATGCCAAAAAAACAGCGTGGGGTTCCCCCCCAAAGTCCATATCAGACCCTTATCCGAGCACGCAGCTCGGCCGGTCAGGAAAAGGGGTGGGGACCAGCGAGCGCCCCCCCTCCTGAGCCTTACCAGGCTGCGTGCCCTCAACATAGGGGGGGTGCTCTGGGGAAGGGCCCCCCCACCCCAAAGCACCTTGTCCCCATGTTGATGAGGACAAGGGCCTCTCTTCCCGACAACCAACGGCCAGAGGTCTGCGGGCAGGGGGCTTATCGGAATCCGGGAGCCCCCTTTAATAAGGGGGCCCCCAGATACCGGCCCCCCACCCTATGTGAATGATTATTGGAGTACCATGTACCCCTACCCATTCACCTTGTGAAAAAAAGTGTAAAGAAAAAAACACCACATGTTTTTAAAATAATTTATTTGACAGCTCCGGTGGTCTTCCATCTTGGGGGGTCTTCTCGCCGGACTCCTCCGCTATCTTCTGCTAGCTCTTTTACAAGTGGAGGAGCCCGGATTTCCTCTTCATTGTCGCCGCCACCATCCGGTGGTCTACTTCTGTCTTCGGGGGTCTTGTCCCCCTCTTCAGGTGTCTTGTCCCCCTCTCATTGTTGTGTGAAATGTGTCAGTCTAGGAGGTTCCAGGTGGGGCTTCTTAACTCTTTCGTGGTGACTGTACACAAATATGCAGCCTCTCGGCGGATGGCCCTTGGCATGAAGCAGCTGCATATTTGCATACCACACTGGAGATACAGCTGTACCGAGAGTGTCCACCCTAAGAACTCCCGCCACAGTTCCCGGTGGCTGGTGGAAAGCTTTGTGATCATGTGACCATCATGACAGCCAATCAAGGTGTTCACATAATCATAACCCCCGCCCCCCCTCCCAACATTATCAACCTCTTAAAGGGCTGGCTCAAAGGGGTTAAAGTTTGTCCTGGAATTATAATTTTACAAGAGTTGTACATTTACAGATCTGATATCTCTATAATTAAGCCCATTGTTGGGTAAACTGTATCAGAGAAGGTAGTTTTTAGAAAGGAAGTTACAAATGGAGATTTTCATTGTTTGTCCTCGAATAATAAAGTTTTACAAGCATTGGACATTACAGATCTGATATCTTTTTAATTAAGCCCATTGTTGGGTGAAATGTGTCAGTGTAGGAGGTTCCAGATGGGGATTCCTAAAGTTTGTCCTGGAAGCATTGGATATTACAGAACTGATATCTCTATCATTAAGTCCATTGTTGGATGAAACGCGTGAGTAGGTTCCAGCTGCGCCTTCTTTGAAGTTTGTCCTCGAATAATAAAGCTTTACAAGCATTTGACATTATAGATATGATATCTCTATAATTAAGCTCAGTTTTGGGTGAAATGTGTCAACGTAGGAGGTTCCAGGTGGGGCATCCTAAAGTTTGTCCTGGAATAATAAATTTTTGCAAGCATCGGACACTACAGATCTGATATCTCTATCATTAAGTCCATTGTTGGGTGAAACGCATAAGCAGAAGAGGTTCCAGCTGTGCCTTTTTTGACGTTTGTCCTTGGATAATAATGTTTTACAGGCATTGAACATTTCAGATCTGATATCTCTTTAATTAAGCCCATTGTTGGGTGAAATGTGTCAGTGTAGGAGGTTCCATTGGAAGCATTGGACATTACAGATCTGATATCTCTCTCAATTAAGTCCACTCTAGGATAAAACGCATAAGCAGAGAATGTTCCATCTGTGCCTTCTTTGAAGGTTGTCCTTGAATAATAAAGTTTTACAGGTACTGGACATTACAGATCTGATATCTCTATAATGAAGCCCATTGTTGGGTTAATTGTGTCAGTGTAGGAGGTTCTAGGTGGAGCTTCCTATTGTTTGTCTTGGAATAATAAAGTTTTACAAGCTTTGGATGTTGTTGTGAATACAATACCTTTACAATTAAGCCCATTGTTGGGTGAAACGCATAAGAATAGGTTCCAGGTGGGGCTTTTTTTGAAGTCTGTCCTTGAATAAGGACTTTTACAAAGAATAAGGTTTAACGTTGGACATCACGATGAGCTTCCGGTTGATCTTCTCCAGATATGTTGGCCGATCGGAGTGAGGACGTGGCCCCCTGCTTGAGGTCTGCTGAGGGAGTGATCCATTATATAGGACTTTTACTCTTACGCCCCATACATACTATCAGATTTTCTGCTGATTTTTATCTTCAGATTTACCAAAACCATGTAGTAGAAGGGCCTACCTGATTGCATACACATTGAAACTCCTAAGGTTTGACCTCATATTATATGATTTTGGTAAATCTGAAGGAAAAAAACAGCAGAAAATCTGATAGTGTGTATGGGGCTTAAGTATTTTGGCAGAGCAAACAATCCCCAACACCCACATCAGTCCCCGAAACCCCTCGCAACAGCAGAACCTGTCCCTGAAAAAAAAAGCTGAACTTTTAAAGCTGTGACAACGGTGATATTCCAGGTAAAAGTGGAGCCGGTGTTTTGACACAAAGTGTCCGCCTATCGGATAGTGTCCGGGACGTATTGTGCAGGCGCAGCGCTTGCGCAGTATGTGGGACAAGGAGAAGCCGAACATCTCAGAAGAAGAAGAATAGTCCAGGTTGAAGCCCCACCATACAAGTGGACATAGGGTTGTAAATAGTAAGAGGGCCCCTCGCGGGCTTGTCATGCTTCGGGCACGGCCTCTATGTCCACTTGGATGGTGGGGCTTGACCTGGACACAGTGTGCAGGCGCGTTCTTCTTCGTAGATGTTCGGCTTCTCGGCAGACACTATGTAACGGGGGACAGTATCTGATAGGACACCAGGTGGGCTGAATTCTCTACAACAAGAAGATCTCTGGCCATAATTCCTGACTCCTATTCCTGTCCACCTTGGAGTGTTGGATGTTGCCACTGATCTTTGTGTGTCCCGGCTCTTCCCTTTACATTCTCCATAAAATACAATAAAGAATCGAGCAGGGATGGTGGGAGCCTCTCCTGGTTGGTTGGCTGGATTGGATTGTGTTGGCACCTTAACACGCTGTAAATAAGAGAAATGTCAGAGGTCCAAGCTGTTGGATCTTGGTGGCTTTTCCTCTTTGACGTTCCACGTTAGATCAGCACCATGGACAGCGTCACGTCTTCTCCATCACTTGAGCAATACCTGGAGGGTTCTGAATTTCCTTGGATTTCCCTGAATTTCCTTGGGATTCACTCTGTCACATGGGCTTCTAGTGGTGACTACAAGGGGCCGATTTAACACACATTACACAGGCATGGTCCACCGTTGTCACCAACGGAAAAACACGCTCTGAGAAATGCCGTGCATCCATTGCTGGTATGCTTGTAGACAAGAAGTGGTTGCAATGTGGCTGCAAGGAGATCAGAGATGTAACAAAGGGTGAAAAAAGTGGAAAACCGCATGGCACAGGTTTATTTATAATACACAATGCTTTAGCATACTTAGGGGCTTTATTGATAAAAAACAATCATTAGCTGAATGCCACAAGCATTTGTCAAGAATGTTCACCATATTTTGTCACTTCCTATGATTATAGGGTGTAATAGGTTATGTTCTTGAAATACCTCAATCAGGAAAGTAACTCACCAGATCTCAGGATCATTTGTGATGGCTGGGTGAATGCTGGTGACGTTCAACTGGAATTTTTTTGTAATGTCATTTAATTAAGGTTAATGTAATTTCAGAAGTCTTTTTTTTATATTTTGAAATCTGCAGGTTTCATTAAAATAATGCCAGCTAATTTATTGTTAATGGATTTATTGTTTTATTATTATTAATAATAATAATAATAATAATAATAACATTAACCTTAATTAAATGACATTTGTGGGTCAATTTACAAAAAAATTCCAGTTGAATGTCACCAGCATTCACCCAGCCATCACAAATGATCCTGAGATCTGGTGAGTTACTTTCCTGATTGAGGTATTTCAAGAACAGCTAATTTATTGTTAATTGATTTATTGTTTTATTATTATTATTATTAATAATAATAATAATAATAATAATAATAATAATAATAATAATGATAATCATAATAATATCATAATTATTATTCACTTTTTGTTAATTTATTGTTATTAAATAATTAGTTCATTAATAATAAATTAATTAAAAAAACTAATAATATTAAATATAAAATTATTGAATTAACCATAAATTAACAAAAAATAATAATACATATTAAATAATCAATAAATAATTATTTTTTTAATTATTATTATTATTATTGCTAATGTATTGTTAATCACAGAATTAATTGATTATTTAATATGTATTACTATTATTATTTGTGTTTGTTCACTTATTGTTAATTAATGTATTATTCATTTATGATTTGTTAATTTATTGTTGATGTTAATTGCGAATTGCGCCCCCCCCCCCCCCCCCACACCTCAACCTCTACTTTAGGCAGTCCTGTTTGTTCTAGGACACACCCACAACTAGTTAACTGAACAACAAAGAGGCAAAAAAAAAAAAAATGTAATTTCAAAAGCCATTTTTAATATTTTTTAAATCTGCAGCTTTCATTAAAACCAAGCCATGAGGGTCCTTGCACAGACACTTCCTATTACAGGGTGACAATGCTCAGTACCTGTTACCCAACTGTGCTCCTGCGTTGTCACCCTGTCACAGGGTCTCCCAACAGAGAGTACAAGCAGCTGTGTTGATGTACATTACACAGGCCATGTCCATTGTTGTCACCATCAAGAAGTCAACCTTCAAATTTCATTAGGATGAAAGAAGATGAAAACAATATTTTATTTTATTTTTAAATGTAAAAGGTTGCGCTGTCTCATAAACAAAGAAAAACTCTTATCAAAAAATATAGCAAACACAATGTATCAAATAGTGATAAATAAAGAGTTCAATAAAAGTGTCCATGTGTATCAAAAATGATTCCATTGGTATTCCACCAACCAACTGGATGTGCGATCCACTGTTCCCAGTGATAATAAGGTATAACACTCCAAACAAAAACTAAATTGGCCTTTTACCAACTTCTGATGATCGCATGATGAACGCTCTGTAAAGCCTCGTACACGCGATCCGATTTTCCGCAGACAAAATCTCGGACTTTAGTCCGAAGGGCGTTGGCCCAAAACTTGTCTTGCATACAAACGGCAAGCGATTGTCGGCCAACAAACAGGAACGTAGTGACCTACTAGACGTACTACGAGCCGATAAAGAGGAAGTTCAGTTGTCAGGCGCCACCCTTTGGGCTCCTTCTGCTAATTTCGTGTTGGTAGAAGTTTGGTGAGTGTTGATTCATGCTTTTCATTTGGTGCTTTTCATTTTGTGCTTTTCAGTTCATTTCTGAACGGCCATTTATCAACCAGTCATTTTGCGGAATCGGAGGAGATAACGTGTTATTTATTATTGGCTTTGGAGTTATTGCTTTGACCCAAGTCCAGCCCAGGAACAGGAGGAGGAGGATTTCTTGGACCAAAAATTGGTTGCTTTATTAATGGTGACCAATTATGTCATATGCCTTTGCTGCGGGAGCTCCAGGAGAATAATCCGGATGATTTCCGTAATTTTCTCTGGGTGGCGGACCCCTGCTTTCACCAACTCTTGGCATTGCTGACCCCCTATATTAAGAAGCAGGACACATGCATGAGGCTTTTATTTTTTGGTTGAATAACAATGATTTGATTTGGTATATTTTCTATATTTTTGAATGCATAGAATGAACTTTTTGGTTAAGTTATATTGGCAGATAGCATGTCTAATTTTATTTGTTTTCTTTTTTTTTAATGCACATTAAAAAAAAATTGTGTAGAATAATACTTGGCTGTGTGTTTTACTTCAAATGGCAGTTTTGGGAGTAGGCAGTTACTTTTTTTTTAAAAATACAATGAAAAATTCATGAGGGACACCAACATAGTTGTATATTTGATCTTAAAATCTATGGGATAATGGTGCTGTGGTAACTTGCACCAAAAAAACAAAACAAAAAAAAACAAGCATAATAATATTATTCTTGATATCACTAGAAAATAAAAAGCTATTTAAAATACGTTTGGCAGAACTCCATCAGTATCACCAGCAAAGCAGCTTCATTATTATCCCATTAAAGAAGAAGAGAATTGTGCGCTGCATTTTCAGATTTCATAATTTGCCACGTCACAAATGTTAATTCTCCATTACGATCGCTAGTTTACAAGACCGACCGCTTCCGGCTCATCCTTGCTTCCGAGCATGCGTGTTTGGACTTTGGATTTTTGTCTGACAGACTTGTGTATACACGCTCGGAAAATCCGACAACAGACATTTGTCTGCCGAAAATTTTAAAACCTGCCATCCAACATCCTGATTTAAGGAGGGGGTCTATGGGGGACCCTGATGTAAAGGGGGGATTTGGATTCTAATGTAAGGGGAGACTTTGGGGACCCTAATGAAAGTGGGGTCTCTGAAGTAAGGGTGAACTCTGGGGGCCCTGATTTAAGGAGCCGGGAGTCTTGTAACCCTGATGTAAGGGGGGATGACTCTGGGGACACTGATGTAAGGGGGCTTTAGGGACACTGATATTAGGTCCGTCCCTCCATCATCGCAGGCTAGTGAGCGCGCACTAGGGTTGCTTTGAGGACCCTAATGAAAGTGGGGTATTTGATGTAAGGGTGAACTCTGGAGACCCTGATTTAAGGAGGGAGAACTCTGGGGACCCTGATTTAAGGAGAGGATCCTGATGTAAAGGGGGGGGATTTTGGATTCTAATGTAAGGGGAGACTTTGGGGACCCTCATGAAAGTGGGGTCTTTCATGTAAGGGTGAACTCTGGGGACCCTGATTTAAGGAGGGGGGGCTCTGGGGAACCTGATTTAAGGAAAGGATCTCTGGGGGACCCTGATGTAAAGAGGGGGTTTGGATTCTAATTTAATTCATGAAAGTGGGGTCTCTGATGTAAGGGTGAACTCTGGGAACCCTGATTTAAGGAGACGGAGTCTTGGAACCCTGATGTAAGGGGGGAAGACTCTGGGGACACTGATGAAAAGAGGGGGGACTCTGGGGACCCTGATGTAAGGGGGCTTTAGGGACACTGATATTAGGTTGTTTTAGGGACCTTGATGTGTGGGGGAATTCTGTGGACCCTGATTTAAGGAGGGGGTCTCTGGGGGACCCTGACATAAAGGGGGGGATTTTGGATTCTAATGTAAGGGGCGACTTTGAGGACCCTCATGAAAGTGGGGTCTCTGATGTAAGGGTGAACTCTGGGGACCCTGATTTAAGGAGGGAGAACTCTGGGGACCCTGATTTAAGGAAGGCTGTCTCTGGGGACCGATTTAAGGAAGGTTGTCTCTGGGGGACCCTGATGTAAAGGGGAGGATTTGGATTCTAATGTAAGGGGAGACTTTGGGGACCCTAATGAAAGTGGGGTCTCTGAAGTAAGGGTGAACTCTGGGGACCCTGATTTAAGGAGTGAACTTTGGGAACCCTGATTTAAGGAGCCGGGAGTCTTGTAATCCTGATGTAAGGGGGATGACTCTGGGGACACTGATGAAAGGAGGGGGGGACTCTCGGGACCCTGATGTAAGGGGGCTTTAGGGACACTGATATTAGGTCCGTCCCTCCATCATCGCAGGCTAGTGGGCGCGCACTAGGGTTGCCACCTCATCCCTTTAAACCTGAACACATATGAATTTCACAAGTTCTGAGACTAATTTAGTGCAGATAAGGCACCAAGTGAGTTTAACCACTTCAGCCCCGGAAGGATTTACCCCCTTCCTGACCAGAGCACTTTTTGCGATTTGGCACTGAGTCGCTTTAACTGACAATTACACGGTTGTGCGATGTTGCACCCAAACAAAATTGAAGTCCTTTCTTTCCCACAAATAGAGCATCCTTTGGCGGTATTTAATCGCCTCTGCGGTTTTTATTTTTTGTGCTATAAACAAAAAAAGAGCGACAATCTTGAAAAAAAAAAAATATTTTTTAGTTTTTGCTATAATAAATATCCCCCAAAAATATTTTTTTTAAAAACTATTTTTTTTCCTCAGTTTAGTCAGATACGTATTCTTCCACATATTTATGGTTAAAAAAAAAAAGTTAATAATCGCATATTTATAAAACGCATGCAAATAAAAATGGGGGGCTGTTGCGCTTGCGTTGCCATCTTTTTTTGCATGTATAATATTTTGTTCTGTGCCTTTCACTATTAGCGGCACCCCATCGCAAAAGTGGCACGTTAAAAAAAAAAAACGCATACAGCCTGACGCTCATAAAAGGTGCGTGAGATAGTTTGGCGTGCGCCGGGCAGCGTCATGAAATCGATGGGCTGTTCTATACATAGGGCACAAAGAGAGCGCAAAAAACGTGGTTTACAAAACGCAGAACGTGGTCGGATCCTATACAGCTCTGACCATGTGACCAAAGACCAGTTGTCAGACTAAGCTCCGCCCACAGCGCCCGGCTCCCTTGTCTCGCCCCCCCCCCCCTCCAGAGATCCCCCTCTGCCGCTCCCAGCCGGATGAGTTGGCAGCTCCGGCCTTTCCATTCCGCAAAGTTTGGCAGCCGTTCCAATCACAGGAATTATTACAATTGCATATCGCCCCCAACTCGATAGACGGCGAGCGGCGCGGCTTTGTAATTGTCGCTTTCAGATGTGAACGTTTTCTCCTCCCCCGGGGGGGGGGGGGGGGGGAACAAGCGCAGTCACCTAAGCGTGCAATCGCCTCTGCCAGGGATGAGGCTTCGGTGCCAGTTAACGTATTACGCTCACAGCGGAGCCGGCGAATTAATAAAACTGCAATGGGATAGCATCAATTACCGCGCAACTCGTTTTTATCCAATTTGGAGCAGCTCATTTGTGGCGACGGCAAAACAAAAACAGAGAAAGCATCAGCCGCGGCGAGACGGCGAGGAATGACACGGCTGAGCTGTCGCCTGTCACGGGGAGGGAAAAAAAAAAAGTTATCGGGGGGGGGGGGGATGTGAATCGCGGTGACAAAACGAACTCTGCGGAGAGAGTCGATTAACCTCTTCACCGCCTGGCCTGATTGTATCCGCCAGACCCGACACGGGGAGGGGGGAGGGGGGCGTTGTCTTCGTAAAGACGGTCAAAGAATAAAACCGAAAGAGGAGAAATAAACAGAGAATTAGTCCTTGCAAAATCATGGAGCTAGTACAAGTACGATAGTCTGTATTTATATCAGCTTCCTGTACAGCAGCACAAGATTCTAATAATATTTTATATAAATAGATTAATATTCAAAATATTGTTACAAAAAAAAAAATATATATATATATACACACCAAACCACTCACGGGTCTTGAAAGGTGAATGCAATTCGATGTTTCAACGAAGAACAAGTTCGTGCTTCATTGAAACTTTCATCAGTGTCCCCAGAGTCGCCCCAAGACTCCCCTTTCCTTAAATAAAGGTCCCCAGAGTTCACCCTTACATCAGAGACCCCACTTTCATTAGGGTCCCCAAAGTCTCCCCTTACATTAAATTCCAAATCCCCCCCTTTACATCAGGGTCCCCTGGAGACCCCCTCTTTAAATTGGGGTCCCCAGAGTTCTCCCTCCTTAAATCAGGGTTCCCAGAGTTCACCCTTACATCAAAAGATGCCACTTTCATTAGCGTCACCAAAGTCTTCCCTTACATTAGAATCCAAAATCCCCCCTCCTTACACCACACATCAGGGTCCCCAGAGTCCACCCTCCTTTCATCAGTGTCTCCAGAGTCACCCCCCCCCCTTACATCAGAGACACCACTTTCCCCAAAGTCTCCCCTTACATTAGAATCCAAAATCCCGCCCTTTACATCAGGGTCCCCCAGACACCCCCTCCTTAAATCAGGATCCCTAGAGTCCCCCTCTCCTTAAATAAGGGTCCCCAGAGTTCACCCTTACATCAGAGACCCCCTTTTACATCAGGGTCCCTCAAAGAACCCCTCACATCGGGGTCCTTAAAGCGACCTAATATCAGGGTCCCTAAAGCCCCCTTACATCAGGGTCCCTAAAGCCCCCTTACATCAGGGTCCCCAGAGTCCCCCCTCCTTTCATTAGTGTCTCCAGAATTATCCCCCCTTACATCAGGGTTCCAAGACTCCCCTCTCCTTAAATCAGGGTCCCCAGAGTTCCCCCTAACATCAGGGTTCCCAGAGTCTACTCTTACAAGAGGGCAGCCATCAGAAGATTTGGGACCCCCTTACACAGCTTTAGGCCTGGGACCCTCGGGCCTGACCCTCTTACATCAGAGTTTACCTCTTTCATTAGGGGCCCCAGAGTTCCTTCTCCTTAAATCAGGGTCCCCAGAGTTCTCCCTTACATCAAAGACCCCACTTTCATTAGGGCCTCCAAGTCCCCCCTTACATTAGGATCCCAAAGTCCCCCCTACATCAGGGTCTCCCTGAACCCCTTCTTAAATCAGGGTCCCCAGAGTCCCCCCTGCTTTCATCAGTGTTTCCAGAGTCATCCTCCCTTACATCAGAGTTCCAAGACTCCCCTCTCCTTAAATCAGGGTCCCCAGAGTCCCCCCTCTTTAAATTAGGGCCCCCAGAATCTCCTCTTACAAGAGGGCAGCCATCCGAATATTTGGGACCCCCTTACACAGCTTTAGGCCTGGGCCCCTCATGCCTGACCCCCTTACATCAGAGTTTACCCCTTTTCTTTAGGGTCCCCAGAGTTCCCTCCCCCACTTTCATTAGGGTCTCCAAGTACCCCCTTATATTAGGATCCAAAGTCCCCCTTACATCAGGGTCCACCAGAGCCCCTCCTTAAACCAGGGTACCCAGAGTCCTCCCTCTTTTCATCAGTGTCTTCAGAGTCACCCCCCCCCCCCCCCCCTTATATCAGGTTTCCAAGACTCCCAGGTTTCCCTCTCCTTAAATCAGGGTCGCCAAAGTTACCCCTTACACCAGGGTCTCCACAGTTCCCCCTCCTTAAATCAGGTACCCCCTGTACATCAGTGTCCCTAAAGCAAGCCATATATCAGGGTCCCTAAAGGAGCCTTACATCATGATCCCTAGAACCCCCTCCCTTTCAATAGGGCCCCCAAAGTAAGAAGGGAAGAGCAGAGTGGGGTAAGGAGAGTGAGAATAGTTGGGGTAGTGGAAGGGGAGGAGGAAGTATTGTGAGGACCCCAGCTTACATCAGGATTTGTTCCTTCTCATTGCAGCAGTTGGCTACAGGACAGGTGGAAGGCTGCGCACTGGGACCAGATAGGTTTGGAGGAGGAACTTCCTCCTCCTCTGCATGCCGGGGCCTAGGAGAGGGGCAAGCAAGTGATTGGTTGCTAGGACATGGGCGGTCCTAGCAACCAAACCCTAGCACTGAGAACAGTGGTCGGCAGTGGATGCTGTCAGCCGCCGCACATTCAGGGACAGCTCTGATTGCTACTCAGTCTGAGCTATTGCTGTGCGGCTGTGGCAGCAGGAACGCTGACTGGGCAGGATGCTCTGGGGGGGGGCCCTTTGGCCCCAGCAACAACTGGTTGGTTGGGGCCCGGCCCCTACATGTGTATGAGCCGTCCCCCCCCCCTCCCGATGGTGGCCCTGGTGGGGAACATCGGCAGAACAGCGGCCGTTGCTGCGCCATAGGCAGCTGCCTAGTTCGCCTAGTGGTAGCGCCGGCCCCGGCCATGATGTTTTCAGGAAGCTGTGTACAGCCTCTCTCGCCAGCCACGATCTGCCTGCATTGCATAGAGAAGCATTGAGACCCAGTGTTGGCATTGCCAGGTCTACAGTAAGGGATTTAATAATAATTGGAAGGTTTTATTTAAATATTTAATTAGCCAGTTGTTGGGGAGAAGGAACCCAGGGAAGGCAAAAGGAAAAGCAGCTTCGAGGATCCATTCACACTTGTGCGACTTGGATATAAAAGTCGCACGGCAAGTCGCAGCCCATTCTTTTCATTGGCATCCCTGATCCTCTTCTTCTGGGGTCCTCTGGCAGCGCTCCAGGAGCTTCTTCTTCATTGGGTGTCCCCACGGAAGGCTGCTCTCCAAGGGGGCACCCGTGCGAGCTCGCTCCCGAGTCCCACTGCTGCATCCATTAACACAGACAGGACTCTGCCCCTCCCACGCATCACAGGCTTCGATTGAAAGCAGCAGGAGCCAATGGCTCCTGCTGCTACCATTCTGTCCAATGGTAAGAGAGACAGCGGCTGGAGACACTGCGCTCGTGCACATTGCTGGATCAGATCGGGCTCAGGTAAGGAAAAAAAGGGGGACGGGCTCTGCAGCACAGAAGGTTTTTCACCTTAATGCATAGACTGTATTAAGGTGAAAAACCTTGAGGGTTTACAACCACTTTGGGGTGATAAAACGACATTGTGATCTTGTTTTTAATTGCTCTGTCTGTGTCTGTATCAGATCTAATTACTGTGTAGCTCTCACCTGCAGAGTACTAGACTGAGAGACCCAGGAATTGTGGGATATGTAGTTTCTTCACAGGAATTGTCAGTTCTCACACTACAGACACAGGTCATGGATTAACCTGTGCAGTGTTAAGCCTCATGTTCAAACAGAAACGTCTGACAGAGGAATGTGAAGATTTCATCTACTATAGGCTGTGTGTACAGGGCAACAAATTACTCCATGGGGGTTGATTTATCTGCATAGAAACCAATCAGCTTCTAACCTCAGCCAATAATACCTGAAAGCTGATTGGTTTCTATGCAGAGCAATATGCATGTGAAAAACACAAGGTGTGGGTAGGAAGGCTTATATTGCCTTTAAGCATCAAAGTGAATATATCTTAATGAGTATATAATATTTAACCAGTTCCCACCCAGCCTAAAGCTGAATGCTCCTCCTTCCCTGTGGACGTCATATGACGTCCTCTCGGTCACAGCGATTGTGTGTGTCCCTGGGGGAGCCCAGTGTGGCGATTGGTGGTGAGCCATTTCCCTCAGACACAGCGCATCCCCAATCAGGGTATGGAGCCAATGACATTGGCTTTTTTTTTACCATGGGATTAGCTGTGTCCAATCACAGCTGATCTCATGTAAACAAATACCGGTTATTGTTATCGGTATTTTCTTTCCTCAGCGCTGTCATCGGCTTTCATGTGACAGGGGCCATTTGCACTAATACTCAGGGCCCTGATTATCAGTGTAGCCCCATCAGTTCAGTATATCAGTGCCCAATCAGTGCCCATCAATGCAGCCTCATCAGTACCCATCAATGCAGCCTCATCAGTGCCCATCAATGCAGCCACATTAGTACCCATCAATGCAGCCTCATCAGTGCCCATCAATGCAGCCTATAAGTGCAGCCTCATCAGTGCCCAATCAGTGCAGCCTATCAGTGCCCATCAATACAGCCTCATCAGTGCCCAATCAGTGCCCATCAATACAGCCTCATCGGTGCCCATCAATGCAGCCTCATCAGTGTCCAATCAGTGCAGCCTATCAGTAGACGTGTGCGATTAGTTTTGTACAAATCGAAAAATTCATACGAATTCCAGAAATTCGAACATTTGTGAGGATCCAAAATACGAATTTTTATGCGTATGAATTTTGTACGAAAAAACTAAATTTCGTTTACGAATGTCGGATAATTTTATCATAACAAACTTTCGTTATTGTTATGAAAAGTTTACAAGCCTAACGGAAATTTGTATTTCGTACGAATCCAAACTGAATTTCGGACACAAATTACGAATTATTTTTAATACGAAATGGAACTAAACAAATTTATTGATGGCGCACATGTCTACCTATCAGTGCCCATCAATGCAGTCTCATCAGTGCCCATTAATACAGCCTACCAGTGCCCATCAATGCAGCCTCATCAGTGCCCATCAGTGCAGCCCATCAGTGCAGCCTCATCAGTGCCCATCAATGCAGCTCATCAGTGCCCATCAGTGCAGTCTATCAGTGTAGCCTCATTAGTGCAGCCTATCAATGAAGTCTTATCAGTGCCCATCAATGCAGCCTATCAGTGCAGCCTCATCAGTGCCCCATCAATGCAGCCTAACAGAGCAGCCTCATCAGTGCCCATCAATGCAGCCTACCAGTGCCATCGTTGCAGCCTATCAGTGCAGCCTCATCAGTGCCCATCAATGCAGCCTATCACTGCAGCCTCTCATCATCAGTAAAAGGAGAAAAGTACTTATTTACAAAATGCTATAATATAATATTAATGAAGAAAAGGTTTTTTTTCATTAGTATAGCAAAAAAAAAAAAAACCCCAGCGGTGAATAAATACCAACAAAGAAAGTTCTATTGGTGTGAAAAAAAGGTAAAATGTCACATGGGTACAGTGTTGCACGACTGCGCAATTGTCATTCAAAGTGCGAGAGCGCTGAAAATTGGCCTGGGCAGGAAGGGGGTAAAAGTGCCCGGTAGACAATTGTATAAATCACAGAACTGTGGAGCAGCCATCAGGAGGACATGCTGGGACTTCTGGTTCCTTCATTGTATGGACACTCCTTATATCTAGAACAAGTTTTATAAAGTCTCCTATATTATATCTTCTCTGACATCTATAACAGACAATGTCCTGCAAGTGATGTGCTGAGTGACAGGACTACAAGCCACAGAGCAGAAGAACATTTCCCTGTCCCCGATAATGACGCAGAGTCTGCACTCATCTCATGGCGAGGTGTCACAGGGTCATCGTCTTTATCATGGTTTTGGATTGATTGGGTAAGAGCGTCAATCCTGTCACATGATCCAAAATACAGACCACATCTGTTGCTGTAACTGGACCACAGAGCTTACTATCACCATACACAGCAGTTGTATGAAGGTAGTGATGAGCGGGGAGGGGGGGGGGGGGGGGGGTCTTGACCACACAACCGACTGATCAAAATGTCTGCATTGTGAGGAAGGAAAGGTCTTCAGTAAAGCGGATTTCATTTTCAGTTCCACTTTAGGCAGAAAAAATAAAAATAAATTCTTTCTTCCGCTTGTAATCATCACATTCCGAGTGTCAGCTCCGCCAACCTGGGGGGGTTTTTATTTTTTGCTGAATAAACGGAAAAAAAAAAAAAAGTTTCATCGGTTTCTGTTTTTTTTTTCCTTCATTGATGTGCACTAATGAGGCAGCACTGATGTGTGCTGATGGGTTACAAGGAGGATTAGTGTTAAGGTTATGGGGGTTCATGTTAGGGTCACAAGGAGCGTTAGTGTTGGGGTTACAGGTACACTTTATGTTGGGATTACAGGTAAGGTTAGCTTTGCGGTTATGCGTTGAGGATAATGCCGCGTACACACGATCAGAATTTCGGTCGGAAAAAGCTCTGATGGTTTTCCCCGACGGAATTCCGACGGGATTACGCTCAAACTGTCTTGCCTACACACGGTCACACCAAATTCCGACCGTCAAGAACGCAGTGATGTACGACGGGACTAGAAAAAGAAAGTTCAATAGCCAGTAGCCAATAGCTTCCATCTTGTAGTTGAATCTGAGCATGCGTGAGTTTTTGCGTGTCGGAATTGCATACACACGATCAGATTTTCTGAAAGTTTTTCTGTCGGAAAAATTGAGAACATGCTCTTAAATTTTTGCTGGTGGGAATTCGGCCAGCTAAATTCCGATGGAGCACACACACGGTCCGCATTTTCCGATGAAAAGCTCTCATCGGTCTTTTGCTGGCCGAAATTCCGATCGTGTGTACGTGGCATTAGAGTTGGGTTTACAGGAAGGGTTAGTGGTACATAGGTAAGTCAGGTTGAAAAAAGACACAAGTCCATTTAGTTCAACCATAATAATAATAAAAAAGATATATATATATATATATATATAGTTATAGTTATGGCCCTATGACCGAGAGAGATGTGAATCACATAAACAGGCGACAAGACTTACAACATAAATAGACCTGAAGTATGCCTTGATGGTCTGGTCTGTATGGCAAGAAAAGGGGGCATACAGGAGATAAGTAATGGGTAGTTTGTGAAGAAGGATATGTTGAGAAGTGCCCTGGAAAAGGGAAGGGCGGGAGGGTATCGCGCACTGGAACCGACAATGAGTATGGGCGAGCGGGCTGCTTAAATACCCTCCGAGCTCCTCCCATAAATTCAGGCCACCATACTGGCCTTCTTATTTATGGTCGTGGCCCTATGACTTACAACATAAATAGACCTGAAGTATGCCTCGACGGTCTGGTTGGTATGCCAAGAAAAGGGGGCAAAAATATAGGGAAATAGCTCTTTATTGATTTCTTGTGGTTATTGAGCCAGCTTGGTGAAGCTTGTGCCATTTCTTCCTGAGCATTTGGGATGTAGGTGGCAAAGCAAGCGGACTTCCATTGGCCTAGTTTCTTGATTACGGGATCTGGTACTCCATATTGGGAGGCAGCGGAGGCTGCTCCAATCCGGAAGGAATGTCCACAGAACTGACTGGGGTTGAGGCCCAAGTTGCTTAGGAGGATCCTGACATGCTTGACAAACTGGCTGCCACTGAGGGGGCTGGTTAGAAAGAGCTATCTTCAGATTGGCTGGGTAGCCGGGACAGTAGGACTGCAAGGAAGCCCTCTTTGAATTTTTTGCGCCATTTTAGAAAATCACAGAAGCTTTGGATTAAAATGAAAAGGTAATTTTTAATATTACAATAGAAAACAGTTATCCCGGCACTTATACACAATAAAATATTTTAATGAAAGTTGCGCTTTCCTCTGATGTATTCGCACACTAGGAACCAAGAGCAGACAATCTGATTTAAAGCAAACTGATTATATAATACAGACCGGGAACCTACCTCCTCCACTATGGGTCAGGTACCCTTCCATACCTAAACTTAACCGTTATTGTCCCCTGGCTCTCATAATGCAGCACTTGGGGCCCTATAGCTGCCAAGTGGTGGCAGAGGGTGTAACAGAGAGAGCAACTGCAGACAATACTGGGTTCTGTCTGTAGTCAATATAACCCTGTAAATGCCAAAATCCTGTGCACTGCACATGGTTGAAGGCGGCCCCACTGACTTGCATGGGTCACTTTCGGCCACGGTAACCGCTAGCAGGATGGGACTTGCTGTTGAACGTTTGCCACACAATGTGTACAGCCCTGAGCAGCTGCATGTCTGTGTCCAGGTGGGCATGTGGGGGGGGGGGGGGGGGGGTGCGGGGCAATAAAACCATGGCTCAACTGCCTCAATAGCCAGCCCTGGTCACAAGTGTGAGTGAACCCTTAGAGGGTTGACATAGGAACAGGTGTCCAATTGGAGGATTTTTCCTTTACTTCTTGCTTTGCCTCTACATACACTTTAATCATCAGATAGTGTCTAGCACAAGGCTGGTGGTTGAGCGGTTCTTCCTTCTTGGACACCAGGCAAAAATAAGCCTTTCTGGCAATTATGGGGTTTGGCCACAAGATGCCGCTGTTCCTCTAGTTTCCCTTTATTTGCACCTGGTGCTTTCCTCTGCTGTCCCTCAATAAAAAGAGAGAAAAACGTTTCCCCTTTAGATACATGTTGGGCACCAACAACTTTTCCAGCACAAGGCAGGTGCTAAGGGTAAGGTTTTTGAACCCGCAGAGCAGGGTGATAAGAGGTCATGCCTACATGGAGGCTATGCAAAAAAAAGTGAGTCCCTCTGGCAGTTGTGGGGTTTGGCCACAAGGTGGTAGCTTTCACTTCGTTGCTTTTTACTTCCACACAGGGCTCCCCTCCTGCAGGTGCCACTATAACCCACTGGTAATGCTATAAGGATCTCACTATGTCCCTTAATGAACGTGGAGAAAAAAAAAGTGTTGCTTTTAGGTACTGGGAAAACATGGGTTGGGTTTTTATTTCAAGGACAGGTTC